>NC_090896.1:15140740-15200740 GCF_036669925.1 Montipora capricornis
GACGTCACTGAAGTCACGTGAGAATGCCATGTATTTTTATTAGATGCTTGATTGACCAAGCTCAAATCTATTCTCACGATGGACGCACTGGGACAATGAGGAATTTGCCTTGCGAGGCGAAAAATATGAAACATGTTTGATTTTTTCCTCCCGCCCTCGCGAGGTGAATTTCTCACTAAAAGTTCCCCGCACACGTGAGGAAACGGCTGAGCAAACCGCCTCGGGAGGCAGTTTGTTCAGCTCTTTCCTCACTGTGTGCGGCGCGCTTTAATTAACAATTACTGGATTTGGTTTTCCCATGAGAGCGATAATTATCAAGGCCATAGTTTGTGATGAGCCTGCGCATGCTTCTGTCTGACCACCTATTACACAACATCGCATATTCATCAACTTTTTTTCGATTCCGCTCGGGTTTTCTCCCTGTTTTTCGCTCGTATTTCGTACTTCCAAACTTTTGAAGTTTAAGCAAGTTAATAAAACAATTATTCCATTCGCGCTTGATGGATATAAAACTGGTTATAGCCAACTTGGCGCTACGCGCCTCGTTGGCTATTTACCATCTCATATCCAACGCGCGCTCATGGAATAATTGTTTTCTAACCTAAGTAGTAAAATAGAATGATTACACAAGCTAATTCGATGTTTTTTTGAAAAGAATGAGCAGATAATGCAGTAGAAAGTCAAAATGTTAAAGGCAATCAAAGAGATAAAATTATTATAAAACGTACTTAATTCTAAATTCTAAAATGTACTTTAAGCAATGTTATTTCAATATTACGACGAGCCGATCACTGGCATACCAGTTGCTCACCGACTTCAGCTCCCCCACCCCCCACCCCCCACAACCGATGGGACATTAAAACAAAGAGACCTGAACCAGTCAAGATTGACTTGCCTTTGTTTTAATGTCCCAGTGGGGGAATAATAATGAGCTTGCCCTCCAGCATGGCGGTTTTTGTACCATGTGATCGTTAAATGCAAAAGGCCTATTGGAATGAACACCACTTGTTTACCATCAGTAGCAGTGAAACTTGGTAAAAGAATCCCCAAAAGGCCAACGAAGATTTATATAAACGAATCCTTGACAGCTTATAGAAGACGACTCTTCGGAAAGATCAACACCTTCAAGAACTGTAACAAATGGGACGTATACAAAACATGGACCCCTGGTCCCTAGACCACCCCTGTGGACCCGGTCTATGGACCCCTTCATGGACCCGGTCGATGGACTATCCCAGTGGACCACCCCTCATTTTGCAAAGTTACAAGTTGAAAAATCTTTAGACGAAAGAGGGAAGTGATCCTCACACTTATCTGGACAATGGGATTCAAACCCGTGACCTCCGTGATGCCGTTGCAATGCTCTGCCAACTGAGCTATGAAGCCATACAGTTAGGAGCACGTCAATTTTTGGGCTCATTTGTTCCGGCGAAGGATTCGATGAATGAAATGAGCTTATATTTGAAAAGCGAGTTATAGAGGAATCCACCGAATAAGTGGTATAAGTGTTTACAAAACAGGCAATTGCTTAAATCAGCAGCCCATAACTAGGACCAAACAACAGCTCTACATTTCCGTCAGAGCGTTTTCAGAGACCGCGTTTCATTTTTGGATTGAATTTCCCGCTGCGGTTCCTGCAGGAACCCGATGACCAATCACAAGAAACAAACTTGACGTCATAGCGTCAGTCACCTTACCGGAATTGTCTTTGTCTTCTTGCATAAAACGTAGTCTAAAAATATATCGTACATGGGCTCCTGGTGTGTAAAAACCGTGACATAGGCTTAGTATGGGAGTTGTTTGCTCCTAGTCATGGACTCCAGCTTAAATTTTCCAGATAAGTGCGAGATAAGTGATCACGTCTTTCTCTTGTCTGGAGATTTTTCTGCTTGTAAAACGTATTGAATTTACAAAATGAGGGTGGTCCACTGGGGTACTCCATGGACCGGGTCCATGAAGGGGTCCATGGACCGGGTCCACAATGGGGTCCACAAGGGTGGTCCATGGACCACCTGGGTCCATGTTTTGCATACGTCCTAACAAATGGAAGTACTTGTGGACGACGAACGGAACTACTCATTTACGTCAAACAGATTCATCGCAAGTATTTGGCTTAATACTTTAGAGGATTTTGAGGAATTTGCAAACCCAGAAAGGAGGTATTACCTATGCAGATAAGTCTTTCTAAATGTTAATATTTTTTAAAAAGTCTTGACTGATATTAACAGTTTATTGAATCTCCCGTTCTTGAATCTAACAGATTTTGAACTTGTTCCCCTGACCTGACAAATATAAGAATTTGGTTTTATCAACGGAGTTGATAATGTAAATTGGCCACCGTACAGAGATTCTAAGCTTTAGCTTTTAGAATCTCTGTACGGTGGCCAATTTACATTATCAACTCCGTTGATAAAACCAAATTTTTGTATACTACTTCCCCACCGACGCAGCATCACAGTTTCTTTAGAAACTACCCATTCTGACAAATATAAGGCTCATTAATAATAACATGGACTTATTGAATGTTCTTCCAAATCCTGACAAACACGATGAAAGGGATTCTGATTACATGCTTAGTTCCCCATGTTCAGAATATTTTGAGATCTCTAAATTAAATAAGGTACTAAATTCATCATGCAACTCTAGGGGCATACTTTGCTGCACTGCAACATTAAAAGCTTTTTAGAAAAAAAAAAACTTGCCTCTCTTAGAAGATTTCTTATATTCCTTAGATACAAAACCTGACAAATTAGCTATCTCAGAAACAAAGCTAGACAGTGAGACTATAACTAAAAATGACATACCACACCTACTCTGAAACAGCAGTTGGTGGTGCAGCTCTTTACATTGTTAACAACTTAAAAGTTATACCCAGGGCAGATATAAAATTGACCATGGCTTGCTGGGCCGAAATTATCAACACTGACAATAACAGACCAAATGTTATTGTGTGATTTATGTACAGGCACCCATCAGCTAATTTATTACTCATAACATGAGAATTTCATTCCATAAAGCTCATTTGTAGAAATCTATATGCTTTATTTTCACATGTGAAAAAAGTCTTACACAGCCAATCAGAATGGTGTAGTGCTCTTTCACATGTTGAAGTATAACCAATCAACGGTAGCGTAAAGGCCTTCCCAACAACTCGTGCAAATCGTACTTTGTTATTGAATCAGACAGTGACTAAATGAGACTTTATCCTATTTATTGCGAGCTCAATTGGAACAACCATTGTGGTGATCTCGCTAAATACATATTAAACAATACTCCTGAGAACAGTTTCTATCTATCAACTGTCACTAAAGAATATGTGACTCAATTATCCTCGAATCTAAGTGATAACAAGGCCTTCTTAGATATTCCAAACAAATTAATAAGATTTGCAAACCAACTTTCTATAACTTTCAGTTACATTTTCAATCAATCAGTTACCCAGGGCATTGTCCCCAATGTACTGAAGGTCTCAGGAGTAACTTCAGTATTGAAATCTGATGATGTAACAGATCCTACAAACTACAGGCCTATAGCAGTTCTGTCACCATTCAGTGAGATCCTAGGGAAAATCGTTAATGATCAGCTCATTTCATTTCTTGATAAACACAATACCTTTCAGTATCAGTTTGAGTTTGGGAAAGATCATTGTACTGAACTTGCTATTCTGGAAAAAAGTGACAACGTTAAAACTGCAATTGATAACAACCATATTACATGTGGCCTCTTCCTAGTTCCTGATTTTTCCAAAGGTTAACACAGTCAACCATGAAATTAACTCATATGGAAATTATCAAGTATGTTGAGGCCCCCAAGGAGAAACCCTTGGCCCAGTGCACTCTTATAATTTCTTCTTTACATAAACGACCTGCCAAACTCTTCAGATAATTTCAATTATCCTTTCGACTATTTGCTGATGATGCTAACCTTTTTCATTCCACTAATTAAAGAAGCAAAAGACCCTGAGACAGTTATAATGAACTCAGAACTTCAGAAAGTGCTAAACTATTGCAACCTAATAAGCTGTTTGTAAATATGAGGAAAACAAATAATATTATTTTATATGTATGCTCATAACATTTCCAGAGAATCTAGCTATATACATAACATTAATATTCTAAACATTGACCATGAAACCAGTATCAAATATCAGGTATCAGGTATTTATTTAGAAAACTCAAATAGGACAAATACAAAGTAAACTAGCAAAAAATCTAGGAATCTTCTATAAACTTTGCAATTACTTGAATTTGAAAATGCTAATTAAAGGCAACTGTATTATACACTTATTTTCCCCTATCTTAATTAATGGAGCAATCTTTTGGGGTAACACCTATCAAACAAATTTACGTAAAATCTCTACAAAGCAAAAAAAAAAAAAAAATGTTATTCGTAGTATCTTCTTTGCCAACAAACAACAGTAGGCCCTCCCATACCCCAAATTCTGGATGTTTTCAGATAATTTGAAAATGTTGTCAAATTTAAAATTTGTTCATTGGCACAATTAAATTGTACAACAATCCTTCCGCTGTACCATCCATATTTCACAATTGTCTAACACCTGTGACAGCTGTTCACTCTTATTACACAAGAAACTCAACTAAACTCAATTTTTACCATCCAAAAGTTAGGACCAACATGAGTAAATTCATTTTTAAGTACTCTGCTTCGGTTTCTGAGAAAGTGCCCCCTTGATGCCAAAACAAGAGTTTATTATTACAATTAAAGCCCAAACCAATTTAAGAAACTCTATAAAGCCCATTTAATGTCTTGCCAATCAAATAAGATATGCTGTTTTAGATAATTAGTTATAAATGCTTCTGCCCTTACTTTGTTTGTCTGCTTGCTGTTTGTTTGCTTCTTTCTTCCTGCTCTTTTGTCCCTTTACCTCTTACTATTATTTCCTTATTAATTTCAATTATTTACTTGTTTTATTATTATTTATTCATTTCCTCCTTTTATCCTTGAGTTTAAAAATAAATAGCCCATTGTTCAATATCTCTCTAATTTATCTCAATCTTTAAATAATATTATGCTAGTCATAGATTCCATGTTAATTAAGCTCAGTGTGTTTTTTTGTTTATTCTAAAGTAGGCGGTGGCCAACTCGAAAGCAGCTACTTTGGTCACCGCACACATTCAATAAGCTATTAGCTCTATTTTTATGCTGTTTAATTAACTAATGAAGAGAATCTGTTATTGTTTTAATTAATATGTCTGTAAACTTACAATGTACGGTAAATATAGTGTGAAAGAAATTAATTGAACTTGATCTTGAACTTTGGCACTCAAACATTAGTACTGCTCTGTTAACGACTCCACGCACACTTTGATATTGTACTGTATTGTACTGTTAAGGGCCGACCATTTACCTTTTGAGGAGGGGGGTGATTTCTGGTCAGCAAGTTTTTTTTTTTCAAGCAACCTGGTGGGCAGGATATTTTTTCCCTCCTAAATGCTCTGCAGGATATTTTTTTCTCTGAGATTCAATCCTCGGCAAAAATCCTTGAATCACCTCTTTCCCCTGGACAGTGTTGACATGACATTTTACTGTTTGACTAGCTATAACAACCTTGAGAAAGGGAGGTGGGCGAAAACGGTGCAAGAATGTTCAAAGTGCTTCAAAGTTTTTGTTGAAGATTGCAGCTGTCCTTTCTCTGGTGTGCTGTTGGTGATATGCTTGAAAGTGCTTTATACCTAGTTTGCATCAGTGGATGAAATTTAAAAGTGTCAGCAGTGAAATGAATGCTACTCAGTTGTCAGTTACTGCTGTGTGCTGTTGGTGTTGCTATTGAAAGTGGTTGAAACCTTTGCATCAGGGTATGAAATTTGAAAGTGTCAGCAGTGAAGTTATATTAATGCCACTCAGCTGTCCTCTGCATGGCTTTCTCCTGTCACAGGACCTTAGTTGTGGTAAGACAATCAAATTCTCCATTGTTGAATTGGTATTGAAGTGTTATGAGAGCCAACATTTGCGATGCCGAGACTCAATTGTTAAATTTTGTACTTTAATGTTTTACGACCACGATGTTTAATACAGGTCCTGGATTAAAACAGAAACTGAACATACATACAAGATGCTTCTCTGGTCTCTACAACACTCCCACTGGAGCACGCATGGTATTGTGAGATGTCCAATACATAAGCTTCCGGTTAACTCAAACACCCGGTCTCAATACGTATGGGTTATTGACCAAGCGTGAGGTCAAGATGACTGGATATTGGCCAAGTTCTTTTTTTGCGTGTTTATGGACCGAGACGAAGTCGAGGTCCATAAACACGCAAAAAAAGAACGAGGCCAATATCCAGTCATCTTGACCGAACAATCTTGGTCAATAAAGGATTTATTATATGACTTAAAACACCAAAAAATGATCTTTGATCTTGCGGGACCAAGCGAGAAATCCCGAGCGGGCAGTATCGCTCCATCTTGCCCGCTCGGGTAGCCAATCAGAGCGCGCGATTTGGTTCATCTTGCCCGCTCACGGAGCTAGTCATATAATAAATTACATTAATCACCTGACAGAAACAGACATATTTACTCAGCCTCCTTTATTTTGTTGAAAAGTTGAAAAGTTTATTAAAACTCTCTGGCAGTTAAAGAAGGAACTGAATTAATAAGCGAGATTTTCAAAAAAAGAAAGAATGAAATAAGTTTAATCTAATAATACTAACTTCTTACTAGCCGAGCGCGAGGGCCGTACTGGGAAATATTGGCCCGAGGTCGTGGCAGTACAACCGAGAAGAGAACCAATCAAATATTTCGATTAAATTGTGTGCAACTAATTTGCGAACCCGTGCGAAGCGAAAACAAAACATTGTGCACTGTCATGATGAAGTTGACGTCGAATGCGACAACATTGCTCTCGATTTTGAAAGTTTTAAGGTTTCTTTTTATTAAAGAGTTTATTACTTTTAAAGTCATAAGAATAACGAAAGTCAAACTAGGCTACAGTACACAGCAACTGCAACAACAACAACAGTTTATTGTACCTATACCCTAAATGAAGTTAATTAACAACAACAACATGAAAGAAACTTCAGTTTAATGAAGGAAGTGCACTAGCTCATATTTATTGAAATACTTAGAAAACTAAAAAGTAGCAGAAAGCATTACATGCAGGAACACTTCATTGTTCCATACAGCTGATACAGGAACCCTTGATTTGTCTAAAAATGATATCGATAGTAGACCACACTTCTCATGAGAAGCCTGCCTTTCTACTTTTACGCTGAAGTGTGTGATACGTTAAGACCATTTTCTAAAATAATATTCACACTTAATAACAATACTTTTATAACGTTAATTATTGCTAGATATAAGTATTACTATGCAGCTTGACAAGCTTTACTTTCTTGTCGACCGTAAATCAGTAAAAACATTCAAGGATTATAAGGCAGTTTCCCTAAATATCGGTAAAACAACTATTCTTGAATCTTTGAGTTGAGCTTATAAAATCAGCAAGCGATGTTAGCACAATTAAAGTCGAAATTTTAGTTGTGAAATGAGGCTGGTGGATTGTGTGAGGCCAAAGAAAAAAAAGAGGACAAAGCAGAGATAATTTTTCTCACTTTCTTCTTTGCTCAATCGAAACCTTAAAAGTATAAAGCTAATCTTTTTGGTATAAAAATAGAAGAAAGTGCTATTAAGAAATTACTTGCAAAACTTTTATCTAGCTACGATTTCTCATTTTATATGAGTTGGTTTGTGGCCTGCTCAGCCCACATCTGTCAGAGAGAGATATGGTTTCCTGTAGAAATTACCCACGAAAGTTTTACGTTCTTAAGTCAATGAAAATCGGCAATAGAGGTCCCTGTTTTCCGAAAGCGAAGAGGCCCGTGACTTGGTCTCTGGCATAAATCTGTTAACAAGGTTTTCTCAATACCAATATCGCTCGACTTCTTCAGTGTAATTTTAGTAGAGAGCAATGGCAAGAGGATATAACGTCAGAGAGCGGGACCTATCCCGGTGAAAATAATTGAAAAAACTATTAATGGTTCTCTGTCATACTGTCTGGTTATTTCAAGGACAAGGCCCCATTGATCAGTAAGAGTGAACTAGGACTGCGCGGTCACGGGAACAACAGAAAAAAATAACCTCTACAGAATGCACACCGTCTAAAAATATATTTCAGGTATTAGCAGTAAAAAATCATTCTCCTCTCCGGTACACATCTTGAAACTTTAACTCCTTTCTTAAGGGAGAACACGAAAATAAAAACAAGCTCGGGAGCTTGAGAATTAACTGAGGCAATGCGGATGCGATCTTCCAGCGGTCTTCAATCACCTTTGTCACGTGATCCGAAACGACCGAAATTGTTAAAAGGGAACATAAGAAGCCGTTTTCACAAATTAAATATAACACCTTATGCTTGTCACAGCTGAACCCTTTGAAAGCTCATGAAGGTAATTGCGTTCGACGATGGTGAGCGCAGTTCATAATCCTGTGGTTCAAGGTGACCTTCTTTGAATAGGCCATTTCCGAGTTCATGTCTGTCTCTTCTTCAAAGCGAGTGTAAGTACAAAGTTTTTTTTATGAAAATTAGTTTTCATTCATATAAAGTAGAACTAATTACCATCACAAAAACGTTGCACTTAAACTCGCCGTGAAGAGGAGGCGGATATGAACTCGGAAATGGCCTATTTTTTCGTCGACCGTCTGCATTTTCTGCTCCATTTTGAATGATGTCATACATCAGATGCGCAAAGACTATTGCGCACTTCGTGGTTTTCATAGTGGTGTGGTGAAGTTAAGGAAAGCGTGACAATTAGTTAACGTGACCTGTCGAACTATAAGTTGATGAGCAGATCAGTCACTCGCCTGATACGAATTGGAAGTATTCTTGCTTAACAAACGTGCAACAAACGTACTAGGATTTCATGTAGGGTTCTTAATGCCTATTTTAGTTCCTCAGGATTCACGTATGTATCTATATGTAAGTGATGTAAGCTGTTCTTAAGGCATTATGCACACGTTCGACTGATTAGGATGTTTAGACGGAAGGAAACATCATGTACTCCCTCACATATTCCAGAACCCAAATTTTGTCCCCACGAACACACTTCATAATAAATGATTACTCCCAGTTACAGTCTCTAAATTTCAGAAACTTCACATTAGCTCTTTTGCCTCACGTACTCTTTGAAATGAATATTTATCTTTGAACAATCAATCATTGCTGAACTATATAACATTATCTTTAACCCTGCTTGTATACACCTGATGGTAAACATGTGAAGCACGAAGCTTGCACACCTGGACTTGTAACCTCGACACACTAAACAATAGTGTTTTCAAAAAAAATGTTATCGTCATAGCGTCATCACCCAATGTCAAAAGATTACTGAATGCTCTTATCAATCTTTCAAAGCTATGCAATTGAATTTTAATTCAAATGTTCGACGATTTTCCAAATTAAAACAAAAGAAACGCACATTAACATAATTATGAAGGAAACGAACAGAAATCGTCATAAATTTAAAAAACGATGTATAATTTTTCCGAAGGCCAAACTACAGACGAAAACGCAAAAACTTTGAAATCTATATGATCTTAAAGTTGGCTAGCGTAAACATAAAAGTAAAAATAACTTTGTACAGAAAATACTAACAGAAGAAGGATTTTAAAAGGGAAATATATGCGTAACTGTGTGCAACAAACTCCTAATGAAAAAACAAGACTGATTACCTATTTTCTTATCGTGTAAGTAAGTGCTCTTGTTTTTGTTCCTGTTTTATTTATTTATTCATTTATTTATTTATTTGTTTATTTATCTCTTTACTTAGGTATTTATTTTGATCATTCTCTTGTTTCTTTGTTTGTTGTACCAGTTTTAGTGGTTTCAGTCAAGGCTTTGAGGGTTTTGCAATTTTTCTTGTTTCAAATCATGATTCTGAAACGAAATTGTCAAAAGCGTACTAATTGCTTGAGCGGGGCAACAGCGGCGATCAGTTCAATGGCTAGCTTGAAGGCAGAGACCCTATTTTCGCATTTAATTCACGTAACATGACGGCAATAAGAGAAAGATTTTGACAATACACGCCATGCCTGTCCGTGTCGTATATTAAATAACCGAAATATTCTTCAGAGGTGACCTATGATCTTCCACTGGTCCCTACTAAACCACTTCCTTTTTTCAAGCCATGGTTGTAAAGGCTTTGACTCACTTGCTGCAGTTTTCCCTGGCACGTAACCTTTACATCTATACATTGTTCCTCAAGACGTTTTATAATCCCTTCAGTAATCTGCATATAGTTGTGTGGTTCAATTTGGTCACGCTTTCCATGTCCTTTTAATTGCTGTAAAGTTAATCGCCGTGCCTCATAGATGCATGTCGATATTAGCGATTTTATTTCGTACTTTTGAGCGTAGACCAACATACCCAACACGTCGTTCTCTGTCCTGTTTTTGACCATAGAAACCATGAGATTAACACACTTTTGAGCAATTGAATCTATTTGATATTCATGAGCAAGCTCAAACAGGAAGTAGCAATTTTTTTGGGTGATTAACTTCTCTTCCAGGGATGGATACAGGATCTGCAGCACTTCCTCAAATTCGCTTGCTTTTTTCTCGGGAAGAGGGATTTCACCGTTATCTTTCTCTTTGAATTCCGCACTGAGCATCCTCTCAAAGACAGGAGACCAAAAAGCAAGAGTGCTTCGATGAACGTGGAATCTTTGATCTTCAACAACAAGAACAACATCACTGAACTTCCATGGCTCTGAGAAATGTGAAGGGTAACTTGTAACCGTCATTTTGTGTAGTTAGAGGCTTAAAGGACTGTTTAATGTCATCGAAATAACTGGAGTATTGGCATAGCTCCTTGGTGGGCTCAATGTGGACGTTGGTTGAGGTAACAAATACAAGATTATGCAACGAAAATTCAACCACGTGACATCACGTGATAAGTCAAGCGGAAAAAGTGATAGTGGAAGCAGGATTTCTTTGGCCGTGTGAGGTTGTAACGGTTTTTTTTTTTTTTTTTTTTTTTTGAGCGCGTTCGTTGCGTATAAGGTCCGTTTTAAATGTCGCATGTCACATGCACCGAATTTAATGCAACCGCGACAAATCTATTGTTTCGCTCATTTGCATTAGATTCAGCACATGTGAAATGCGACGTTTAAAACGGGCCTATGGACATCTAATTTAAGTGCCCCTGTGGCCAAAAAAATCAATTGTTATTTTTCTTTGGATTTCCAAACTATACTAACTAAACACTAAACGACCAATCTTTTAAGCCTTGATTTCACAGACACCTGTTTATTTTAACTAGAATTTTCCTATTTAATGGTCCGCCATTACTAACTTTAAGTTCTTGAGAGAGCTGGATTGAGGAGAAATGACGTCAAAGGCTCACTCGTTTAAGAATGCAAAGCGTATTAATATGAGGCACGGGAGCTTTGGGCTTGTAGACCTTTAAATTCGCGATTTGCAAATATGATAAGCTGCATTCACACCCTGAGATTGTAAGCTAGTGAGCCTTTGACGTCACTCTTCCCTGGATGCAACCCTCTTGGGTCCAATCGGTCAGTTTTGAACTTGAGAAATGGCGGACCGTGAAATCCAAAATTTACACTCAAAGTAAACGGTCCTAGGATAAAAATCAAAGGTCAATTTTTTTCCAGTCAGGTGTTAACACACTTTCAAATCTGAAGAAAAAAAGGAAGTGATTTTTTTTTATCACAGGGGCACTTTAATACGGTGGCCTACATCTGCCACGGCAAAACTTACTTTCTCACGGCAAAACTTACTTTTCCACGGCAAAACTTACTTTATCACGGCAAAACTTACTTTTCCACGGCAAAACTTACTTTTCTACGGCAAAACTTACTTTTCCATGGCAAAACTTACTTTCTCACGGCAAAACTTACTTTTATACACGGCAAAACTTACTTTTCTACGGGTCCGGAATCCGGAATGGGGAATCCGGAATAAGAACTTGAACCAAAGTCACTTAAAATGATCCTGCGTCGTGCAAATGTTTACTTTCATCTCGTTGAGTAATTTGTCACATGCTGACTCCTTTTTGGAGGGGATTCATGTCGTAACATCGGAAGAGAATCCAACTGTCTGGGCTTTTCTTTTTCGTGATGGTGGGGTGATAATGTTTTGACATAACAGCAATTGTCTTCGGGCGCTCGATTTTCTTGATTACACTCGTTTGTTGATCTCTTAAGGGTTCGTTCGATTGACCCTATTACGGTATAAAAATAGGTGCAGTGATGATTTGAAATAGTATGTTTGGTGTAGTTTTTACTAGTAAGCAACTATAGGATGTTGAAGATATGTTTAAAATTTCATTTTAGTAAGTTTTTCGTTTCCATGTGAATCTCTGTAAAAGCGAAGGATTTCAGAATTCAAATCTGTGTATTCCTATTCCGGAATAAGGCCGATCGAACGCATCCTTGCATACGTACAATACTTATGGAAAAGCATTTTACCGCACGGAAATAAAAAATTTTCTTATCAGATCCCTCTTTGTAAAAACATACAGGAAAATAGGTAATATCTAAAACAATTTTCAGCTTATTTCAAATCAAAACAATTTCTTCCCAAGTACTTATAGCGGTCACCATTCACACGTGCCCCTCAACGACTTCTTATTTCATTTTTCATTTTTTGGGTGGACGTCAGTCAATCAATTTAGTTTCGAAAAATGAAAACAAATCGTTAAGGGCGTGTGACTGATAACCACTGTAAGCTCAGATAACTCTTGGGAGATTCAGCCTGAATAGACTCATCTTTCCCTGTTGTAAAGTGCGACTATTTTACCTTAAAAAATGACGAATCATACGCATATACGATTGCAGCAAGAGAGAGTCTAGTTGGACTCACGGTCAACACATCGGAATGGAAAATGATCTGCCTTAACACAAATACACTGGGTCTGTTATCGATCTTCCAGGCGCTTGGTTGCTGATCAGGATGGTCGGCTCAGCATCGGTCCCCGGCATTGCCAGTACCTCAGTCTTTATGATGATGGTAAAGCCAAAGTCCTGGCAGCCAGTCGCGAAGCGGTCTATGATCGCTTGTTGTCCGCTCTCTGTGTGACTGACAAAGGCAGCGTCGTCGGCAAAGGGCATCTCTCTTAACAGCACTGTCTTCACTCTTGTCTTAACGCGGAGACGAGTCAAGTTCAGTAGCTTTCGGTCGTGGCGTGTACGGTGGAGAAGGCCTCCCTCACTGCAGAACTGGAAGGCGTGTTGGAGGATGAGAGAAAAGAAAATACCAAACAGGGTGGGTGCCCACACGCAGCCTTGTTTATCTCCACTGCGAATTTTGAACGGGCAAGAGTCCTGTTGGCGAAACTGATATTATAACTAAAAACATACATACACACAATTAAACGAGATGCTTTATCAACTTTATTTATCGTCGACTTTAGGAGTACCTTACTAAATGAATCGTTGAGCTTATTGCTTTCCGTGGTAATTTTAACCTTTCTACTACTTTCACTGTATTCCGGATTCCGGATTCCGTTTCCAGATTCCCTTTCCGAATTCCATATTTTAGGCAAAAAGTAAGTTTGCCGTGGAAAAGTAAGTTTTGCCGTGGAAAAGTAAGTTTTGCCGTGAGAAAGTAAGTTTTGCCGTGGAAAAGTAAGTTTTGCCGTGGCAGATGTGGGCCACCCGTACTTTAAGGTATTGGCTTAACTATACCTTTTGTAATTTTGATGCACATACAAGTCCTGTTTCCTCACTTTTACCTTATAGCACGTAATGATTGCATAAATTTCAAAACTTTATTTCATAAATCAGTTTGTTACTGGGAAATGACTAAAAGTCTTTTATTCGTAATCTAGGAAGACTTCCACTACAAAGCACAATGTGAAAACTTATTTTGCACTTAGGTCTATTTTCTTGTTCCTAGTCAAATACTAGCTGATATAGGTGACCTAAACTGTGAAATGAATTAGAAAAATCTTTGGAATGAAACAGTAAAAGTCTTTGATCTGTTCATGATGACTTCCACCAAGAACAATGTGAACAATACAATATTAATAGAGCGCTAATTCCCAATAGTCCAAAAGCCGCTTTACATTAAAAATAAACTAACTGTAAAAAACTAGATTAATAACGGCTACACAACGGCATTATAAGAAACTTTAAAAAGCAAAGTCTTCAACTTGGATTTAAAAGAAGAAAGGGAACAAGAAGATCTGAGTTCCAATGGAAGGGTATTCCAAACAGAAGGAGCGGCCATCGTAAAGGACCGGTCACCATTGGTCTTAAGATTAAATATAGATTTAAAAAGCAACAATTTGTTCGAAGATGGTAAGGTTCTACTAGGTGTATAAGGCTTTATGAGCTCAGTGATATAGTCAGGTGCAGAACCATGAAAAGCCTTGAATGTAATAACAGCAACTTTAAAAGTGATCCTCTGTTCAATAGGGAGCGAATGAAGCTGGATAAGGAAAGGAGTGACATGTTCATATCTACTGCTAAGATGAATGAACCTTGCAGCACTATTAAGGACACTCTGCACACGTTGTAAAATACATTTTGACTGAACATAAAGCAGCGAATTCCAATAGTCGATCCTTGACGTAACAAAGTCATGAATTAGAACTTTGTATGTATCATAAAGAAAGAAACTTGCGAATCTTCAAATATTTTGTAGATGAAAGAAAGAAGACTTGGATACAGCTGTGACATGCGGAAGCATTGACAGAGAATTGTTGAAAATAACCCCAATTTTCTTAGCAGTAGTTGAACAGTCAACAGTTTCAGAAGCAATGACAAGGTTGCTCAAACCAGAACGTGAGCAATAGTTTCAGTTTGTTTGTTAGAATCCACAAGTCAATATCCCTAACGCAGTCTTCAATAGTAGATTTCCAAATCGACAACTCCTCAGCAGATGACGTTTCAAAGGAAAATATAACTGCGTATCATCCACATAAAAAAATATGACAGACCATAAGATCTTGCAATGTCACCCAATGGGGATGTATACAATGAATATAGCAAAGGACCCACCACGGAACCTTGACTGATTAGGATGTGAACTCTAAACTTACAAAGTTCAACGATGTTTTTATTGCCACCTTGGATGCCCATGCTCCAATTAAGTGGCAAGCCTATAAAGAAGCTCAGAGATTAGTCAATGTCATTCTCAAAAACGTAGAGAAATACTATATCCGTGGTGAGGTTCAATCACATAAAGACAACCCTAGATCTCTGTGGAACATAGTTAACAACTGCATTCCATCCAGAAAAAAGAATTCCCGGGTTAGAGTAAAGACCGTTCTAACAATTGATTTTTATTCCGTTGATTTTGGGAAGATGCAGTGGGTAGGATCAGCAGCATTAGCTGCTTCGTGGAATCGTCCTTGTACAATAAAAAAAAGAAAGTTATATTTTTTTCAACGGTTTTTTCGTGTTCAAAGTGAATTTATGGGAATTTTGCCGATTTTGAATCATTATAAATCCTTTATGGCCTGACGGTTGTGGATAGCAAGAACACCTCTCAGAAAGCACTTCTATTCAGAGTATGTTTGTGAAGTATGGCGATCAGAATCAAGCTATATCGAAAGTAAACAAAATTTGTAAATTTCATAGAACCCTTGCAATTCTGCAAATTCTCGCGAAATTTGAAGCGACGTGAGATTTCTAATATCCAATACGCTACACAACATCCAATATCCAATACGCTACCGTACATGTCGGTCTCCCATGCAGATACTTATGAGGGCTCATCTCCGCCAATATCCTACTTCAAACACTGGAAAATTTGGACCATATACAGACTTCATAAAATGTCTGTAAATAATAAATTTACAGACTTTAACACTTAACCCCATAAATATAAAATCTCTGTAAATTTATTTTACAGATATTTTACAGAGTTTTGTTGAGTAAAGCTCTATAAAATGTCTGTAAAATGTTTATAAATTATTGGAGCTACAATAAGAGGAAATACTTGAAATTTACAGACTTTATAAAATCTTGCAAAAATGTCTATAAATCGAAAATTTACAAAGATTTTACGCCGTTTGGTGATGTCTCATAAAATGTCTGTAAATTGCGCTCTATCATCATGCGTGTCCTGTCTAAGTTACCAAATGGTTTTGGATCTGTATGCTCTGTTCACGATGATTTTGAGTGTCGAATATTTATTACCTAATTAAATTATGTGTGAAACTGTTGAATTAGCCCTGCATGTTGCACTGAGTTCGGTTTATCAAAAGTTCGCCGGTTGCAACCTATAAAATGCCTATCGGTATGTGTTTTAATAGTTCAACTTGGATCAAATCTTAGGCCCTGCTGATATGGAGAAAAGTTGTCCTCCGAAGATGGTCACCCTCCCAGCCGGGTCTTTAGCTAGCGTTTATGTGAGAAAAGAACTAACCTTTTTCCCTGACTCAAGAGCTGCCCGGCTCAGTTTCGAACTTTCGATCGTCAGGAGACTGGGAAGATAGCACTCGTGCATTCTCTCATCATCTTGCCTCGACCAAGTTGACTCCACTGAGCGAGCCAAAGTGTTTACATGAAATAAAGTTGGCCTGGCCAGGAAGGCGACCCTACCGTTGACAAAGGGTGACCCGGCTAGGTGGGTCTCCCTTCTAGCCGAGCCATTTTTTTCCTCATGTAAACAGTTTATTTAAACCGCATTTTATAGGGAAATTTAGGAAAACTTGGCTGGTCCAGGGTAACTCCGGTAAGCGAGTGACCCTTCTTCCCGGGACAATTTTTCTCCATATAAACGGGTACTTAGGGCCTCACAAGATTAGACTGTTTTAATTGTTTACAACAATTGCAAAGGCCATAAAATCTATGTAAATTGACACAACCCGGCCATAAAATAGTTTTTTTGTGTAAATTTCATGTAAATTGCTGGGATGAATCATGCAAATAACATTTAAATCAAAGCCTTTGTGATATAGGAGTCCCAGCACAGAATGAGATTGAGAAAGTAATGTAGGCTAGTAAGCAGACTTTACCATGCTCCTTGAAAAAAGAAAAAAAAAATAGCATTGGTGTTTAGCTGCCCAAATTAATCGTGCGGGTTTCAGTCAATTAACGTGGGTGCTTTCATAGCCCGTAGCTGCAGGTGAGAATTACTTCTTATGAAGTAATGATCGAAAATCCGGCAGCCATATTTGTTATTCTAAATGATTAGTATCCAGTCTCTTGAGAAAAACAGAAAAGGAAATCTCAAAAGGAACACACTTTCCCCCGTTCCATATTTTGATTGAGGAAATTTGCTCTGCACCTTTAAAGCAGAAAATTCTCCCCGGTTTTTCCACCCAAAATGAAAGCGCCCCAGGAATCGCACTGGGCTCGCAACGGGTTGTGATTGGATGTTGGCACAAGGAGAAGGATGGTGGACATTTCACAATAATTACATGATACAAAAACCTTGTCCGCCATTATGAATTGCCCCGCCGCAAAGACTCTGGGAACGAGATCGGTTTGATTATCGGTTTGTTTTTCGCTTGTTGGACGACCAAAATTGGATCTTTGCGATTCCTTAACATTTTGTGCCGGTGAAATGGCACGCATTCCACCAAATAAACCCAGTAAACATCGACGGAATCCGGAAGAAAGGGCAACGACAATTCAGGTCAGATAATCAGCATTCGCCACAAAGATACTCGCTAGTGACATGATTCAACCTCAGACAGTCTCCGAAAGGGTTAATCGGTGAAGACTTCATGGCAAAAATAGAGACCTTATTCAAAACCTAAAGGGAGTTCTACGAACGTTTGGAACAAAGGGTGGCCTGGCCAAACAGCTACATTTAGCGAATGGGCGGGAAGATTCAAAAGATCCGAAAAGCAAAAGACTGCCGGAGGAGTTTTCGGTAAGTCGTCATCTTACTTACAAACCTGATTTAAGTTTAAATGGCTTAAAATTTTAAAGTTTTGTTCCCTTGTTCCCCGCCCAATTTACTTTCAAACTTGAACCCAGCTTTTTGCTCCCTAAAATTGTTTATGTCGCCTTGTTCCTAAGACATTTTGTCATTTTTCCTCTGTTCCCCAGTTCAAAATAGCCATCTTCCCTCGTTTCCCAAAACGCCAAGGAGGGCCTCAGCACAGTCATTACTTTTGCAGACCTACTCCCTTAGTAATTTCACTTTATATTGTATTAAGGCCATTTAAGGCAATAACAATAATAACGAATTGGGAATTACATGTAATATATGGATTTCTGTATACCCAGCCCCTTATTCGCCACTTGCAGATGCCTTGTTCTTCAAACGATGCCACTACAAGAGCACAATAGTGGCCAGATATTCTGTAGTTACTCCCTTGTCACCTGTACATGTATAACTACATGTACCTTCACTGGTTTCTCATGCACAAGGAGCCAGAGCAAGCTAAATTTTGGACTGGGCGCTTAATAAGATTACTCCTTTGACACTAGATTTCACTGAAAGGTCGGTTACACTTCAGAAGAAACCGCCTGGGAGATTATCTCGCTTTTGTCTCCCATTAATTGTCAATACCTCCGTCAATCCCACCCAAATAAAGTACATGTATCTTGATGACAAATCTTATTTCCATCAATGTGACCAAAATATAAATTATCTAATTTCTTTGATTGTCCAAGATAGGGCGGTTCTGTGGACTTGATCGCTAGGTTATTGTTCCAGATGTGCTGCAATAGTATTTGCACAAATTTCGACTTCCCGACTGGGTTCTTTTGAGGCCAGAATCCCAGATGAAGGGTGGCAGACAATGATGATAAATCTGACAAAATTAAGTGGAACAGGAGTAAGTACACAAAGCTTGTAGCTATTTTAATTGACATTCAGGTGAGCTGGAGGAGTTGGGTTTTTGAGGTCTACGCACAATCACAATCCTTTCAGGTGAAACCTGGAATTACTTCTTAGCAATCTAAGTGCACAGAAAAAGCAAGTTAAAGCATGGCCTAAAAGTTGATTCGAAAGAGTATACAAAATTAAATTTACAGCTATGCTATTAATAATTAATTGTGTACCCAGGTGGAAATCTTATTAAGATCTTACCAAGATTCTTAATAAGTTTCTTATTAAGATCTTACTCTGTTTCTTAATTAAGATTCTTACAAGATCTTGTAAGATTCTTGTTAAGATCTTACAAGATCTTGTAAGATTCTTACAAGATCTTGTAAGATTCTTAACAAGATTCTTACAAGATCTTGTAAGAATCTTACAAGAATCTTATAAGATCTTAGTCAAGATCTTAGATAAGATCTTGTGAGAATCTTGTAAGAATCTTATAAGATCTTGTAAGAATCTTGTAAGAATCGTATAAGATCTTAGTCAAGATCTTAGATAAGATCTTGTAAGATCTTAGACAAGATCTTGTAAGATCTTAGACAAGGATCTTGTAAGAATCTTGTACAATCTTAGATAAGATCTTGTGAGAATCTTGTAAGATTCTACCCAAGATCTTATCTAAGATCTTGTAAGGTGTTGAAGTATCTTGGCTAACATCTTCCAAGATCTACCAATGATAAACTTACAAATTTAGGGGTTTTATTCAGGTACAACAAAGCATTGTATTTTTGGAGTTGTTTTGTTTTATTTTGTTTTACATAATCTGCACTACAGTACTAAACTGCAGAAAGAACCAAATATTGTATATGTAACTTTCTACAAAAAGATCCAAATCTTGCACTGGCTTCTTATTAGTAAATTCGTAAAATATCTAGTAATATTTTTAGAAATCAAACACTGCTGCTTTCCTATGTTATTGCAAATTACAGTCAACTCCAATAACTTGAACCCCTGTTCACAAAAAGTAATCACTTTCATATCCCTTGAGATAATTGCCGGACTTAACTCAAAAATTAATAATTATTTTCCCCTTTAATGCTACCTTACAAAGTGATGCTGAACAATATTATTCTTTTGTGTACTTTATTGAAAAGCTTAACAATTCCAACAGGAAAGAAATAAGCATATGACTATTGTTAAGTCTCAAAATTAATTCATAACCAAAATTGTCATCGAGCTAAAGCACTAAGTTGCCATGAAAAGTCAAGTTTAATACATGGGTGCACAAAGATTGCTGTACGTCTGTCAAATGTGAAACAATATTACTGTCCGAACTTGTTGAAACTACAGTACTGAACCTGAAAATCAAACAACTACTGCACTGACAATGCATTTGTTGAACTTTTTCTTAAAAAAAAATCAGTTTATCATGAATCATGATCATTAATAGCACTTGAATCGTCGTCTAATTGTGTCTCTTTCTTGGCCAATTTTCTTTTTGAGTCCAGGCACTTCTGATTCAAAGACTGCCGTATTTGGCTCCACTTCTTGGTGAAAGGATGCTCGCCAAACTTTTCTCTAACAGCTCCTGCAAAGTAAAAATCTGTTAGATGAATGTCTGGATTATATTTCCAACCTTAGTTTTCTGATGTGACAGTGCTGCCCATCCTACTGCTGCAAAGGAACAACATATTTTTCACTAATTAGTGATAACTTTCAGACATCTGGTCTCCTTTGCACCTGACCAACAACTAACTGGTTGGTGCGAGACTGGAGGTGGAGTTGCCTTGTAATAATTATAATAGTACTGTATTGCAAATACAATTGGGAGTTCAGAAAAGAGCAAGAATGTAACAAATATTATTATTGGCCAGTTCAAGCACACACCACCAGAAATCAAACCAATCGAAAACATTAATAGAGGCATGCAGCACTGTAACCTCAGTCACTGAAATGCATCTAGGGTGATGTTTGGATAAAATTTATCTGGAAATACTTGGTTGCGCTTGAATTACACTATATTACAATGAACTGAGGAACTCACTTTTTAACAGAGTCAGCTTTTCCTTGCTTAATTCTTCTTTCCCACCGCTTTTCCCCCAGTTTCCTGGCTCAGCTATTCCATTGGCCATCTCTTCTGTGGTGAAAAGGTGTGAAAACACCCGCAACGCAAATTTTTTCACATCCCCACCAGATGGCAATGAAAGAAGGTTTGTTCCATTATACATCTGTAAATGTAAATAAGGAAATTGAAAGAAAAAGAAGAGTTGCCTTACATGTTTTTAAATTTTCTTTAACCTGAGTTTCACCAAAATAATAATGAGCTTAAGCAATGAGAATGCAGACTTTACCCCACACATCGAGAACAGCAAACTAGAAGTCTCTCTGGTGTTTTGCTTAATTCCCTTTTTCTGCAATCCCTACCAAGTTTTCTATAATTTATTTGCAATGTGCATATTCCCAAGAGCATTTGAAAACAATGGTTTATTATTCCCAAAAGTATTTGAAAACAATAGTTCATGCAAAATTTGGGGGGAAAACAAAGTGTATAATGGGTAATGTGAAATAAGAGAATGCAATGTTTCCATCTCAAAAACCAGGTTCAAAAGCTGTTGTTTTCACTCCTGCAATATGACATTATTGAGTGAAAGCAATAAAAGGACAAAAAGATGATTTAAAATCTTGGTTTTATTCTTGAGACAATGTGATGGCAATTTCCATGTTGCTTAAGCTCCTTAAAATGTTGCCGGAAACCAGAAAATAAGCTCCGGCAAAACGCTTGCAACATTTCAATGCAACATCTTGCAACATGCTTGGGCACAACATGTTGCATACTGTACGTTTGGCAACATGTTGAATGATGTTGGATCAAATTTGAAAACTGTCAAATTTTTCATGGAATATAGTGGATGTTTCATGATGTTATACTTGTTTGGCCATGTTCACGCAACATTGCAGCTGCACTAGGGCATGTGCGCTAGGTCCACTTGTTACACGCCAGGGGCCTGGGGCACATAAACATCGACATGTTGCATGTGTTTTGCCAGCCTGTTCAACACATGTCACAACATTACGCAACAATGTTGCAAGATGTTGTGTTGAAATGTTGCAAGTGTTTGGCGAGGCCGTTATTGCAAGAAAAATGTCAAATATGCAGTTTGGCTGAAAATGGCCAGGATGCAAATTATATTAAAAAAGTAGTTCACTATTCATTATTTGCCACGAATATTAAACCTGTATGGTACTATTACCGGTACTTTTAATGTGTTCTCTGCCAAATTCAAAAAGAAATCTCTACTCAGAAAGATTCTTGTTTTTAAGGTATAAGAACACTGCAAACAAGTACATTTGTAAAGTGTGAACTAACATACATGTACATACCAAGGTTGTTTCTGGCAATGGTGAGCCTGACCCAGATACATCAGTGCCACCCACATCAATTTTCTTCATATAAGAAATAGAACATAATTTTAGGTCATGCTGTTCTCATATTATATGTAACATCTAATGAAACAAGCTGTTTAATTGTGATAAGTGTTCTTTAACCTTAATTGCTTATCTTTGTTTGCCTTGGTGGCAATCGTTTATTCAATTGTGTGGGCACCTGTGGTAAATCAGTTTTAATTGATATTTCATATGGACTTGCACCATTTGTGAATGACTTTTGAATGTGGTGGCCAAATGAAACTCAAGTTAGCCTGACATTGCTAAAAATATTAATATTTTTAAATTCAACACAAGTCAGTGCAAGTCACAGCAAGTGGCTGGCCAAAATGTGTGCAAGTGATGCTGTGCAAGGTAAGAGCAAAACTTCAATTATCTGGTGATTAGTTGTGTTTCATTTGTCTAGGGTTTAAGATGTACATGTAAAAACACATCCTAAAAATCCAACAAAATTACAAGCAACTAGACATTTTCTCATATTTTGCCCTTGTATGAGTATGCACTTACTTTAACAACTGGAGGTGATGACATGACTGAGCTTTCATTCTTCATAAAAACATGTAGTTGCTCCTCTATGTTGTCCATTTTGGACAATATTTGATTTAATTTGTTCTCTATTCTGTGCTTCCAATGACCCTGCGTAATGATAGAGTCATGCGATAATCAGTGATTCTATGCATGTACTGAGCATGATGCACATTTTTAAGGGGGTGCACAAAGAATGTGCGCATTATGGTAATTTGCTTTAAATGGGTGAAAATTTAGTTTTTCAAGGCTCAGCCTGAATGTAACAAAAAAAATCATGCAAATTTGCCCTCATCAAGTAGGGGTGACGAATGGTAAAATCGGATACTCATCGAGACCCTTGTTTGCGAATCGGAGACCGAGGCCAAAACATGCAAGAATTGTCACCAAAAGAAATGTGCAATATACACGAGACTTCAAGACTCTTAGCAAAGGCTGTTGAGATTTTGAGATTGGATGAAACATTGTGAGTGTGAAGATTTTGGAGGTACCATTCGCCACCCTTCAAGTGGTTACCCAAACTGCAACATGCAATAAACAATCTAAAGATATCTTTCATTTGAGTTTATGAGAAATACTTCTTACTGTACTTAAAGTTTGAGTGGGGGAGGGGAGGAGAAATAAAATATTTTTAGCTTAATAGCAGGTGCACTTTTGATTACAGGACAGAAGCATGCATGCATTCCTTTGTCCTAAATATCAATCATTTCTATACTCTATGCCAGCAAAGGTATTTAGGTTGGTACATTACATCTTCAAGAGCTGATGAAGTAGTGGCTCTCAAAGGGCCATCTAGGTTTTGTCTTTTTGCCCTGGAGGGCTTGATGTGACCTTCATCATCATCTGATATCCTGCCAGGTACTGTCACTGAAAGCAGAATGTACAGTGGATGCACCAAAAGGGCCAAACAGCCTTGGTCTTTTTGATTTTGTAGGCATTATGACTGTATCAGCATCAGCATCATCATCATCTGATGCTTCATCCTGCAAGATAAAGTTAAAAAGAATCATTAAATCCCAGCATTGAGTCACAAGAGAAGGGCCCTTTTTGCCAGCAAATTACCTTAATCCAAATTAAGTTACGTTATCTCATTTTCAATGTACCCATTCACAAAAACTCTCCTGTAAATATTATTGTCTCAGAGCCTATGAAGTTCATGGCATCCAAACTTCAACATCACTCCCCCTCCCTCCCCGAAGGCATGTGAGCTTTTGAAAATTCCAATTCCCAACGAAAACCCCACCAAAACTATGGGAAACATGCAAATTGCCAAGTAAAGCTGAGAAAAAAGTTTTGAACAAGACCACACAAGTGGTTGTAATACCTTGTCATCTTCGAGAGAAGAAAGCCCCTCCACCTTCTTCCGCTCACTGTCTATGTCTTTTTCTGTAATGTTAAATTGTAATAAAAATTACCAATTATTATTGTTATCACTGGACAATTTTGGAATTTTTTGAGTGTCATCTTGAGGCTTTCTACTTTTGCAGAGCACACAATTCCATTTTGTTTGCTCATGTGTTTTTTTCTTAAGTCCTGTACAATCCTTTAAAGGAACAGAATCATGCTATTTTCAATAAAACGTTTTTCTTTTGATTTCAACCAAAAATAACAATTGCTAGTCTTTCGGCAGCATAGAGTGAACGACAAAGCATTGCATTAAAATGTATAATATTTCCCACCTAGCTCGCCTTTTTTCTTTGACCTTCTGATGGGTGCTACATCGGTAGCTGCTGAACTGCAACCATCTGAAATTTGACAATTCTCAAGTGCCTCCATTCTCTTCAAGCACTCAGTTTCTGTACCTATAATATAAAATGTTCGTTAAGATTACAAGGTTGCACGTGGTGATAACTTGTGAGGCAGATCAATCAAAAAAGTTGATAGGAGATTGGCACAGGAAAAATTGATGAACTCTTAGCACCAAGGAAAAGACAATAACTGTTATCTTCTTTTTCGAAAAGGACGAAAGGTAAGCCTACCTATGAACATAAGAGTGCCCATGTATTTCTTAGAGCCATCTTTGACTTCGACGGTTGACATTAATTGTGCTCCTTCATCAATCGATTTTCTTTCTACCAAGCTGTACCTAAGCTCGGCCACGAAGAAAATGATACACATATCCTTTTGTAAGAAGGCTGAAATGAAAGCAAATGGGAAAAAAACCGTTTTCTTATACTCGTATGTTATTCAAATATTCAGCTTGAAAAGCCCGCCGCATAATTTTGCAGATCAAAAGATGTGTTTGAGGCTACGTATTTCAATATACATGCATGTACCAGTTCGGCGGTTCAAAGAAGTTATTAAAAGTTTCACCTTCAGGATTATCCTCCCTTAAACGCCTCATTTGAAGCCTCTCACTTAATTTTGTTGCCTTTTTCATCGACATCTTTTTCAACGTACGTTAATACTGAAAATCACGGTTGTGGCGGACCTTTGAACTGATGATCTGGCAAATGATGATCTGGACCTTTGAACTGATGATCTGGCAAATGTAACCGGCGACGATGTCAATTAAGACATATGGCAATACTCACTTTTACGTCAAGTGCCGTCGTCGAAGAAACAATAATGACTTCTTTGTTCAGTTGTTGGCTGATTCAATGAACAAAAGGAACGCTTGTAAACAGTGAGTCCCGAAAAATCAAGGTTAAATCTGGTTTCATTTTGCATTAATACGCCCTCCAGCATCTACCGTGTAGCCTTTTTTCACGCCAAATTCTTGCAAAGAGAGCTCTTCAAGCAATACCAGAATCATAATATTGGCCCCAGATCCCGTTTTTTTTTTT
This sequence comes from Montipora capricornis, assembly GCF_036669925.1. NCBI lineage: Eukaryota > Metazoa > Cnidaria > Anthozoa > Scleractinia > Acroporidae > Montipora > Montipora capricornis. The sequence goes on from NC_090896.1 coordinate 15,166,198, forward strand.
TCCAGTCTGCTCTTGAGCCTGAAATTGCGGGCTCTGGGGACCAGATTTGGGGGTCATCTCGTGCGTAACCTGCGATCAGGCTCTATTTTAGTTTCGCGTGCTACGTAATGTGGAGTTGGCGAAACGAAAAATAGAGCCTGACCAAATTCCTCTTCGAAATTCCTTCCGCCCACCTTTTTTGATTGATTGACATGTCCTTCGTCGGCCAATCAAATTTACTTCCATTACACCAATACCCGCGTGGACGGCAGATTCACGCTATTTTGTTTTGACCAAAGTTAATTACCGTGGGAGGAATATTATGAACGAATTCGAAAGTTACCGTTGGCTTTAATTTGAGAAAAAACACATTTAAAGCATGGGGAATGTTTTCGACGACTATATTGCGGCAAAGGCCGGTGTAATTCTCCCTCCGAACTTCACTGAATATGCAATCTTTTAAGCTTGACATCTTAATTTGTAATTGAGATAACCTAGCATTTTGTCGTTGGACGGTTTGGCAATAGATTTTTAAAGAAAAAAAAGAGAAATACATTATTCCTTTAACGTGTTTCCCATGAAGGTTTCTTTGGTGATTTTTTCGGGTAATATCTTCAGTTGCAGTGTATTTCTAGAATTGCGCGCAGTAAAATCATGATACGTTTGGCTGTTAATTTTTTGATGGAGTACGAACAGTAAGATGGACTCGCAAAGTTTCTTTTATTGTTGTACAATTGATCTCTCTGGAAACACGCCATTTTAGTTTCTGGAGTGTGAGTTTTAAGTTAAATCAACTGGAAATATTATGAAGTGTGCAAAAAAACCGTGTCATCAGTCATGTACAGTAAATAAATAAAGCCGTTTGATACACAGATATTCAAAACATGCATTCGTGTAACTTGCGATTTTATTAGCATCTCCTCCTGTTGATATATATGTCCCTTGTCTCATCCAGAAAACCAATATGCATCGGCTTTCATTGCCATTTGAAAGAACCAGCTATTTAGCGGCTTTCAAAACATCAGGGAACTTTGTGCCAAAGTTCTTTCAACCCCATGGCCACAGAGCTCGACAACGGAATCGCTAATTTCACTCGTTCCAGAGATTCAAACGCGATTCTGGACAAGTTATGAGATATTTCAGATGGCATATCTCCATTTATACAAAAAAAATCAAGTTGCACCGTCCACGGCATTGTAAGAACAAAAGGGAGCAAATTTCTTCGTACACTTACGGCGGATTAGTCTCGAGGACTTCGCGATGGCATTTTCACTTCCGGCGTTTCAACAGCCAATCAGATCACGAGTTTGCTCGGCCAAAATTTGGCCGACCAAACGGAATTCTTGAGAGACTTTTGGTCAGGCCCAATTTTAGCGAGCGACGACATAAGAGAACATATGGGCGAAGCTAAAAATGGGCCTGATCGCAGGTTATCTCGTGCGCAGTCTTCACAAGTTTTCGCAATGGCTGAAATTAGTGGCTACATCGAAAGCTCTGATGAAGAATCAGACGACAATCAAATTCCCGATATAGTCTGTTCTGACGATGAAGGTGAAAAATGTTCAAGTTCAGATGACAATGATACAGAGGGCACTGGTTTAAGAAAGAGGAGAAGCTCTGAAACTCGATGCGATGACTTCAGAAACGCGTCTTCCAGCACTGATACTTCGATTAGTGATGCAGAAATCGCCCCTGTCCTCGTCAAAACACCTTCAAAGATAAGACGCACCAATGTTGTCGAACCGCATCGTGACGAGGTAATAAATCCGGTAATCGAGGGTAAGGAATACCAGACCGCTGAAAGTGTTTCGGATGACTCTGAAAGCTCCAATTTCGATCACCTTAACGAAAACACGTACAGTTCTTCCGACAGCAGCTTAACCTCAAATAACAGCAGCTCCGAAGAATGTGGATCTGAAAGCGACAGTGGTGGCAGCGAGGTGGAAGGTACAAGTGAACTCCCTCTCTATCCTGGATCTGCATTTACCTGCGCCAATTTTGATGCATTACTATTAGCCTGTTTTAAGAAGCATCGTATGTCAGAAGCTGCAAAGCAAGACTTTTTAAAGTTGTTACAACTGACGTTACCTGATGGGAATAGTACCGCTACGTCTTCTTATAAATTTAACAAAAGACACGAGGGATGTTTACTCCCTTATAAGCTTTTGGAACTTTGCCCTTCATGTAACAAGAAAGTGGAAAGAGAGATGTGTTGCAACAATGAATGCGACAATGAAGGACTAACAGTTGACCCGGCAAGGTTCTTTGTCATACCCCTGAAACCGCAGATGCAAAGGTTAATTCAAGGTTAGCCAACAGCAGTTTCGGTCTAGTACTCTCTGCTTTAAGTTCAAATCTGTGAGTAGTTTTGTAATGGGATGTTCCATATACATCCCCTATACCCTACCACCCCACCTGTAGATCGTTTTCACTTGACGTCAAAGCGGCCATGTTGGTGTAGATGTTCTCTCCTTTGGGAACCAGAACTCTATTTTTATGCATATTCCATGCATACATTTTGTATTGTTTTGTACCCCAATATGGCCGCCAAGTCACGTGAGTGAAAACCATCAATAGATGTAGTGGGTTCTGTTTCTTTTGGGTGTGTGAGACTATCGAGAACAAACAAAAAGTGTGAAGTAAAGCTATGATCCTCGCAGTTATGGACGCAACTTTGGCAATTGTGTAGAGAATTGCTAAAATTGGGTCTATATCTGCAAGGATCATGGCTTTACTTGATTTCTTATCTGCAGTTCAGTATATGATTCATTTCATATATCATTGCATTCATTTAAGCAAAAAGTGTGCCATATTTTCTTGCCAAGTTTTCGAGAATAATAGCCATTCCTCATGACTAATTATCCAAGTGAATGCTGTATTTCTGACGGCCAAAATTGAAATGATTTTTTTAAGTTAAAAAGTTATGGTAGGAAACGTATTTTATACCGTTTCTTTTTTCAAAAAGAAACATATTTTATACCATTTCTTTTTTCAAAAACAAAGTTTAAACGGGCCGCGGAGAGGGAGGGGCTAAAGCCCCCCACCCTACTTTTTACCCACGGTATTGTTTTCTCTCAGATTGCTCCCCCTTCACTCATACTTCCTTGATCCATACCAAAACCTAGCCCCCACCACTTTCAAACGTATAATTTCGTGGTCCCTGTTAAAAGGATGGTATTCTTGGTTTGCACGCACATGACAGGGTGGCCTGATGTTTCAGATTTTGCATGATAATTAAGTCTAGTTCCCAGTGGAGAGACAGGTTTGTTCTTGTCATCCAACATGGCCTCACATGCAAACCAGCAATTTGTTCCTGAGATCATGGGACGTTGAACTTAATGAGGCATCGTAATGCTTTCCTGTCGGGAAGGTGTTTGTAGAGTTCAGTTTCGAAGCCTATTTTTCCTGTTTGAACCTGTAGTTTGGATTGACAATGAAGGAACTTTTCAATTTTATTAAATTTCAGAATACTGCAAAGAGATAGAGGAGTATAGAGAACAAATGTCCATATGGGCAAATGGTGACCTGAGGGACATACAGGATGGCAGAGTCTACCAGAAGTTCATTTTGGAAGACCCTCGTGCCAGGGGAAGGAGGATATTCTCCATAGTTGCAAGCAGCGATGGTGCTCCTCTGATTAAGTCTAAAAGCTTCAGTATTTGGCCTCTTATGTGCTTTCTTGTTGAATTGCCTCCTCAAGAAAGGTACAAGTTTGAGAATGTTATGCTTACTGGTCTTTGGTATGGAAAAGGCAAACCTAATGTACCATTGTTTTTAAAAAGGTTTGTTGATGAGCTGTCTGACCTGGCAAATGGTGTTGAATTTACTGATGACACTGGTCAAGCAATACTTTCAGTGTGCCGCATTCAGTCAGTCGTGCCAGATTTACCGGCAAAATCAATGCTCTTCAACCTTAAGCAATATAATGGCCAATATGGGTGTAGTACATGCAAACATCCAGGTAGATATGACAAAGAATTACGAGCAAGGCTGTATGAATACACTACTTCTGATGCTGTGTCTCTAAGAACTGCAGAAGAGACTAGGAGGCATGCAAGGTTAGCAGAGACATCAGGTACTCCTGTGTTTGGCATAAAAGGGCAAAACGTTTTTAGCAAACTTGTTGATATTCCTGATAACCTTCCAATTGACTGGATGCACTGTGTCTGTGAAGGGATTCTCAAGAGACAGCTTTTCAAACGATGGCTAAACACAAGTTTTGCAGAAGAACAATACAGCTTGGTGGCATTTGCAGAAGTCTTGGATGAGATCCTCTTGTCCATTAAGGTACCCCATGACTTTACGAGAAAGCCCCGTTGCCTTGCTGACCTAAAATACTGGAAAGCTTCAGAATTCCGTTTGTTTGTTCTCTTTACTGGACTACCTTGCCTCAGACATGCTGTTCTTGCCAGTGAATTCTCTGTTGATCATTTTTATCACTTTGCACTTCTTTCAACTGCCTTGCGTTACTTGCATTCTGTTCCAATATCTAAGGCACGAGTAAATACTTCTCAAGTTTTGCTGGATAACTTTGTAAGACTCCTACCAAGCCTTTACAGCAGACAAGACTGTACCTACAATTCTCATGCCTTACTCCATTTTCCTTCTCAAGTTCTGGACAATGGTCCCTTGTCATTCATTTCTGCATTTGTTTTTGAGGCATTCATAGCGCATCTTAAGAATTTGTACTCTGGAACACGAGGCATCCCAAAACAAATGGTGGAGAAACTGGGAATTAGTCAGTGTTACAAGCATCATGTCAGGCAAAACTGCAAGGATACTCCAAATGCAGCCAAGTTTGCCCAAGGCTTGTTACGTCAAGACCAGAAGACCAGAATGACAGATGGAGGTGTGAGACTTTATGAGCCTATGCATTATAAGAGACTGGTAAATTATCAGAATGTTCTCCATGCATCATTTGGCTCTGGACCAGATGAAAGTCACTTGGTTTCGTACAGGATGACTAAGGATCATGTGACCTTTCACAGCACTATGTATCCTAGGAAGGGAAACTCCTGCAGCTACCTCGTTCAATTTCGTCTTCATAGTAGGATAGCATATGGCAAAGTTGTGTGCTATATTTTTCACCAGAACATTGCCTATGCATTGCTTCTCAAATACAATGTAACAGGTGTGGATGTATGCCAAGGACTCTCCCCACCACAAGATGCTGTTCTAAAAGAAATTGTGCACAAGAAATTAATAGGGCAACATTTTGCAGAGGTTCAAGACACAGAGAGACTTTTGATTATCAGTTGTAATGTGATAGTAAATAGATGTTTGTATGTTCAAGGGAAGGATGGAAAGGGATTTATAACTAGACTGGACACGCCATATGAACATGATTAGATTAAAAGAGGGGCTATGTCATGAAAGTTTGGGTTATACTTCCAGAAAATGTAGAATTAAAGTAAAACATAACACTTAAAAAACTGTACAATGGATGATAAAAAAAGTGCACGGTTGTTCAGTCTACAGATTACGGTGAAATAAAAGCTTTCTTCATAAGATCATGTAAAGCTTGACTTCATATAAAGACTTCCTGGTCCGTGGCCTGTCCTGGATCTGTTCGAGCAATTTCTCTTTACTAAACATAATACGCTTTTTTTCATTTATGTTCGAAAATTACAGAGTAGCTGTAGAGCTAATGTGTTCGAGAAAATAAGTTAAAATAAGTTAAAATAAAATGAAATATGCTATATTACAATTCCAATATTATTTATAAACTATATACAACATTATGCATGCAAAGGGAAATATAACTTGTAAATATACTGTGAAAAAGCTTCATATCTGAGGATCTCCTGCTTGAATTCTAGAAAATTTAATGTTTTGTAAGTGTCTGGGAGAGAGTTCCTATTTTACTAGCTAAGTATGAAAAAGAGTGCAGACTGTAAGTCATTGTTTTTGGGTTGGGAAGGGCCAGGATATGATTTCCGCGCAAATTGTAGGATGAAGACCGTACGGTAAACATATCTTTTAAATAACCTGGATAATTCGTCAAGAACAGACTCTTATATAAGGTGATCATGAAGTTCTGGAGGCGTCTAATGAATAGAGATTTCATGTTAACTTTGCTTAGTTAAATGTCATATGGAGAGCTGTAGTCCTGTAGTATAAACCTAAGAATTTCCAAGTGCATGGTAAACCCCCAAGTTCAATTCCCAGAAATTTCCAATAACTCTTACCTGGCATAATATGGGCATGCATAGGAATTCTAATAGTACAATAGTAGTATATGTGTTGGCCACCAATTAGTAGTCTGTTTCATCTTAAATTAAAAAGCTGTTTCAGTGGGATTTCCTGGTTATTTTTATCTTGCTTTGTCTTTTTTTTCCTATAACCTTCCACATACTCCTGAACCAGAGTATTTTAATCAAATCTTAAACAATAAACCTTATTGGCTCACTCATCTTTCACAAAAATTTGGTTTTATCAACGGAGTTGATAATGTAAATTGGCCACCGTACAGAGATTCTAAAAGCTGACGTTTCGAGCGTTAGCCCTTCGTCAGAGCGAATGGATTCGCTCTGACGAAGAGCTAACGAAGGGCTGACGAAGGGCTAACGCTCGAAACGTCAGCTTTTAGAATCTCTGTACGGTGGCCAATTTACATTATCAACTCCGTTGATAAAACCAAATTTTTGTATACTACTTCCCCACCAACGCAGCATCACAGTTTCTTTAGAAACTACCCCTTCATCTTTTACAAAGTTTAAGCCAAAAAAGAAAGAAGTTAACTTCAACACTTGTTTTAAGACTTAAAAGATGAAAAGCCCCTAGTCCAGCCCATACTGTATACTAATCTTGGAAGGTCTTTACTAAGATTAGTTCCCACAGTATCTTAAATGAGATCTTCTAGGAAGTGTACTAAGGTCTTACAAGATCTTAAGTAAGATTCTTAGTTAGATCCTTTAAGATTTTTACTAGATTTTGTAAGATCTTTGCCAAGATCTTGTAAGATTATTACTAAGATCTTATGTGAGATGTTTGCTAGATCTTGTAAGATCTTTGCTAAGATCTTATAAGCTTTTTACCAAGATCTTAGTAAGATTCTTAGTTAGATCCTTTAAGATCTTTTCTAAGATCTTACCTAAGATTCTTACTAAATCTTGTAACATCTTTGCTAAGATCTTGTAAGATTCTTACTAAGATCTTATGTGAGATGTTTGCTAGATCTTGTAAGATCTTTACTAAGATCTTGCGAGATTCTTACCAAGATCTTGTAAGATCTTGTAAGATCTTTTCTGGTAAGATCATGTACTGTAGGTCTAAGATCTTGTTAAGATTTGTATTAAGATCTTATTAAGATCAAAGATCTTAAACAAGATCTTATTAAGATTTTCATCTTAAAACCCATCTTACAAGATTCTTACAAGATCTTAATAAGATTTCCACCTGGGTAGCATATACCTGAGGTATTCAATCCTTAACTCACTGTCACACCATTTTACTTTGTTACCTCTTGGGTAGCATATACCTGAGGTATACAATTCTTAACTCACTGTCACCATTTCACTTTGTAACCTCTTGGGTAGCATATACCTGAGGTATACAATCTATTAACTCACTGTGTCACCAGCTCACTTTGTAACCTCTTGGGTAGCATATACCTGAGGTATACAATCCATAACTCACTGTGTCACCATTTCACTTTGTAACCTCTTGGGTAGCATATACCTGAGGTATACAATCTATTAACTCACTGTGTCACCATTTCACTTTGTAACCTCTTGGGTAGCATATACCTGAGGTATACAATCCATAAGTCACTCTTTCACCATTTCACTTTGTAACCTCTTGGGTAGCATATACCTGAGGTATACAATCTATTAACTCACTGGGATTTTTATGTTTCCCATATTTCTTACACTGGATGTAAGTACAACAAAGAAACAACTGATCACCTGAAAAGGCTGACAAAAATCAAATTTAATTCAAGGGCACCGAATAATTGCTGACACTGTCGTTGTCATGCAGTTTATAACTATCTACATGTATTCTGACTTTCATTCAATGGGTACTTTTGGTGTTTCATATCATACCATTATAGGTTTATTTTCAGGCAACACAAGATCAGTTAAAGAAAGTCACGGTAATGTTTGTACATGTACATTATTGAAAATTACTCCTTTTATGAATGAAACAAATTTTCTGAACAAAATAGCTTTCAATATCTACCCTATAGAGAATTCTTTACAGAGAGACAAACACTTGACATTGACAATTTTTATTGTTTAAAGTGCATATCCTATATATTGCACATGTTTTATTGTCTTTTCATCAGAGGAGAAAGAGGGAAGGAGAATTCGAGTGCCCTTTTTTATAAGTTCTTCACTAGACCTAAAAGTTACTACGCCAAATCCTCATGAATGAGTTAATTTACGAGTCAGTGCAGTGTGTCCGAGAAAGAATCTCTGTCGCAAATGTCCAGTATTTTGCTTGCGAATAGACATTGGGCCACCATATAAGTTGAAATTCTCTTCTATGCGACCACTCACCCTCTTCGCATTTAAGAAGACTTCTCGATCTGATCAGTGCTTGTCGTTCCCCAACGACTGCCAGCACGCTGCCCAACTGAAGCAATTTTATCCCGCGCAGTCAAGCCAGTAAACGCGGAAGCTCATATCTCCTCATTGTGACGAAAATAGGCCTTCTCTTTTAGCGGTACTGCTGTTAGATTAAACAAATCCGCAAGCCTGGCTTTATCGCATTTACTTTTGTTGTGAAATGAGGAGTTAAACATTAAAAGTAACTGCCTGGTGTGTGACATGATGACGAGAAAATAATATAAACAGACATGGAACAATTCACATGAAGAATTAACTCTTTCGGTTCTACTGTTACTATTTTTATTCCTGTGTCATACTGCACTATGTGATCTCAATCTTAACAACTTTAATGAACAGTTACGGTGTTATTATTATTGACGTGTGGTTTGGGATCACGTTGCTTTTTCACACCTTCGTTCCTGGACTGTGAGAAAAAGTATTCTAGGAATTTAACCTTGCGTTCAAATTTCTTTGATGGGCCGCGCAAAAATTTGGCCGGCTCTGGCTCCTTGTGCAAACAATGTCACATGTTCAGTAATGTGAAACCCTTTATACCAAGTCATAAAAAGATTTAACCAATCAGTCAATAACTGCACAGCATATATTCGGCTGTATTCCACATTGCTTGTGCAGGGTGATATGTAACTATTTCCTATGACAAGGTATACAAGCTTTCTCGCTTGTTACTTGTGACTTGCTTGTTTGCATGTACATGTACATGTATGTGGGCCTTAACAAAAAAAATTCAGTTGTCTTCTGGGGTATTCCATAGTAGACTACTCCAAAGCATTTGCATTACTAGCATTTTTCACGAAACATTGATAAAGCTACCGGTAAAATTTACTGCTTGTAAGCGCACTTATTACCGCCTGCAAACACTCAGAAGTCACTTATCCTTTGCAGAACCTCCAACATTAACCAATTGCTTTACCGGTGTGAAAAGGTGCCATACCTGTTGCGCTGAAAACTAGGGAGAACCCTGTACATCTACTGTTATGTAGTAGAGCTAGCCATCTAAATATACCAATCATATTGTGATGCAGTTAATATTGCAATTTCTCCCACCAAAACCTCAAATTTTATTTGATGAGTACTTAACCAATTCATCCCTGAAGAGGCCCCCATTGACGAGTAAAATCGTCTGGCATTAGACAGAGTAAAATCTATAAGTGTCACTCTCAGGAGGGAGCGGGTTGTTAATCTAATAAGCCATTTCCGAGTTCATGTCTGCCTCCTCTTCAAAGCGAGTCTAAGTGCGAAGTTTTTCTCCTGAAAATTAGTTTTCATTCATATGTAAAGTAGACCTAATTACCATCACAAAGACTTCGCACTTAGACTCGCTTTGAAGAGGAAGCAGACAGGAACTCGGAAATGGCCTATTCATAACAATACACAAAAACAGGGCGCGACGAAAGTGCTGTCCGATAGCCCGGGGCTAGTGGAATGACTTGTCGGGCTAGCGTTTTCTTATCGTAGCTTGCCCGATGGGCAAGCACCGTTGGTTTCTCTTTTCTGATGATAAATTGAGCTTTTATACCACAAAGTGTGTAGCAGAAGCTCCTGAGAGAAAATGATAACGTTATGAGGCCAAATTATCATAGCGTGACAACGTTTTGCGCCGCATTTTAGTTGCGTCCGTAATTAACGTCATGACGTTTTCTGCTTACATAGCGACCGAAATATATTTTTGAAATGACCATCTTTGCCGACTGACAGCGTGCAGTGCGAGACAATCAGTCTAATTAAATTCCAGCCAAGTCACAGTGCAGTGGATTTTCTCGGAAATTTAGGTGCGTTTCGTTGGGAAACTATTGTTATTGCGCATACATTCTGCGCATCTCGAGATAATCTGGTTTCCTACCGTTGATGCTTACTAATACAGGGATGTTATTGCGCGACTTAAAACTATCCGGAAAAAGTAGATCTTAGTAAATACTCTTGGTATCCAAAAAGAAAATTGCGGGTAACCAGGCATTTTTGAGAAATAATTAAGATTCAGTTTGAGAAAATATACATTGCTTTGTATTTTAAAGCTTTTTACAAATATTATTCATGAATTATCTTTGAAAAATGGGTGGTTACCCCAATTTTCTTTTTGGATTTCCATAACACTTGTTAAGATCTACATTTCCTGCATAATCATGAAACGGGGCAAAAATACCCTTAAATAGTAGGCACCGTCCTTAAATACATCTGATTATTCTTTATGAACAATTTAATGTCGGGCCAGCTCGTCAGACCTTCGGGCTAGTAACCTCAAGTAACAGCTTGCCGGAAGGGCAACCTCATCTTTTCATTTTCGTCTCACCCTGAAAAAGCCATCTTGAGGAATTTTTATATCTCAAAACGTTTGAGACAATTTTTGGCATGATTGCTCCACTGTTTTAATTGGATATGGGAAATCTCACAAGCTAGTGCTTTGAGTGCTTTATGCCCAGGCACCCTCAAAAAAAGAGCAAATTTATGCGTGAAATACAAAATTTGTTTTGAGTTGTACCCTTCAAACACTAATAAATTCAGACATTATCAATAAAAAGGTATGAAAAATTCAACAAATAATTATTATTGATTTTATTACATGTACAAAATGGTCAGTTTGGTAAGGTGGACACTTTGGGATGTTGTCACAGGCTTCCATATAAGTTTGGAAGCCAGGGTGTCAACAAGGAATTCCACAGCTCCTACCATAACCATTATGTCGGGTCATGAAGCTGACCTTGTAGGGTTTTTATATGTCCATATTTTGTTTCAGGGCAATGTATTAGGTCTTCGGCAGCTAAAAAGGGCTGGTGGAGGTTGTCTTGAATGGGACTTTTCTAAAAGGTAGGTAACTGTTATTTAAGGAAACTCTGACTTGTATTTTTAAAAGTACCATGGAAACACTACATACATGTACATTGCACAGAGACCAATGAGATAAATTGTTTTGTGAGACTGTATGTAAATTTTGTGATGTCTATAAACATAATAAATATTAAAAATTTTATCATTGTGTAATACAATTCAGAAGTTTTCATTGGCCCTGCCATCCTGGTATATGAGGTAATATTCCATGCTCTACAAAATGATGGAAAGGGTACATGTCAGCTGAAAATATACAGTTACACAATGAAGTCAGTAGATTTCTCTCTATTTTGGGGACATTTTCAATAAAACAATATTATTGCGTTCAGGCTTGTTGGATATGAAATAACCAGTCGAGCATGGAAAACAAAGTTGACCAACATGTCCTAATAATGATAATGATAATAATAATAATAATTTGTGAAGCATAATTTAGCTTGTTATGTGGAGCCAAGCTAATAAGCAAAAGATCATTAGGATAATTTGTCATTTGTTTTGTTTGTTAGTTTGTAAATTTTTACTAAACCGATTGACTCCTGGGAGTTTACTCTGTGTAATGCCAGACGATTTTCTGATCATTTTGTACTTTGCAACCACCTCATAGTCCATACCTTGTCACGGTGGGGTTGCTTGTGTACCTCAATGCCCCGGAGCTAGCCCAATGAGAAATTCAGCATAGGAAAGTGCTGTTTGTTGTTTTTGAGTAGAGGTCAGACTGAAACACACTACATATACAGTATGTAATAGACAGAATACAGCCTTAGGCTGCTAGCTGCCCGTACGAAAATTCTGGGCGAGACGCGGGCGAGATTCGGGCCATAAAAAGTCTCGCTGATGAGCGATACAGAGCCTGACGATAATCAGGCTGACAGGAGCGATAAAAATTGAACGATAAATGAGCGAGAATGGAGCGGGACATTTGTACTACTCTGACATTTGGACGATATTCTGAGCGATAAACGGGCGAGATTCAGGTCCATAAAAAAACAAAAATCACGCTAATGAACAATACATTTTTATGGGCGTGATGTTAGTTTATGGCTTATAATTTCGGGTGTTACGAAAACTAAGACCTGAGACCTGGTCTTAGCTTTCGTAGTACGAAAACTACAACCCCGCTCTTAGTTTTCGTACGAAAACTAAGACCCTTTGTTAATAGCGGTAATTACGGCAAAGAAACCCGCTACTCAGAGATTTGGGCGCTGTATGTTGTTTCCTCACACGATTATTTTAAAGTTTAAACAGACACAACGCCATGAGAAGCTTGAATGTTCTGCGACCTTGCGCGACAGAAAAAAAAGTGGCATTTATTGGCACGGAAACTAAAGATAGGGTCTTTCGGAGAACGAGAAACTCTGTCTGTTAACCCTTTGGTTATAGCAAGAGTCCATGTTTTGGTTGTAACCACTAAAAATGTGATACACGCATTCTTCTGTCAGCACACATCTTCCAGTTTCAAAACAAGTCCACAATTTAGCCGTAAGTCACGCAAACAGTAAACGGATGCCCGTAGATGGTCAATTTTATTATGATGCCTGATAGGGGACTGAATAGTTTTACATGTAAGACATAAGTGATTTTCTGTAAGTTTCTCCGTATTTATCTGACTCACAAGCTTATTTCTCAGCTTATTACAATGAGGATATGAAGTATCATCTGTCAGGGGGTGAGGGTACATCGCGCTATCCTGGTACTTTGACGCATTATTTATAAGAAACATTGAAATCAGTATAAACAGAAACAAAATAGGCCATAATTGAAACTATGCCTACTTTAATAGTGCCATTATAAATTATAAACTAGAAAATCCCCTGCCTGCCACTCCCCCCACCCCAATAGACAGTACCACTGTTTTTTGTTTGCGTGACTTACGGCGTCATTGTGGACTTGTTTTGATACTGGAAGCAAAATAACAAATGTGTATCGACAAAATAATTCTTGTATCACATTTTTAGTGGTTACAACCAAAGGGTTAACAGACTGAGTATATCCTTATTCGAAAGATACTATCTTTAGTTTCCGTGCCAATAAGTAAGCGAACGATTCTCGACCGAGACCAACTGCGGTAAACATGACCCTTGTCATCACTGCGTGGACAATCATGTAAGACAGAAACATGTTTCAGTTTAAGGTAACTTAAATAAAAAGAATGTACCAGCTTTTAGCATAGAACAAAATGCGACTGAAGTCATTCAAAGTGTCCATAATAAGGTAGGCATGTTAGTAGCCAGGTTTCCACAGTGATCTGTGATCAGATAGCGAGGTCGTTCCTAATTTCTCATTTATTTTAAATCTTCATACATTGTTTAAAATCTATTTCATAAAAGAGAAAATTGTTTCCAGCAATCTAAATTTGAGCAAATAAATGCTTTTTTGATCTGGTTGATTACCGGTACTGTCCTAAATGGGAAGAAAAAGCTCTGCATCTGTGTAGAGATTCAGATGTTTGGTGAAATGCACAGTTACGTTAAACCGAAACGCGCGCCAAAAGCGGTTACAAATATTTAATTATCGATAACCAAAACTCTTCCCTATTAAAGGTTTTCCGTCCAGCGACAAGCAATTCCTATCATTAAAAAATTATCCTCTGTTTTGGGCAAGCAGGATAATGCTGTCTTGAGGTAGCTACATGTACATGTAGATTGCTTCTCCTGAACGTGCTAAGCTATTTGAACTTACCTCTCCGGATGCGGGTGGGTATCACGCTAAATGTATCACTTGGAAAAAATATCCAGCCATATACGTATTTTTGCTCAAATTTCAGAGCGGTAAAAAATGGTTTGCTCACCTTTTACCCGGGGACGGACTACACGTACAGAAATAATAATATAATACATTAGAACGACAGCCAGAGTTAAGTAACTGATTTGCATTTTTGAGTACTCTATCCCTGATCTATTTCTACTAATCTTTTCTTATCGAATAACAAGTAGGGAGCACTTAAGTATCGAATAACACGTGAGCAGCCTGAGTTTCGCCGATAATACAGCGTGACAAATGTCTCGTTACTGCGGCGTAAATGAATAAACTGGGGTTTCACCGTTTCTCGCTCACTCACGCCACACTATCGGCGATAATCGAACCAAACTAATGTCTGGCTCAGTCGCACAAGCGCGACAAAATGGTTGTCTCGCTTTCCCTCGCTCAGTTCTTGCCTTAAAAACAGCTTTATGGCCCGAATCGGGCCCGAATCTCGCTCATTCAGGCCACAAATTTTCGTACGGGTGGATACCAGACCTGAAGTACATTGATCAGTTTCAAGTATCTATAATATTAAATTATTATTGCAAAACAGATTGCATTTTAAATAATTTCTTCTATGTGATAGTCTGTTTTTGACTTTTGTTATCAAAAGGCACAACCAGTCTCTTTTTAATCATTTTTATTTTACCCTAACGAGTTCTGTCTCTCTCGGGTAGTCAGTCCATTTTTTACTGTTGTTATCTGAAGGCAGAACCAATTTTGTAATAATAATTATTAAATGTACTAATGAGTTCTGTCTCTCTTGGGTAGTCAGTCCAGTTTGGACTGTTGTTATCTGAAGGCAGAACCAATTTTGTAATAATTATTATTTTGTACTAATTCTGTCTCTCTTGGGTAGTCAGTCCAGTTTGGACTGTTGTTATCTGAAGGCAGAACCAATTTTGTAATAACTATTATTTTGTGCTAATGAGTTCTGTCTCTCTTGGGTAGTCAGTCCAGTTTTGGACTGTTGTATGTTATCTGAAGGCAGAACCAATGTTGTAATAATTATTATTTTGTGCTAATGAGTTCTGTCTCTCTTGTGTAGTCAGTCCAGTTTGGACTGTTGTTATCTGAAGGCAGAACCAATTTTGTAATAATAATTATTTTGTGCTAATGAGTTCTGTCTCTCTTGTGTAGTCAGTCCAGTTTGGACTGTTGTTATCTGAAGGCAGAACCAATTTTGTAATAATTATTATTTTGTACTAATTCTGTCTCTCTTGGGTAGTCAGTCCAGTTTGGACTGTTGTTATCTGAAGGCAGAACCAATTTTGTAATAACTATTATTTTGTGCTAATGAGTTCTGTCTCTCTTGGGTAGTCAGTCCAGTTTTGGACTGTTGTATGTTATCTGAAGGCAGAACCAATGTTGTAATAATTATTATTTTGTGCTAATGAGTTCTGTCTCTCTTGTGTAGTCAGTCCAGTTTGGACTGTTGTTATCTGAAGGCAGAACCAATTTTGTAATAATAATTATTTTGTGCTAATGAGTTCTGTCTCTCTTGTGTAGTCAGTCCAGTTTGGACTGTTGTTATCTGAAGGCAGAACCAATTTTGTAATAATTATTATTTTGTACTAATTCTGTCTCTCTTGGGAAGTCAGTCCAGTTTGGACTGTTGTTATCTGAAGGCAGAACCAATTTTGTAATAACTATTATTTTGTGCTAATGAGTTCTGTCTCTCTTGGGTAGTCAGTCCAGTTTTGGACTGTTGTATGTTATCTGAAGGCAGAACCAATGTTGTAATAATTATTATTTTGTGCTAATGAGTTCTGTCTCTCTTGTGTAGTCAGTCCAGTTTGGACTGTTGTTATCTGAAGGCAGAACCAATTTTGTAATAATAATTATTTTGTGCTAATGAGTTCTGTCTCTCTTGTGTAGTCAGTCCAGTTTGGACTGTTGTTATCTGAAGGCAGAACCAATTTTGTAATAATTATTATTTTGTGCTAATGAGTTCTGTTTGCTCTTGGGTAGCCAGTCCAGTTTGGACTGTTGTTATCTTAAGGCAGAACCAATTTTGTAATAATTATTATTTTGTGGTAATGAGTTCTGTCTCTCTTGTGTAGTCAGTCCAGTTTGGACTGTTGTTATCTGAAGGCAGAACCAATTTTGTAATAATTATTATTTTGTGCTAATGAGTTCTGTTTGCTCTTGGGTAGTCAGTCCAGTTTGGACTGTTGTTATCTGAAGGCAGAACCAATTTTGTAATAACTATTATTTTGTGCTAATGAGTTCTGTCTCTCTTGTGTAGTCAGTCCAGTTTGGACTGTTGTTATCTGAAGGCAGAACCAATTTTGTAATAACTATTATTTTGTGCTAATGAGTTCTGTCTCTCTTGTGTAGTCAGTCCAGTTTGGACTGTTGTTATCTGAAGGCAGAACCAATTTTGTAATAACTATTATTTTGTGCTAATGAGTTCTGTCTCTCTTGGGTAGTCAGTCCAGTTTGGACTGTTGTTATCTGAAGGCAGAACCAATTTTGTAATAACTATTATTTTGTGCTAATGAGTTCTGTCTCTCTTGGGTAGTCAGTCCAGTTTGGACTGTTGTTATCTGAAGGCAGAACCAATTTTGTAATAACTATTATTTTGTGCTAATGAGTTCTGTTTGCTCTTGGGTAGTCAGTCCAGTTTGGACTGTTGTTATCTGAAGGCAGAACCAATTTTGTAATAACTATTATTTTGTGCTAATGAGTTCTGTCTCTCTTGGGTAGTCAGTCCAGTTTGGACTGTTGTTATCTGAAGGCAGAACCAATTTTGTAATAACTTTTATTTTGTGCTAATGAGTTCTGTCTCTCTTGGGTAGTCAGTCCAGTTTGGACTGTTGTTATCTGAAGGCAGAACCAATTTTGTAATAACTATTATTTTGTGCTAATGAGTTCTGTCTCTCTTGGGTAGTCAGTCCAGTTTGGACTGTTGTTATCTGAAGGCAGAACCAATTTTGTAATAACTATTATTTTGTGCTAATGAGTTCTGTCTCTCTTGGGTAGTCAGTCCAGTTTGGACTGTTGTTATCTGAAGGCAGAACCAATTTTGTAATAACTATTATTTTGTGCTAATGAGTTCTGTCTCTCTTGGGTAGTCAGTCCAGTTTGGACTGTTGTTATCTGAAGGCAGAACCAATTTTGTAATAATAATTATTTTGTGCTAATGAGTTCTGTCTCTCTTGTGTAGTCAGTCGATCCAGTTTGGACTGTTGTTATCTGAAGGCAGAACCAATTTTGTAATAATTATTATTTTGTGCTAATGAGTTCTGTTTGCTCTTGGGTAGTCAGTCCAGTTTGGACTGTTGTTATCTGAAGGCAGAACCAATTTTGTAATAATTATTATTTTGTGCTAATGAGTTCTGTCTCTCTTGTGTAGTCAGTCCAGTTTGGACTGTTGTTATCTGAAGGCAGAACCAATTTTGTAATAATTATTATTTTGTGCTAATGAGTTCTGTTTGCTCTTGTGTAGTCAGTCCAGTTTGGACTGTTGTTATCTGAAGGCAGAACCAATTTTGTAATAATTATTATTTTGTGCTAATGAGTTCTGTTTGCTCTTGGGTAGTCAGTCCAGTTTGGACTGTTGTTATCTGAAGGCAGAACCAATTTTGTAATAATTATTATTTTGTGCTAATGAGTTCTGTTTGCTCTTGGGTAGTCAGTCCAGTTTGGACTGTTGTTATCTGAAGGCAGAACCAATTTTCTAATAATTATTATTTTGTGCTAATGAGTTCTGTCTCTCTTGGGTAGTCAGTCCAGTTTTGGACTGTTGTATGTTATCTGAAGGCAGAACCAATGTTTTAATAATTATTATTTTGTGCTAATGAGTTCTGTCTCTCTTGTGTAGTCAGTCCAGTTTGGACTGTTGTTATCTGAAGGCAGAACCAATTTTGTAATAATAATTATTTTGTGCTAATGAGTTCTGTCTCTTTTGTGTAGTCAGTCCAGTTTGGACTGTTGTTATCTGAAGGCAGAACCAATTTTGTAATAATTATTATTTTGTGCTAATGAGTTCTGTTTGCTCTTGGGTAGCCAGTCCAGTTTGGACTGTTGTTATCTGAAGGCAGAACCAATTTCGTAATAATTATTATTTTGTGGTAATGAGTTCTGTCTCTCTTGTGTAGTCAGTCCAGTTTGGACTGTTGTTATCTGAAGGCAGAACCAATTTTGTAATAATTATTATTTTGTGCTAATGAGTTCTGTTTGCTCTTGGGTAGTCAGTCCAGTTTGGACTGTTGTTATCTGAAGGCAGAACCAATTTTGTAATAATTATTATTTTGTGCTAATGAGTTCTGTTTGCTCTTGGGTAGTCAGTCCAGTTTGGACTGTTGTTATCTGAAGGCAGAACCAATTTTCTAATAATTATTATTTTGTGCTAATGAGTTCTGTTTGCTCTTGGGTAGTCAGTCCAGTTTGGACTGTTGTTATCTGAAGGCAGAACCAATTTTCTAATAATTATTATTTTGTGCTAATGAGTTCTGTCTCTCTTGGGTAGTCAGTCCAGTTTTGGACTGTTGTTATCTGAAGGCAGAACCAATGTTGTAATAATGATTATTTTGTGCTAATGAGTTCTGTCTCTCTTGGGTAGTCAGTCCAGTTTTGGAATGTTGTTATCTGAAGGCACAACCAATTTTGTAATAATAATTATCTTGTGCTAATGAGTTTTGTCTCTTTTGTGTAGTCAGTCCAGTTTGGACTGTTGTTATCTGAAGGCAGAACCAATTTTGTAATAATTATTATTTTGTACTAATGAGTTCTGTCTCTCTTGGGTAGTCAGTCCAGTTTTGGACTGTTGTATGTTATCTGAAGGCAGACCCAATTTTGTACATACAAAGCATATGTAAATTGAAAATAAGTGAACTCAAAAAGCGAGTTATGCGTATTTGCCACAGTGTTGCAGAATTGTGCGAGCAAGAATTACTCTAAAATCCTCACGGGAATTGCTGCACGCCACACGACACAGGGCAAAGTCTCTGGAAAACGTTCCCTGAATGACGTTTTGTGGATTTATGCTTCTCCGTTGTGACTTAAAAGGTGTAAAAAAAAGTAACTGAATATGTCAGAAGCAGACTCTGATGCGATATCTGCGACACCTACACTGTAAACTTGCGAAATGAGTTCTTGAGTTACACTTAATGATTAGCTAAGGGTGATTTCAAATCACCGTAAGCTCATTTGCATATATATTTTTGTCGGCCTAAGCTCGTCATGGTAAGATACAAGTTTCTTGCAATAATTCCTTTAGCTCTTAGCTTCATTATTCAGTTTCACCTACACAGGAACATTGCTTATGAATTGCAAAGTGATTTGTTACAACATTCTTCGAAGATGATATTATGAAATTATATAAATTGATTGATTGACTGGTGTGACTCTTTTCCAGGGCTTTCATGTACTTCAACCACAAGATGCAGTGCTGAAGGAAATTGAGCATTGAAATTTAATTGGAGGGAATTTCCTGAGATGCAAGAAACAGACAGTGCTGATTGGAAATTGTGATGCAATTGTGAATAATAATTGATTTCTTTGTGTCAAAACTTGGGAGGGTAGAGGTTTCATTGCCATTTTGGATATACCTTGTGAACATTATTAGGTCAAACTGTTTTAGCTGGGTCAAGTAAGTTTGTTCCAGACATCAGGTAATTATGGAAGAGTCGAATGCTCTCACATTGAACTGGGTGAATACAAGGGAGAAATATTCACTACAACAATCAGTGACTTCTCTGTTCATATACTGTAAGTTTTTTGACAAAAATCAAGAAAGGTTTCACTGTGACTGTTAATTTGTCATAGTATACTAATTTGTAGTATTTTTCATCGGAACTGGCAGGTAGTACACCTCATACAGTTGGATGTAACTTGTAAATTCGGTCTAACCATGCAGTTAATTTGTCATAGTATACTAATTTGTAGTATTTTTCATCTGAACTGGCGGGTGGCGCACCTCATACAGTTCGATGTAACTTGTAAATTCGGTCTAACTATGCAGTTGATTTGTCATAGTATTGATCAGGGTTCTTGCTAAGTTTTTGCACAGGAGGTAAAAAACCAAAAATAGCAGGTAACTTTGTTACCTGCCCCTGCACGGGCTAGCGAGCTCAAGTCTTAACTTGACGATCGTATCGATCGCTGTCGCGTGCCAGCGCCTGCTCAATTTATTTAATACTCAGCAAAAGGAAAGAAGGTTGTGCTATTTCATTGATTTTCACTCGCTACCGCTTTTCTGACGCTTTGGTTGAAAACTAAACTCCGAAAGACCTTTCTGTCGTTTTCCACGCGTGGATGCCATGTTGTAAACGTTTAATTAACAATTATTCCATGAGCGGGCGTTGGAAATGAGATGGTAAATAGCCAACGAGGCGCATAGGGCCATCTGAACTGGCGGGTGGCACACCTCATACAGTTGGATGTAACTTGTAAATTCGGTCTAACCATGCAGTTAATTTGTCATAGTATACTAATTTGTAGTATTTTTCATCTGAACTGGCGGGTGGCACACCTCATACAGTTGGATGTAACTTGTAAATTCGGTCTAACCATGCAGTTAATTTGTCATAGTATACTAATTTGTAGTATTTTTCATCTGAACTGGCGGGTGGCGCACCTCATACAGTTCGATGTAACTTGTAAATTCGGTCTAACTATGCAGTTAATTTGTCATAGTATACTAATTTGCAGTATTTTTTATCTGAACTGGCGGGTGGCGCACCTCATACAGTTGGATGTAACTTGTAAATTCGGTCTAACCATGCAGTTAATTTGTCATAGTATACTAATTTGTAGTATTTTTCATCTGAACTGGCGGGTGGCACACCTCATACAGTTGGATGCAACTTGTAAATTCGGTCTAACTATGCAGTTAATTTGTCATAGTATACTAATTTGTAGTATTTTTCATCGGAACTGGTGGGTGGCGCACCTCATACAGTTCGACGTAACTTGTAAATTCGGTCTAACCATGCAGTTAATTTGTCATAGTATACTAATTTGTAGTATTTTTCATCTGAACTGGCGGGTGGCACACCTCATACAGTTTGATGTAACTTGAAAAGTAGGTGTACCCATGCAGGTAATCCAGGTGGTTAACTTGTTTTAGTATGCTAGTATTACCCAACTGAACTGGCAGGTGAACTGTAAACCCAGAGGAAAGCTGCACCCTGACCTTACCAGCTGAAATTTACGGAAAAAAGTTTTTTGACAGAAAACAAAAGAAATCCAAAGTCTAGTCTTTAGAAGTCAAGTTCATCCACTGTTCATTAAACGTTAACTCACTATTCACTAATATTGAAACGGAAAATACTTTAACGTAATTTTAGCACTTTAATGTAATGAACATCGTTTTTACCAACTTGGACATATGATTGATCTTTTTCTGGTATTTGTTGACAGGAATTTCTTAAACACAGTTTTGCCTTTCGTTTTTTTTGCATTACAACAAGAATATGAGCGGAACGTTTGTAGCTTAGTACATGCAACTAGGCATGAAATTGGATGCAAAGATGGAAAACTGGCCACCAGAGGCAGCCTTTTTCTGATCTTCCCGCAGATAAGCCGCACCCATTTCTAAAAAACTATATTTGTAATTGGGGTAACATAAGCCAGATTTTTATACTTATTTAATAATAATGAAATCCCTTGCATATATTTTATTCCTTATTTTGATGAATTTGTATGGGTTATCAAATAGTGATGAGTGAATTTAGGGAATAATTTCACACACGCTTTGTCCAAAATCAAATAATTTCATAAGCCTTTAAGGCAAGAAAAATTATTTGATTTTGGACAAAACACAAGGGGAATTATTCCCAAGTTTCACGAGTATACATTGTACCATTTCATCAGCTATAAATCATGGTTGACAAATCGCAATCATAGGACGTGGGTTTTTTCGAAAGTGGACACCATTTTGGCACGGTAGAAAAAGTTGCCATGGTAACTCATGTTATTAATTGAATTATTTTATTGAACTTATTGCAAGAATTTTATTGTACACTTAGATTCTATTGAAAGTAATGTAAACAAATGATTATTTTTAAATTTGAAATAAAAATTTAGGCATTCACAAACTCTAGAACTTGTTCTTTTTTCTACGTAAAATCGACTAACCTTTCATCCATTTCACTTTTTATTAACATTTCCTGGCTTACGTCAGGTTTTAAATGCTATTATTTACAGAGATATTGTAAACATTTTGCTGAGATTTTGTGCACTAAAACACCAACATTTTAAAAATATTTCACATACTTTACCCCTCCAGTTTTACAGACATTTTATTGACATTTCCTGCCTTCTGTCAGGTTTTAAATACTTAATTTGCAGAGATATTGTGAACATTTTGCTGAGATTTTGTGCACTAAAACACCAACATTTTAAAAACATTTCACATACTTTTCCCCTCCAGTTTTTTGAGGGTTTTTGTAGACATTTTATAGACATTTCATGCATTCTTCTCACTCACTTTTTACAGAGATAACACTGACATTTTATATGGATGGATTTACAGAGATTTTTTCTCCTGTAAATTTTACAGAGAAAGTAAAGAGATTTTACAGACATTTTGTACTTATCGCATAAAATCTCTGTAAATTTTTCCTTCAATTTACAGAGATTTTATTGAGATTTTGTACTCATTTTATGTCATCGTAAGGACGAAAATGTGTTAAATTTTACAGACTTTTTATGGAGTTACAAAATCTCTGTAAGTGTGCAAATTTACAGAGATTGTAATTTACAAAGAAAATGTGGACATTTAACAGAGATTTTACCAACTTTTTTGAAGTCTGTAAATGGTTCAAGTTTTCCAGTGAAATTCTGTTATGAAGATCTCGTTCATTTTATTGAATCACTTTAATAGAATTTAGGACACCAGAGCCGAAATTAAGCCAACGGAATTTGGAACAGAAATTAGAGCAACAGAATGGACATTGGAACAACTCAACAGCAATTGGAACAACAGAACGGAAATTGGAGCAACAGATTGACGATGCTCCAATTTCTGGTCTAAAAAATAACGAACCGAGAGGAGACTGGTTAGGAACCAGTTGTACATTATAATTTAGGAAGATGATTCGACTATCTTTCGCGTGCTAAAGGAAATATATTCCATCTCGGCGAGAAGGTGAAGGGCGAGATTCGTTATCTCCAGCCAAACTGTTATTTCAGTAACATACACTGGAGATGACGTAAGTCGGTTGAAGAATGTCTATAAAACTATAGCTTACGTTTGTTGGCTGATGGTAACAGAATATTCGCCTTAACGAAAAATTCGTTGACAGAGCTACAATGTTTATTTAGTTTCCTCTGTCTACGACTGAAAGGACTCCAAAAATAAAGTCATTGTTCCATTACCACGCACTAATGACCACTAAAAGTCACACTTAGTTGACCAATCACATCAACGACCACAGTGTTGATATTGTCTACCGACTTTACACAAATCAGTTGACTCTGAAGATGACTTCCACTCGGTTTGACGAAACGTCAGTCAATGTGATCCTAAACAGTCCTTACCATATAGGAATACACTCCACCAGGACGATCGTACCTCTCTTAATAAATCAAAAAAAGAGTCCCTCGCGCAATTCGAGCAATTTGTTAGATTTGTATTTCAAAGAGCGGCATTCTTTAATCATCATTTTCATGATTATCATTATAATAATTTATATTACAGCAGATCCTACACCTGCTTGGAATATATGCAGTGTGCTAATCTGGTAACCTAAATTATGTACATCTGTGGTGAATTTATCCACGAGCGTTTTCAAGCAATGGACGGCAACCGGAAGTTTGGTGTTCCTAACTTGACGTGGCGCTCAAAAATTTGTCCTGCACGCACAGTGACCATTTGTTAGAAACGTTGGTCAAAGTTACCTTCGTGACTATTCTATCCAATGTGGAAACTCTGATTAAAAGAACGGTTTTTGTAGTGGTGCACTACACACAATGTCACCCGGTTGTACGAGTAAGTGACTGTGTGATTGAGTGAGTGAAAGTCCATGGTGATAACAAGCCCGCAAGGCGTGCATAACTCACGCACATAAACAGGTCTCTTGGAAGCCTGCTTGAGTTTCAACAAAATGAGCCCCCAAATCGGCAAGAATTTGTGACGCTGATGAATAATAAAGCAGCTGCTATTTCCAAAACGATGGAATTACCTGGTGATAAATAACCCCGTCTAGGAGAGTAAATTTTTAACTTTGCAGAAACAATGGTCAACCTCTAGAGTTGGGCGATTGTGATCTTTGTTTTGAATTCGCACATTTCTTGTCAATCTTGAAAACACTCAAAAAAAAAAAAAACAAAAATACCGAAAACAAAAACCCGCTGTCTTGCCATTATTTTGACGTAGATGCAGCCTTTGCTTCGCGAGTAAACATGCAAGATAACTTGACATAGAATTCGATGTCACTTTCGATTTTGCGATTTACCTGTGCATCCAAAAGTACAATAGCAAAAATACCCCAAAATGTTTTTCGCTGATGGTAACTTTTTACATTCTCGGTTTAAAATTTAAGTTATTTTCATGTCGCAAATTTTGTTGCTAATGACAAAATATTTTATTCTCGATCGACACTTTCTGCTCTTCCTAAAAAACTGTGTATCAATATTTATTTACTTTTGCAACAATATTTGTTTTGCATAAAGCAGGCTAACAAAATCTGTACCTTCATTTTTGAGCGGTAAAATAGAACTTTCGGTCCTATTTTTCTGACGGCAAGTCGTAACCCCGCCGGACATGGCTTAACTTTAGTGAACTTTTGTCATAGAAAGCTGTCAGACACTCAGAGTGCAATCTCAAACTTGTGGTGAAAAAGACTTCGTACGGGAACTTGAGAATGACCAACAGGTCAGCCTCGAAGCCAATGTTTCTCGATTGCCTTTTATTTTCTTCAATCTTTCTGGGGTTTAGTATATTATTAGTAACCACATGTCTTCTCAGGGACTATTTACCTGAGACATCTACCATGGCACTATAGTGATATACGGTACCGAAACAATATCGTGTACTATTAGATTTACATGTTACGCAAAGACAACTAGAATATCCTGTAAGAGAAAACGCAGCTCAGTTTACAATTATTCAGCGCTATGTTATTGCACTACCACACGTACACAATGCGTGCCTATTTCTGACTTTACGACTAGTCTGTTTACCATCTAAGAAACAAGGCGACAATACTACGCATTAGCTTGAGCGATCTGAAACTCAAGTCCACAATAACCTGACGTTGGCCTCCACAGGCGTCCATCATTTGAGGGTTCATTATACGTTTCTCATTACTTATTCATACCAGGATACGAAATCCCACAATGACAAAATACTGAGAAGGGCAAGATGGCCTCTGGGAGAGAATTGTGCACTTAATTATTGTGCACTTTATTAATTTTGATGAGTTATTATTTTTTTTTTTACTTTTAAAATCATTATAATAATGAAAGTCAAACTAGGCTACACCAAGATGGCTTTACTTACACAGCAAAAAAAAAAAAAACAAACAACAACAACAACAACAGTTTATTGTACCCATAGCATAAATGAAGTTCATTTACAACGATAACATCAAAGAAATTTAAGGTTAATTAAAGAAGTTCACTAGAAATACCTAGAAAGCTAAAAGCACCAGGAAGGTGCATAGGCGGTAAAAGAGCAGGCCCTATTCCAGTAAAAATAATTTAAAATCTATTACTGGCTCCGGTTGCACCGTTATTTCAAGCACAAGGCTTTGTTTGTCAGTAAGAGTGAACGTGGACTCGCGCGCAATCATGGGAAGAACAGATGTAGATACAAATAGCCTTTGCAGCATGCAACGCAGTCCAAAAGTAATTTCAGATATTAGCATAAAAACTCATTTTCTTTATTCCCTTCTCCGGTAAAAATATTGCGATTGTAATTCCTATATTTGGAGAACATGCCAATAAAAGCAATTAAGCTCAGGAGCTTAGGATTAGAACAGGGATGGCGGATACCACCGTCCAGCGGTCTTCAATCACCTCTTGTCACGTGATCCGAAGAGATCACGTGTTAAGAGGGAACTCACAAAGTAAGTACTTATCCTCATTGCTTATGCAGCTTCTGAGATGCGAAACCTCATAAGCTTGTTCTTATTTGCGTGTTCTCCGAAGAAGGGATTTAAAGTCTCCAAAATGATTTCTGATACTTACCATGTTACATTAACCATTGGTGAACTATCTAACAATATCCGGCTTCAACCCTCTGTACAATTGATGCCAATCATGGGAAGCACGAGGCCTGCAAACCGGTCTTGTCAATACATGGTTTTCAATCACGTGATGAGACGGCCATGTTGGTGCACAAAACAATAGCAAATCATGGCTCATATTTTGCATTATAATACAGTCAAAATCCCAAAAGACTTTTTCTCTATTGTTCTCTGTACCAACATGGCTGCTGTGACGTCAGGCGAAAACCATCAATTGACAAATTAACCAATAGTGATTTACTACCATTCTATGAATGCGTCATCTTCTATTGGGGATCAACACTGTGAAATCTCTTTCAAGAAAACCTGGTTTTGGTTGGTTTGGTTGATTGAACTTGGTTTGCAATCAATCCCTAGAGACGCAGACAACAATGACCAAATGTACAAGTCCTGAATGATGAACAAATAAGGCAATGAGAAATCTCTTGTTTGGGTCATCCAACATGGCGGCGATGACGAAATGTGCAAACCGCCTATAGTAAAAGATTACTGAATTTCAGGACAAATGAACTTAACTTAATTTGAAATGTTCGCCGACAGCTAAAACTAAAAAGGAAAAGGAAATGAACATTAACAAAATGAAGAAGGAGAAAAGAAATCCTCAGAAATTTAGAAAGGACAAATTGGCAAAAGTACGAGTGAAATTACATTCGAGAACGTTGATGTATGACTTTCCTAAGGCCAAATTACAGATGAAAGCACAAAAACGCTGAAATCTATATGATCTTAAAGTTGACTAGCCTGAATAAAAAAAGTAAAAATAATTTTGTATGGAAAATACTAACAGAAAAGGGATTTCGAAAGGGAAGTGTACAACAAAATCTTAACGAAAACACAAGACAAGTACAGTAAGCAATTTCTTTTAATTAATTAATTAATTTTAGGTGATAGATATTGTGGATCAAATGGAAACCTCGGAAAATCCCGAGCCCCAGATGGGATTTGAACCCACGACCCTCCGTAATCTAGTACGGATGCTTCAACCACTGAGCTACTGTGATGAGCAAGGGTGAAATTTGGCCGGGCCTGTGTTGATCAGAACTGCTTCACGCAGTCACATAGTCAAATTTCAAATAACCACATATGACTCATAACTGCATCGCGCTGTCACATTAAGGTATATCGGCGATGACATTTATTTTAAGTATTTATTTTGATTCTTTTCTCTGGCATCAATGAACTAACTTCATTACTCACTAATGTTCTTTTATACTGTTTACTTCATTTCAATAATTATATATATAGCTATAGGTTTTAAAATACGACCAGTGAAATGAAATGTAATGTACAACACGCATCTATGCTATCTGCGGGTTATGCAGGACTTCAAATGTAAAATTGAAAGACAATAACAAAAATTGTTCTTGTTTGTTTGTTTTTGTTGCACCGTATTCATGGCTTTAAGGGTTTTGCAGCCAGCTATTCTTGTTTCAAATTCTGAACGCAGTTGTCAAAAGCGTACCATTTGCCGAGTGTTGCAACACGGGCAATTTTCACAGACAAAACTAAGCCAAGGAATCTATTTTAGCATTTATTTCAAGCAATTTTTCCGCAACAACTGAAAGACTGTCACAGCCCACGCCGGGCTTGTTGACGTCGCGTTTTATCTCACTTAAGTAAGCATCCGTTGACCACCAATTCGTTGAGCCGAGACAGGCCCACGAGTCATGTTTAGGAAGGGTATGTCTATAAAGGTTGTTACTCGCTTGTTTCAGTTGTTTCTGGCACGTAACCTTTACATCTTTACATTGTTTCTCAAGGCGCTCTATAATCCCTTCAGCAATCCGCAAATAGTTGTCTGGTTCGATTTGGTCACGCTTTTCATGTTTCTTTAATCCCCGTAAAGTTAATCGACGTGCTTCATTGATGCAAGTCGATATTAGAGATTTTATTTCGTACTTTTGAGCGTAGATCAACATACCCAACACGTCGTACTCTTCCCTGTTTTTGACCATAGACACCATTAGATTAACACTCTTCTGAGCAATGGAATCTATTTGATATTCGTGAGCAAGTTCAAACAGGAAGTAGCAGTTTCTTCGAGTGATTGACTTTTCTTCTAGGGATGGATACATCATCTGCAACATTTCCTCAAATTCGCTTGCTTTTTTCTCGGGAAGCGAGATTTCAGCGTTAACTTTCTCTTTGAATTCTGCGCTGAGCATCCTCTCGAAGACAGGAGACCAAAAGGCAAGAACACCTCGATGAACGTGGAATCTTTGATCTTCAACAACAAGAACGACATCACTGAACTTCCAAGGCTCTGAGAAATGTGGAGGGTAACTTGTAGCCGTCATTGTGTGTAGTTGGACGCTTAAAGGACTGTTAAATTTAATCGAAATATCTGGAGTAATGATTTAGTTCCTTTGGTGGGCTCAACATAGATGTCATAAATGCAAGATCATAATGTCACAAAAATCGACCACGTGACGTTAAGCGAAAAGGAAATTGGAAACATGAGTCCTGTGGCCATACTAGGTTGTAAGATTTTTTTTTTTTTTTTGAACGCGTTCATTGCTTAGTATTCCATGTAAGGTCCATTCATCAGTTGTAATCTGTCTCAGTATTGTTATTTCGATTCAATTTTGAATCAGGTGTAAATTAGCAGTTCTCATGCATGGTGTCTTGATGTCAGATGTATGTATGGTACTGAGGTCAGTGCCATGCTCCAGCTAGACTGTTATTTAACAGACTTAAGGTAATTCCTTAGTATTGCATTGCGCATCCCTGTTGCGCACGATGTTTGCGTTATTAGCGAGCGCACATGAGCACGTGCACGTACAAAACGTAAGAGATTTCCCTCAAACTAAGCCCGATAGCGAAATAAATGCTCCTTTTCTCTCAAACGAGCACGGTGACCCCCGATTTTTTTCCAGGTATTTGCTAAGAATAGTCTAATAAAAAACATATTTGAAGAAGAAAAAAAGTTTGATAGTAGAACATGAATTTTTGTGGAAAACAGTTCCGTACTGGGTGTATTTTGGCCAAGGTGAGGACTTCAAGCTAACCACGGAACTGTCCCAAAGAGTGCACTATTTCCACGACCAGGCAATCAAAACGGCGTAAAGGAAGCAATACTGCTTATGTGATTAAAAGAGGCTGTATTTTCAAAATAAATTTTGTGTCTTTCAAGTAACCAAGACTTAATTCTGTATGAAGGTGATTCGAGTTTTTAATGCGCAACCAGTAAAAATACCCCATTTTAAAAGCCTGCTGACGCGTAAACAAGCACGGTGACCCCATTTTTTTATTGTATTTTTTAAATGTTCATATCATGAATGTCAATTATGCCAAGTTTCCAAAAAAGTTCGATAGTAGAACAATTTCAAGGGAATTACCTTAACTGATTAGAGTGTAATATGAAGTGCTAGTTCTCTACCCCATATGGACCTTGTAAGCGTTAGCCCTACTAATGGGAAATGGGCCCACACAAGGACAGAGAAAAACTCTGACCAGGGTGGGAATTGAACCCACAACCTTCGGGTTAGATCACCGCTGCTCTACCGACTGAGCTACAAGGTCAGATGGGAGGAGGCCGTGACTTTAACATCTTCAGTTCCCACGGTCTTCAGTTCCCACGGCCTGCTCCCGTCTGACCTTGTAGCTCAGTCAGTAGAGCAACGATGATCTAACCCGAAGGTCGTGAACGCAAATCAAATTGAGGAGAGGCGGAAGCCGAAGTACCCAGAGAAAAACTTCACGGTGCATAGTAGAAAACCAACGAACTCTCTGCCTTAAATAGCAGGATAAACGTTCACTAGACGAGCTCACGGTACACATGCTCAGCGGTTTTCATGTCTGTCTCGTTTCGTATTTCATATTACCTTACTGTTAAATTTGACGATTGGTATTTTGTTGATTCCTGTAAACATGTCCTTTCTCAGGAGATGAGCTCCTGCTTTCTACAATATTGATTATTTATATTTTTTTAATAATTAAGGAGGCTCGAAAGGGTTTTTCGTTGCTATAGTGTTTGTGAAACGATATTTCATAGTGTATCTTTGCAACTCTATTGTTGGGTAATACTTTAAGGCTACTTATGACGGCATATCGGTTACCATGGCAACACGCCAGGTCCACAAAAAGTCCCTCTAAATTTCAGTTTTTGAAGATTATTTGAACAGCTAAGTCGGTGACCTACTGTTTTTAATTCTTTGCTGCAAATCTCCCTAAATTCTTTAACTTCTTAGAGAGTACGAAAGAAAGTTATCCAGTAGAATTTAAGATACATAGAAAAACAGCGATTTATACTTCACAGAAAATTATACTAGATAATATATAACTTGTCCGAAACTTTATTTATTTGAAGTGCCATCGTGAATGATACGTGCATACAAAATATCAAGATAGGTAACGAGCAAAATTTTTGAGACAAAGACTGATTTTTTCCGCAGGTTACATTTCCGGTTCGTGCGACTTTTACGCCGTATTTTCACAAAACGGTGTGTTGCGCGCCCTACTTTTGATCGAGATTTGATTCCTTCAGCTGACGGGTGTGTCTTAGTTATGGTGTGTGTAGGTTACGCGCGTGCGTAGCTAAAAACAGCGCTTCACTTTCTTTTAGAAATTGCTAGTTATTTTGTTTATAGTTTATTTTTGTTTAATAACAAGCAGTCTGAGAGTTTCGTACTCTTCACCAGACTTTTTTTTCTTACCGACAAAAGAAATCTACATGTACTGTACTCAGATACGCATGTAACTCTGGTGGTGGTAAATCTTCAAGCCTTCTGTTTTCATTTTCGGAGACCAGAAAATGCCACCACTAAATCTAAAATCAAATCTGTCTACGAGAGTATTTTGCTTTCTTCAGCTTCCAAAAACATGTCCACATCATCGTCGGTAAACGATAGGAACCTTTCACTAGACAATTTAACATACTGTAGTTTGCAAGAATATTGTTTGGATCCATTGACAAAGATGCAACCCAAAACTAAAGAAGGAGAACGTTTAGACATTTATTCATTGCTTCTATAGAGTGGCAGAGAGGAATGGCGCAAAATAAAGCGAGTGACGTGTCAGCAGCTGATTGGTGAAACACACGTAAAATTATCAATTTGTCAAGTGCTGGAATACAGGTTCTCTCAGTAGTCGAAAAACCGATAAATAAGTACAGATTCTACCTCAAAGTAATGTATATTTTTCTTCACATGTATGACAATTGCTTACTAAATTTGTTCTTCAGTTTTGACATTACTTGAGTGTGCACAGTATAGCCTTAAAAAAATATTTTCTGGCATTCATTTACCGAGTTCAATGATGGCCATCCAGTATTCATTAGTTTAGTTTTGAAGTTATTTTGTTTGACCAGAAACTGTGCATATTTTGTTTTCAATTTCTCATAAGTAAAATCTAGTGCACAAATAAACTTGAGCGTTGAAAAAACGCAGGTCTTTCAATTAGGGGACCGGAAAGCATTGTGTTAAATTTTGATCACTTGGGATTAGTTTTTATTTGAAATTGCTTTGTTTTCTGTCTTTGTTTCTTTTGTTTTACGTAATCTCTGCTTCGGTACAAGCACAAGGACCCAAAAACATTGGCATGCTCGATACTCACATCGCAAGGGCAATAAAGCGTAAGGATTCAATGACAAAAGCCTTTTGCACTGCCATTTACTCCAGAGGTTATTCAGAATGTTTCAATAATTTAAAGGAACAAAATGCAATTCTTGTACACCTACCCTCATGGCAATGTCTCAAGATCTTCCTGGACTTTTTCTGCATGTGCACTAATTTTAGCGACACTACGACAGAGTAAATTTGTTTTTGTCATCCCTTGATCCAAGTTCAAGGTATAAATCGGTGGTTTCGTCTTTGCTGTCTCGCACATCAATCACATGGACCTTTTTCTTGATATGGGAATACAGAGATCTGCTGAGATCAAGAAGCCCTTGCAATCCCTTTTTCTTCACAACCTTGCAAGTTTTCTGCAAATGGCTGATAATTCCTTCAGCAATCTGTAGTTAATTGCCTGGTTCTATCTGATCCTTAAAGGGATGCTTCTTTTGACCAAAGACAAGCAGTTGCAGTGTGTCATCCTAGGTCTTTTCCCTGACCATCGAGACAATGAAAGCTTCACACTTTTTAACCACAGAAATAATTTGATATTCACCGAAAAGTTCCAGAACAAAGAAACATTTGGCCCTAGACACTTATTTTTTCTTCCAAGGATGGATAAATCATCAAGAGGAGCTCTTTAATTTCATTTGCTTTCTGTCCAGGAAGTGGGATTTCACGCTTACTTTTGTCTCGAAACTTTCCAACAAACATCTTGTCGAACACAGGCGACCATAACCCAAAAATCTGACCATGAACATGAAACTTGTCATCTTCAACAACAAGAACCAAATCATAAGTTCTATGGAAAAAGGTTTGCCACTGACTCTTGATATTTTTCAGCAGACGTTTCGGCTAATTCTTAAGCCTTCATCAGTCTTTGAGACGCGGACGGCAACTGGAAGAGAATATTTCGCGTGCCAGGACAGTGCTGTCTCCTAGATTTTTATATCTATTATCTCTCATGGAGGAAAGGTACTTAGCAATGTAAATGTGGTTGTGTGAAGACAAGTTTAAAGAGAAAACAGTTCACTTCCGGCTGCTGTCCGCGTCTCAAAAACGCACGAGCTTAATAGACCAATTTCGATATATTTAAATTTAGTCCTAGACAAAAGACATCATCTCGAGGCTCTGGGGAATAAACTCACACAAATCCTTATATTTTTCCCCAGAGCCTCGAGTTGATGCCTTTTGTTTGGGACTGAATTTTAATATATCGAAATTGTCTATTAGGGAGCTTAAGCACGCGCGTTTTTGAGAGGCGGACGCCAACCGGGTGTGTTCTGTTTTCCCTTTTAACCTGTTTTCTCACAACCACATTTACATTTCCAAGTATCTTTTATCCATTAGAGATAATTAGTATAATATCTGGGAGACACCACAGCCCTGGCACGGGAAATTTTCTATTCTGGTTGACGTCCGCGTCTTAAAACCTTAAAAAACGCGCGCGTTTAAGCTCCCCAATTAAAGTAACGTAGCGGGAAGCTTGCGCCGCGTGACCATACAATTCATGCTCGCGCGATGCCTTTGTAGGCTTCTGGAAGTACGATATGATCGTTTCCAGCGTTCGGGTCCAAAGTAGAGTGCCAGGCTTCGAGGAAAAGTCGCTCGTGGTAATTGGCTTCGAAACCAACGACCTTGACGTTTTCAAAGTTCATTTTGTAGCTGAAATGGTGGACATGGCTTGCAACTTTGGATTTTTGATCAAAATCTGCCACTGCCTTTATGTGCTCCGCAATTAGGGTCTTTATGATTTTTTTCTGTTTGGCCACAGTATACTATCAATCACTTGAGTTCACATCTTTAGTAGCCATGATACCATAGCTGCTGCAAAAGATTAAGTAATATGTAGTCAGATTCAGAAATGTAAGAAATGGTAAAGCCTCCGGAAAAAAATTTGCCCCTAATCCCTGACCTCGTAACAACAAGCCCTTAACCACTTTTGTTTTACAATGAGTCAAGATATGGTCACTTTTTTAACCTTACTTGTCACCACATACATGGTTGGATATGAAAAAGATAATAATTTAATGAAGCTTAATAACTCAAAAGTATCTTCAAAATAGAACCAGAGTAACATTTCCGTTGTGTTGAAGAAAACAGGATTTATAATTCAGGATAATCATGGTTAAGCATTCTTTCCACGGTCCTCAATTTTCATCTGCTTCATTTTTGCGGCAAATTGGTAAAGATAACTTTGTATTTCCCAGAAAACTTACATTGTAATGCTTCAATCTGCTATAATTCGTTATATGAAAAGTTTTCCAGTACTTGACACGTATGATAAAGCAACATTTATAATTAAGAAGTCAAATAAATAAGTTTGAAAAAAAAAACAGATTATACGAGTAACGAATAACTAATTAAGTAACTTTGATGTGATTGATCTCAACTTACCTGCGAGAGCCTTCTTTTGCATTTCGCACGACACATTACCGGTATTATATTGCTCTGTCTTACAAGGAATGGAAACTACCAAATTCACGAATTTGATTGGCTAAAATCGATATTGACCGCGGTCACGATTTTCCCATCTGGACCGGCATCTAGACCGGTAATGTTTTGCGGTGAAAAAGTTGGAAACTAAAATGCAAAAATATTGAGTATTTTCTTCTGCCAATGTCTATGTATGGAAGTTCCAAAAAGCATGATGAGAAAAAAAAAAGAAAAGAAA
>NC_090896.1:15205740-15210740 GCF_036669925.1 Montipora capricornis
GAAACAAGTCATTTGCATTGAATGTGAAAGATATTAACATATCATCGCTTTCTTTTGGCTTTGTCCTCTAAACCTCTCTTTCAAGCTATAGGAAGTTTAGGGCAGAAGATTAAACATTGAGTACCGATCATGGAAGGCATGGACGATTTCCATCGTTTGTTTGCTCCCTGGTTCTCTAGGTTAGTGTCCAGAGAGTTTCCTTTGCATGAAATAAATGTATACATATCAAGTATATATATTATAGTAATATATCATTATTAAATAAAAATCATTATTAAGAATGGTTGGAGCTGCTGGACTCAAATACTTAAAGTCGTTTCGACTTCAGTGGAGAAGTGTGCAAGTGCCTTCACCAAGAACGGATCCTCTGTGTAATAGACGGCTTACCTAGATAAGACAAAGGAGCCAAAAAAGTTGCTAATCCATTCCCAATGGGGAAGCTGTCGACCGTAGCTTTGCCATACAAAGCCGATAGAGGGTAAAACACGCTATCCAAAGTGCCATATCCAAAAGAAACTAAGCACACTCCAAGCAACTTCATCCTCGGCTCTAGCAGAATCGATATTGTCAGCATTCCACCTACAGAAAGAGCCAAAATAGCGCAAGAAGCCACCGCCACTGGAATCTTTTGAAACACATATGGGTAGAAAATAGATGACAGACACGCTGGGCCAGTGGCAGATAACAAAACATAGGATGTCGGAATAGCAGTGCCTTGTAAGATGTCTTGACCGGCAGATAAGTTAACGTAGAAGAACATATCCACAAGGAATCCAATGGTACCGAAAGCCAAAATAGTCTTCGTTTTGACCTTCTCCTCGCTAGGACTGTGCGGAGGATTTGTAAATATGTCTCCAACGTCTTCCATCGTGGAACACGAAACACCTTACTTCTTCTGCAGAATAACTTACATGCAAAAAAAATATCTATACTTAATATTAACTGCAAAAAATGTAACAACGTTCATGTAGCAACGTGCATAACAGAGATAACTTAGTGCAAAAAGAGGTAACCAACCAAACATTCTGATTGGTAAATGATGGAAGAAACTCAGATAGCTAATCAACTCCGAGCCCTAGATGGCGCAAGTTTTGCCTGATTGCGTGAACGTGCGCTTTGCTTCTGCATAATTATGTTTAAAAATGTTGACAAGTGTAGCGTAAATTATTTTGACACTCCGTGAAGTTACAATCCTTTACAATGAGGCAATCGCAAAGGGGACAGGAGAAAGCAGCATAGTTTTATGAACTCACCTTGTCTTACTCGGGATGAAATGGCGGATAAAAACTGAATGCGGTCAAAATAGGCGGTTTGCAACCAATATCTAGAGACACACAGCAATTCTGCAATGCAAAAAATTGCTGGTGGACGAACAAAAGGCGATAATGAATGAGAGGTCTTTTGTTTTCGTCCATCAACATGGCGGCGATGACGTAATGTGAAAACAACCCATAAAGTGGGAATCTTACTTAACTCTCCATGCCTATGATATGTTACGCAAATTACCTCGCTTGATTACACAGGTTGTAAGAACAGCGCATCACAAATTAAAAGGATATTTGAGTTCCCAATCATGATGGAATGGTTGTCAACTGTCGACTGCTGTGAATAAGTGGATTAAGGGGGTTCGCTATAGCTGCATTACAGCAACTTGATGGTGAAGTTATCAACATGTAGGTAACACAATATTGCACCATCCAGTTTCGCTTCGCCAAATTCTTTGTTTTAGTGCAAGGAGGATTTAAAAAAAAAATGTTTTTGACATTCAAATGTTCCAGCCATTGAAATAACAAAAACCCTTTTGTCTCTCTGGTTAATTAGGAGTTTATGTAAGGACAAAGGCAACTTCGACGAAAACGGCTTTCCAAGACATAACTTACCGCTATCACAAGAATTTTGCGATTAGCCCATCTTGTTAACGTTGTACAGAACGAGCGAACTATCAGATGGCGGGATTGGTACAAACGGTTTTAAAGTAAAGTTAGAGAAATGAATGGTTCATTGCTTTATGGTCAGGTTGTCGCCAAACCCAAATTTGGTAATTTCACATGGTTGTTTTGTCGTGTACGTCAAAGAAATGTATTAAAATGAGTGCTGCACGTGCAGCATGACTATTTATCCCTCTTTTTAACCAATCATATGCTTTGTGACGATTCCGTTGCGTAGCCGTCGTCTTTGCTTTAAAGCCCTAGCCAAACTATCGAATAAAATTGGATCCCTTATGCAACATTGTTGGATGTAAATGTTCAGCCAGTGGCAAAACAGTATCCGACATTGCTTGACGAAATATTCAAGTTCAAGTTGGGGTTAAGTTTGAAAATATGACAAAAACCGCTCGTAGCGTTTATGCTACTGGAGCTGTTTGAGGACAAAAAACCAAGGAATGGTTAAAAGAACGTGTAGAATAGGGAATTTTAACGGCAAGATACGTCCGCGTTTAGGAGATGAACGAGAATGAGCTAGGAACAGTTTGCATAAATGTTTTAGCAATTATTGAAAGAGCTGAGGCTGAGTAGGATATGAAGAATTCTGCAGATCATGGCCGCCATACTTTGTTTCTTCGTTATCCAGCATTTGTACATTACGTCATTTATTTTTAAGGAGTTTAAGAGACGACGACTGCTTCGACAACGACGATGTCACAAAACAATCACATCATTGGTTAAAAAAAAGAAAAATAATCATGCTGCGCGTGCGGCAAGCATTTTAGCACATATTTTTGCGGGAACTCTGCACAAAAACGACGTAAAATCACCAAATTTGAGGTTTTGACGACAACGTAAGCATACAAATGCAAAATTTCATTCTCTATTTAACTTAAAAAGCGCACTCAATTTATGTTCAGGATACTTCACACTGTAGCGCGTGAATGGGATGGAGTAGCCGTGAAACACTTAGATAAAGTGCAAAGATCAACTTTTGAGTTGATGATTTAGTCGAAGTCGCCGTCGTACATCTTAAAACTCCCTGTTGTTAAGTGGCCCACCAACAATAGCTATGCTAACAGTGGACTATCATGGACTTAAAGTGAAGTGGAGTGTTGCTATCTGCGTCTCTAGAAATTTGTTACAAAGCACCTGTTGACATGGAGAATGTATCCTTGAATATATTGACTAGAGAAATTCAATAATCGTATCCTTTTAACAGACCTAGTAAGAACACCATTTTCTCAAAAAACAAAACCATGGAAAAGTCAACAAAACATGATCCTAATACCGTGAGAACAACTCGTAAAACGATGTT
Organism: Montipora capricornis; assembly: GCF_036669925.1. NCBI lineage: Eukaryota > Metazoa > Cnidaria > Anthozoa > Scleractinia > Acroporidae > Montipora > Montipora capricornis. The sequence goes on from NC_090896.1 coordinate 15,208,984, forward strand.
GTGTGGTCCCATAAGATAAATGAAGCCTTCCAAGACAACAAGGGCCACAAATACATTAACTTTGAGTAGGGTGATTTTTACTACAATCTTTAACCTTCTCTTAATCAACAATTGCATCACGCAAATCTAAAACTATCCTTTTAATTCTCACATTGTCACGTTTTATGTACATTCCGTTGTTAGTGGCATAACTAGCACTTTTTCCTACTTATAAATTCAACTTAACGCTTTGTACATTAATCAACTGAAGATGACAGAAATTTCTGTCGCAAGATGTCTTGTAATCTAAAAAGTTTGTCGTTTTCTTTAAGGTAATTCCCTTGAAATTGTTCTACTAATTGTTTTCTTTAAGGTAATTCCCTTGAAATTGTTCTACTATCAAACTTTTTTGGAAACTTGTCATAATTAACATTCATGATATGAACATTAAAAAAATGCAATAAAAAATGGGGTCACCGTGCTTGTTTACGCGTCAGCAGGCTCTTAAAATGGGGTATTTGTACTGGTTGTGCGTTAAAAATTCGAATCACCTTCATACAGAATTAAGTCTTGGTTAATTTTCAAAGACACAAAAATTTTATTTTGAAAATAAAGCTTCTTTTATTCACATAAGCAGTATTGCTTCATTTACGCGGTTTTTGATTGCCTGGTTGTGGGAATAGTGCACTTTTTGGGGCTGTTCCGTGGTTAGCTTGAAGTCCTCGCCTCGGCCGAAATACGCCCAGTACGGGACTGTTTTCCAAAAAAATCCGTCTTCTACTATCAAAATTTCTTCTTCTTCAAATATGTTCGTTATTAGACAGTTCTTAGCAAATAACTGAAAAAAAAAAAATTGGGGGTCACCGTGCTCGTTTGAGAGAAAAACAGGAGTTATTTCGCTATCGGGTTAAGTTTGAGGGAAATCTCTTACGTTTGGTAAACGCACGTGCTCATGTGCGCGCGGTAATGACGCAAAAATCGTGCGCAGTAGGGATGAGCAATGCAATATTAAGGAATTACCTTAAATCTTTAACATTGATTAATCGGCATAGACTTCGTTGCCACCATCGCAATCAATATGGTATTAAGGTTTCCGTTCCGCGTACGCGCACTTCACTGAGAAACTCGACATCCAAGATTCAAGGCGCGTGCTCAGAATTTAAAATTACATTCAAAATTCAATACATACATACGCAAAGTACGTTTTGCTTTCCCATTTCAGACTTCGTGATGTTACTCTAGGGAACAGTTTCTTCCAAATGTCGTCTTATGAACGTGCATATGTATGCATAACTTATGAAAAACAAAAGGAAAATTCCCTCGGGAACATCACGTGGTCTGACATGGGAAAACAAAAGGTTCAATCTAAAGAGGTCCATTGATTGATCACTCCCCAAACGGGTTTCAAACGAAATTAATGAAGCAGAGCCACAGGTTTCATATTAAGAGCGTGATGATTGATATCTACATTAGTTTTCCTCCTTTTTTGTTTTGATTGATTGATTTTTTTTTCTTTTTCTCTAATATTTATTCTATAAAGCAATACTTTTAAACTAATTAATATATATTTTTTTAAAAATTGTATTTCCTTTATCATTCATATTTTCAATTTGGGGTACCTCCTCGATTATTGTACCATTTTAGGTATCCCAGACGTACACACAACTATTGAGAGAGGCACCGTGAGGGTAAAGTGTCTTGCCCAAGAACACAACACAATGTCCCGGCCAGGGCTCGAACCCGGACGACTCGAACTGGAGTCGAGAGCACTAACCATG
>NC_090896.1:15230740-15236658 GCF_036669925.1 Montipora capricornis
ACAAGTGTCATTTTGACGTTAATGAGTAAAGTAAGCGATATATTAGCTGCATTTTCAGAAATAAAGGTCTCTTATCGTCATCATCATCAGAAGATCTCATATGGGAACACGGGTCGGTGAAGTGGTGCACCCTTCGCATTCCAACCCCGTACTGCCATCATATATTCGAAGAGTTCCTTGGTTTTCTACTCTGTCAGGATTTTCTGGGATTTCGCCTTCATACAAACCAACATTTAAATTAATCTGCCTTCGACTGCTTTTAAGTCCCCTCAATAGCAGAGTTCGGGCTCGGTTACAAACGTTCTCTTTTCCATAAAAGGTGCTTTATCTCAAAATCACGAAATTGGTCTAAGAGTTCACAAATATCGATAACAAGATCACAAAAAAGCTATAAAAAAGTTCGCTCCTATATCCAAACTCCGTGTCCAGTTTAGCCTGTGTACAGCCTCCCACTCTCCGTAAAAAAAAATTCGGAAAGGAGCGTCTGTGATTTACCGTTAGTAATCGTGTTCAGGAATAATTTTGCATACATTATAAAGTGATCTACGCTGACCAAAATTTGCGTGGCTCATATTTCTTTGATGAAATTATATATGAAATGGACCATATGTGAACTGCGGATAGGAAATCAAGTGAAGCTATGATCCTCGCAGTTATGAACGCAATTATGCGATTGCCTAAGGAAGCCTGAAAAATTCAGGACTTCAACGGGGTTTGAACGCGTTCATAACTGCGAGAACTGCGAGGATCATAGCTTCACTTGATTTCATATTTCTTTGGAGCTAAAATCTCAAAATGGTGGTCAATGAGGTAGATTTCAAACGTGCATTGAAGAACGTCTCCGATAGTTTTAAGATACCTTGGATTTATAGCATAGAAGCACTCTTTAAAGGAAAAGATGTATTTGCAAGTCTCTCTACCGGGTACGGCTCTGATCTTCAGAGCAGCACAAATCGTTGCCGATGAGCTGTTATTTTCCTCGATATGTCCACATTTCAAATCTTCCAGGGCAACACGCTTTGTAGATTGTTCTTGAGAATGGCTAGGCTGGTCCGAGCAAGGCGGTGGGATTACATTGACTGGTAAGGGATAGCGGGAGACGTTTTCGAGTGGACAATCTTTTGAATAATGCTATATATATGCACTTCGTGAAGATTCTTTAGGAGCGCTTTCGTTTCTTTAGCGCTGACAACAATTCCTACAAATATACGTAGAATCGATTTCCACTTTACACTCCATATATAGATAACAATTCCGCTCGTGCTTTAAAAGAAAAACCTCTTTGACCATCAAAAAGATTTTTATTCGATTTTTTTACCGTGCCGAAAGTACACACAAACTCATCGTAAAATTTAGTACGGTGGTTCTCACGTTGATGTTGGAGAAATAAAAATAAAAGCCAATCAAAACTCGTTGTTTCAATGATGTAATGATCGATGGGTAATAACCAATCAAATCATTTTCCACACATTCCAGAAAAAATCACGTGGTATTGAACACAATTATCAACGGTAAATCACAGACGCTCCTCTCCTTTTTTTTTTTTTTTTTTTTTTTTGCGGAGCGGGCGGCTGTACACACTCTTCATAAGAACACCATTTGCTCAAAAGAAACGAAAAGTCAACAAACAATGATCCTAATCCCGTGAGAACAACTCATCGTAAAACGTTGTTGTGTTGTCTCATAAGATGAAAGAAACCTTCCACGACAACAAGCACTTCAAACATATTAGATTTTCACTACAATCTGTACCATCGATTATCGGGATTTAATTCGTTGTTACCATCGCAGTCAATATGGTATTCAGGTTTCCGTTCTGCATACGCGTACTATACTGAAAAACTTGCCACGCAAGATTCAAGGTGCGTTTGCAGAATTGACAATTACACTCAAATTTTAATACATAAATGAGCAATTAATTGATCACTCCCGAAACGGGTTTTTTGTAACAACAGCAAAGCCTTTTAAAGAATAGCAATAGGATTGTAGCAACCATTTGGCCTTTTACTAGTGCAGCTGAGATGTTGAACCAGGGACGTTCAAGGAGTAGGTTCTTGAACCCGGGATGTCCCGGTGTTAAGGTAAGCGCCCTAACCTCTAGGTGACACTGCATCCCACACTATCTTCAAGTTTGTTGTGTTACACAATATTCCAAAGGATTCCACTCGTTCAATGATCTTGTATAACAAACCACCTCTGGTAAGAAAGCGAGACACTGCCGCCGTAGTAGAACTTCGGTATTCAAACCAATGAGAGAAACGGCTGTACTTGCAGACCATAACGCCCCTATCAACAGGCCACGACAAAACCTTATCTTTAGTACTGTCAGTCCTTCGCCAGCATTGTGAAAACCGTTCACACAGACTGCCCCAGCCAAAAAGGAGTTCACTAGAACAACAGCGGAAACAGTATAAAAATGGGACAAAAGCCGAAACCAAGAGGCAAACACCATAAATGTAAGTAAAGAAACGTTTGCGAGTGCCAGAATCCATGTTTCCCGGATCTTAAAATTGTTTTGTATTCCACACAAAGACAATAGGGCAAGGTAGGATCTCCCAAAGAGGTCACCAATACCCAACGCTAACATATAAAATAAATATTGATTCCTGGGTGCAAGGAATGTGTTAGTAAATGCCAACGTCGTTGCTACACTGTTCACAAGTAAGTGTTTGCTGAAGTTGCTTGAAAACAGGGCGAGGCACGATGCTTGTGTTTTCCACACTAGCCATGACATTTCGACGCATGAGAGTTTAGATGGGAGTTCGTCGCTGGAGTTAGATTCAATTCGTTTATAAGGAACCTCTATGAATGATGTTGGGTGGGATTTTTCATGAATTTTGTTGCTCAGATCATCGATTGCCAAATAGGCAATTGGAAATAAAATCCACAAAACTGCAATGAGGAGATACGAAACTTCTGGTGACAAACATACTAACATAGTGAGCCCTGAAAATGAATATAGAATTGTCTGTTAATTAAAAACGAAAGAAGTAAAACAAACCAAAAGTTGTGACAAGAAACCAAGTCGAGTAAATTTCGAGCAATTAAGCAACTGGCCCTGCTGCCTTCAACATTGGGCTGATCCAAGGATAAATGGCCATTTTCACTCTAGAAGACGAACACAGCGTCTGACGTGAAAACGGTACGAACAAAATTCTAGACGACCTTTTGAAGGCGATTTGTCCCTCGAGACGAACAAGTCGACACAAGTCCGACCCGAATTCATGTTAGATGCCTGTGACAAATCGATAAAAGCGATTTCGAAATGGCGGGAGGAAAGAAGCTAGGTTAGGGTGAAAGGAAAAGTAACCAAGCCATAACTAGTGCCAGTCTTTAGACCCTCAAGTTACCCAGTTTGTCATTCCTATATTTTCTCTCTTTTGAGAATTAACAACACTAGCGGAATTGGTCGTCTTGAATTTACATTAGTCGACAAAACCATAGGGCGATTTTTCTGTTCAGATTATGTATTGATCTTCTTGCGTGAAAATGGCCAATGTTATTTTACGGTTACTTCGTGAATGCAACACTTGTACGCGGCCATCAGCTGAGCATTAAAGATATCGCTTGTTCAAGAAATCGAGCCTCAAAAAGTGAAAAGGGGGCATGCTCTTTTGACACCCCCCCCCCACCCCCCCTCCTGTTCAGGTGATGCATTAGGCTAGAAAAATGAGCCAATCATATATAAGGACGGAGGAAGGATAGGTCTAGTTTAGGATTGCGATCTCCGCTCTTAGCTCTACCATCACGGAGTAAACTTGGATTATCAAGATTTTTCAGGCAAGTTGTATTTTGCTTAGGTTCGTTTATAGAGGGATTAATTCTCGCAAACCACTTTGCATGACTCCAAACTTGGTATTGATTGTTGGCCACTCTTTCACCCGCCGTTTTAAGGACTTGATGGGCCTTGCATTAATCTGTCACATGGTATAAAATCTGCCCTGCTGGATGGCAAGCTAGGCCTTGGGACATCCAAAACAAAGAAAAGTCAAGCTTGGCTGGTTGAAATCGCTTTGTTTTGGAGGCTGTTGCATTCTTTTGCCATCCAGCATGGCGGATTTTGTACCATGTGACAGTATCATGCAAAGAGCCAATTGCTTTATGATCCCCACCTTAACGCTTATTTTCGCATTATCGAAGATTGCGAAATTAAATGGCATGGTGGGGGTAGAAAACTGTAGAAAAGCTCGCGCTTTGACTTAACAGTAGGTGAGTGTTTTCTGCCCCAGATTGTCATTTTACATTTTTGAGGAGGAAAACAATGAAGATATCAATTTCCGACCTTGTCCAAGGATGTTTGGGGAAGAGGATTTAAGTAACGTGCACGATTTCCATCTCTTGTTTGCTACCTGCTTCTCTAGTCTAGTGCCCAGAGGTTTTCATTTCAGTGACATAAATGTATATATTTGACATATTTCAAATATATATATAATTATAATATTTGAAATAAATTAACAAATATATATGTTATTCACCGGCTGGTAGGTCCGTATAGGGAAAAACTGAGTCCGAGGTTTTGAGTACGGCCGAGGCCGCAGGCCGTGGGAGGACCGACCTAAGCCAGTGAATAACGTATTTATTTTTTCTGCTTTTTTTTCTGACAATGAACATGGCAAACTAGTTTGCAAAAAGTCTTTCTACGTGCTCCATGTCGCACTGTCACAGTTGAAATTAACTTATGACTGAAAAAAGCGCTCCGTTCGCCAAGCTCAAAGAAAAATGATAGATTAACGACAAAACAGAACTTAAAATATCTCTTGGTGCAGTAAATATAAAGCACAAACAGTTATATTTCATGGCAAGCACATAGAAATGAAACAGGAGGAATACATTCAGTGAAAAATAGCAAACATCTGTCTCTGCCTTCATGTCTTATTATTTCAAGGATTCATCTTTGTTCTCCGTCAAGTCCTTCAGAAATCAGTGCAAAACTTAGAAAACTATACAAGAAAAACTTGACATTAGTTCACAGCGTTGAGATTTCTTTCAGTTCTTTTGACTATTTTAGCGACGAATCCGTATTTTCTTTGATGAAGCAAAGTAGAATCTAGATTGTAAAATAGAACTCCAAAGAAAACTGAGCTCAAAGGACTTCTCTGCAGGTACTAGTAGTCGTTTTAGTTACACATCATGTCAACAGCTCACGAAAACAATAACCAGAAAAACCACGGCGTCGCGATGTCTTTGTTTGCCTATTTTAGTTCGGAATCCGAAAATTCTTAAATGAAGCAAACTAAAACGAGAGTAAAAAATAGAACTCCAAAGAAACAACGGATGTTAACCTAAAAAAACCGAGTTCAAAAAGGTTGTTTTAAGTTAAACGGCGTGTCAACAGTGCAAACCAGCAAAGTGTTGTCAGCAAAATCATGTGAATACTCGCCGTTTTGAAGAATACCCAGGCCTTGCTGGTGTTTTTTTCCTTCTCTTTGCAACGAAAACTTGCATTTTAAGAGGTGAGATCCAATGTTTCGTCGCCCAGTAGTAAACAATTTCACTAAGCTAGCTGCGACAGTTTCAGCACGGAACCGAGATTTCGAACCGTGGTCCGTATCGTAAAAAGCTGGACCGGCTACGAGCGCGCGATTAGCCAATCAGATTCAAGTATTTAGGGTTTCCGGCCCGCTAAGATGCTTCAGAAAAAATAAATGAATATATTTCAAACGTATTCAATTGCATCATTTCAAATGCATTCATTTATTAATTTGTCAAGTCCTTTCAGGGGCCACATTAGCCTTATATTTCGACCGCGCGTCATTTTCAACGGAATAGCCTGCTTGCAGGCTAGGAACACATGAGCCCAACAAATGACCTGTTCCCAAGTGAGTGGCTTCCAGTCAGTGTTGTAGCTTGCTCCAGCATCGCAGAGGTGATGGGTTCGAATCCCATTTTTCAGCTCACTATAATAATAATAATAATAA
>NC_090896.1:15241758-15244258 GCF_036669925.1 Montipora capricornis
GCCGGACGCCGACTTGAAAAATGGAATGTTTAACAGATTACTGTTTCTCGTTGCCAAGGAACGTACATCAGATCTCTTTCTAAATTTATTACATAGGTATGGGGGAGCTAAGCTTTTGACGCATTTAAAGGCCGTAACAGTATCCCTGTACTGAACGGCAAGATGAATCGGTAGCCAATTTAGCTCCCGTAATACTGGCGAGATATGCTCGTGCTTTTTTGTGCCAGTTATGATGCGAGCAGCAAAATTTTGAACGCGTTGAAGTTTTTTCAGGTTTCTCTTAGATGAGTTCGCCCATACGAAAGAACAATAATATCATTTACTAAAAACTAAGGCCTTAATTATAGTGATAAGGGTCTGCCTGTCTAAAACATACTTAATTCTGTTGATCTGACACAAACTAGCAGCACAAGAAGAAACTAGATTAGTCACGTGTTCATCATAGGTCAGACTTGAATCGATTGTAATTCCTAAGTCCTTAGTAGAGGAAACATATATCTGTTTGCCGAGAAGCGTTACGTGGATATCGTCTGTAATTTTGCGCAGCATCTGACGCGTACCCAACAGTAAAAGCTTGGTCTTACCTGGATTTATCAACAGACTATTAGCGCAGCACCAGGCAGCGATCCATAGTAGATCTTCAGTCAGCTGTCCAGCAACAATGTCAATGTCCTTTACTGGAAGCGAAATGTATAATTTCGAGTCGTCAACATGGGATTCAAGTGAACAAATGTTTGGCACTAAAGGCAGATCACCTATGTAATCACATTTTACTTACCATCTCTCCATGTAAGCGGATCTTAGTGTGTTTTCTTCATTGTCTTTCTTTTAGTGTTAACTTTGTTTGTCCTGCCTCAATTAGCATTTTTTTGTAGGAGAACAATCTCTTAATCACAGTTTAAGAATGCAAATATTTTCACGAAACTGTAGAAACGGATGATGCCAACAGCAAAAATGAAGTTTACACATAATTACCATTTTCCGTAATCACCATGCTTAATTACACGTAAGGTCTATGTTCCCTTTCTCTTTCCTATTGCTTTTCATTCGGTTCATCTTACCGTTGTACTAACCAATATATGGATGTTCTTGATTAATGTTTTAAAATACCTTTAAGGGGGGTGGCTCTTACTGAACTACCAAACCGTTGCCATAGACGTCTTCAAATAGTCATTTCTCGTGCCCCTTAAAATCTACAGTTATCCTTTTCGCCAAGTATGTTCTGTTTAAGCAATAGAGGAGAATTCTCCCAACTCCCTCTCGTGTTTAGAGGGAGGTATGTAAGGTCAGAAAAAAGTCCTCTATTGCTTTTATAAATGAAGGAACGTCTGACAACACATAACCGATCAAAATTCGTGTGATGACTGAGCGGTGTTTACATACTGTAATCTTAACACAGCTATTAACCAATGACAATACGCATACTATCCTAATTGTTTCATAATTAGCATTTCTTTGTCCGGTTCGACTCCCATATTTGGTAAAACACGTGACCAAAACAGACAATGCTGAAACACTCAGCGAGTTAACTATCTTTTTCACAAATTTTCAACGCAACAGTATGAAAAGATTCTAACAGAAAATCTGTAGCAAGGATTAACTACAATCACTAAACTACAATTATGGACCAAAGTGTTGGGAAGGTAGCTTCATTTTATAGATAACCCCCCTCCCCCTTATCAATGTTGGATGTGCCAGGGAAAAAAAATGGTGACTTTTCTTACCTGAAGAACTCCAACATTGAATATGGGGAAGGAGGCCAAAAGAGCATGGTATTTCCCAAATACTTCAGCCAATAGTGAGAATAATCGAATTAGGTGTGAAGTGAACTGATGCCAGCAACCTTCCCAACAACGTTTGACCACGATTGTCTGAGAAAGGTCGAAGCGCAATAACTGCGATTTTATACACGTGGTTTCATTCCTTTAACAGAAACTCGAAGAAGTGGCAACATATTGGCATTTCGATATGTTTTGTTCAATTTATTGCTGAAATCAGGCTCCAATAACGTCTTCATATTTTCTTTTTTGGTAATCTCGCAAATGATAACGTGGGATGTTTACGAAATGAATAAGAATAATTCCCAGTGAGCCGTACCAGAATTAAGGGGGTGGTTTCTAAAGAAACTGTGGTGCTGCGTCGGTGGGGAAGTAGTATACAAAAATTTGGTTTTATCAACGGAGTTGATAATGTAAATGGGACACCGTACAGAGATTCTAAAAGCTGACGTTTCGAGCGTTAGCCCTTCGTCAGAGCGAATCGAGGAATTGAGGGTTACGTGTAGTTTTTATAGTAGAGTAGGAGCTACGCTATTGGTGGTAACATGGCAACGTACGCGTGAAAAATAGGAATATATTAGTTAAATGACAGGCGGTCGTTAATACTATGAGGATTAAGGGTGCCGATTTGGAAGATGAATTTTTGCTCCAGATTCTTGCGGCCGCAGATAGCCATGTTTTTTTTGGAAAACAGGGATATGTTGCAACATGTTGCAACGTGA
>NC_090896.1:15249258-15254258 GCF_036669925.1 Montipora capricornis
CCCTTTTGGTGATTCCTAACAGTGTTTATATATTTATTTTATTTTATCTGTAACGAGAAGTTATTACAAAACCGAATTTTTAAAACTGAGCTGACTTCAGTGGACCTCTTGAAAGGCAAAATCCACTGTCGAAAGGCTCGCTTACTTGATCGATTATAATAATGTCTACATTACCCCAAATGAAACAATATTAGTATATTTTAGAAGCTATAATAATATTTGATATAGTGTTTGGGGTAGCTTCATTGCAAGCGTCAGCGGAACATAATTTGAACTTTTAGAAAGCAAATTCACGTTTATGGAATAATTTGACAGTCCCAGCAAAAAGAGACGTGTTCTAGTACCTACTGTGAGAAATTGCTTTGCATTCCCTTTTCAATAATTACAATGTGATATTTAAAGCGTGTTTGTCACTAGGTACTTAAATCTCAAGACCAAGTTACGGATATATGTCTTCAGCCAGATATAGCCAACACCTTTAATATTTAATGAAAAGACCATTTTTAGCCTAGATACAATATTAAATAGTGGGAGGTTGTTCGGTTTACAGTTATAAATTAAGACGTACTTCAAGAAACATTTCCAGAACGTGTGTTTCCCTTCGAACGTTTCCCTTTCGTTCCCTTCGCACTGAAGACGCTCCGCAAATCAATTGTAATTAGGTGAGTGCTTTTGATACTCATTCATTTGCCACTTCCACATCTTCCATAAAACACTTTGTTTGCCCCCCAAAATTTTGCATAACCATTGTTTTCAATTTCTCTTGGGACTTACATCGTCCCGAGAGAAATTGAGAACAACAGTTATGCAAAATCTTGGGGGCCAAACAAAGTGATGGGAGATGTGGAAAACGCGAATTTTAAACAATATGTTTTAGCCGCTCATTAGACAATAGGAGGACTTTTTTTCTCTTAATTTTCAAAGGTCTATGATCATAGCTGCTATAGATAAAAGAATACATAGAAATTTACCTTCCCTATTTTCTGGAGGAGTAGACATTAAATGACACGAACAGTCCAATCCTCTATTATTACTGATAGACAAATCAATCCCTACTAGGAAGAAGTAGGTTACATGGTGAACTTTTAGTAACGTTGTCAGCTATGTCCCAAGTATTGATTGTTCATGATCACAGTAGGCTTTTAAAGCACAACCATACCTGGGACAACTCTTAGCCTAGAATGACTTTGTAAACCCAACCACGGTTGGCCTGAGAATCTTACCGTTCCTTTCAATTCAAATCTCGTTTTATTACCGGCTCCGGTGGCGTCACGTAAGAAGACCATAATATTTAACTGATTTTAAAATTGTGACTGAATCAATCGCACTTTATTGTCGGGTCCTGGATTTGTTTGGCGGGATGCGAAGTTTTGTTTTGGCAATGAGCCGGAATAACGGTGGGGGAGGTTGGGCAATTAATGGTAACAAAGGGCCCGTTTACATGGAAAGAGGATGATCCTAGTGCTAGGATCATCCGAGCGCATTATGTTTTCAGGTTGTATTTGGCCCCAGTGCTAGGATCCTCCTACCGCTAGGATAATCCTATCTGAGAAGAAGTATGATCCTGGCGCTAGGATGAACCTACCTCCATGTAAACGGCCTCAGGAGGCCCAGTTTGCCCACCAACCATCTTGAAACCGGAGATAGCATCTTGCTTTGCAACCGCGCTGAACACAAAAGTTATTGGGCGACCTTGCATGTAAAGCAAATAAAAAGTTGATCCCAGGAGCCGCATTTTTGCATGTAAACCAAACAAACCTTCTAGGATGATCCTAGCACTAGGATCATCCTCTTTCCATGTAAATGGGCCCAAAGATTACTTTCTTTCGCGTGGCGTTGTCACTAAAAGTTGTTTCAAAACAACTTCGTTGATATTCTGCAGTTAAAATGAGAAAAAAACTTAGATTTAGGTTTGCTCTTTTGAGTTTTGCCCTTTAAACAAAGCACAGACCAAGCAAACCAAACAATCACTCGATCCCTGTAAATATAGACATGTTCTAGGTGACAAGTAGTGCAGTTCTCTGATGACGTGAAAGTGCACATTTATTTTTTGTTTTTATTTATTTATTTATTAAAGCTCCCAGCCCCAACATCTGCGTGGGTCGAACCAGGAAAACGAGTTTGGTAAAATTTATTATATCGTTTAGCAACTTCTTGAATTCACTTTTTGATTGCCGGGTCCTACAATAAGCATACTACCTGCAAAATGAACGAATAACAGGGCGCGTACTGTCTCGGAGATATAATGAAATCTCTTGTTAGTATAAAGCAGTGGCCGATACCCTCCCCTATCAGAATTTGCCCAAGTTCCCTTATGGTGATTCCTAACAGTGTTGACGTTTTTTGATCATTATTATTCTCAAGGTGGAAATCCAGAGATATGCTCGCTTTCCCAGCATTGTTTGTGGCCTTGCTTCAATGTGGCTTTATCGACGGATTTAAAGGTTTGTCTATGAGACGTAACCTCTGCTGTAACTTAGAGTATAGAATGGGATAGCGTAAACGAGTCAAAACATCCATCGAGTATCGAGTTCTCTAAATTGAAACTTAGGGCGCTTTCCATTTGACAGAACTGACCAGCCAGACCAGGCATTTGGAAGGTTTAAGTGTAAAACGCCTTCAAATTAACACTCTTCGAGGATGATATACACTCCTGTGGAAGAAGACGAGGGGTTATCATGCAAGTGTTCCTTGAAATTGTTGGATTTTCTTTGCAAACTGACGGGTCTGGCCGGCCAGTTCTGACAAAAGGAAAGCGCCCTTAGAGTCATTAATTCTTCGAATATCGGGCTCACGATGGGAGCAGGGATGGCGCAGTGGTGAGAGCACTCGCCTCCCACCAATGTGGCGCGGGTTCGATTCCCAGACTCGGCGTCATATGTGGGTTGAGTTTGTTGGTTCTCTACTCTGCTCCGAGAGGTTTTTCTCCGGGTACTCCGGTTTTCCCCTCTCCTCAAAAACCAACATTTGATTTGATATGTATTGATTTGATTTCATTTGTACACGACCCCACAAGCTGTTCAGCTTTAAAACACTATCGCGTGAAAATAAAGGATTGTTATTATTATTATTATTATTATATTATTATTTGGCTGTCTCGAAATCTCTAGCCTGCGTAGCAAGCCTTTCCGAGCGGTTTGAGTGCAAAGAAGATCGAGAAACGCGATTTTCGATATTTTGGCCGCGCGAAAATGGAGGCGAGTGCAAAAAAAGTGCTCTCGCCCAATTTGTCACGCGGTCAAAACATCTAAAATCGCGTTCCTTTATCTTCTTTGCTTTAAACCCCCTTCGGAAACGCTTGCTACGTTCGCTCGCGTCTGTAATTTTCCCTCAGTACTGAATGCGAAAGGCAGAACTAAAAGCTCTATTTCTGTTGGGAGGAAACATCAACCTTCTGCACGGTGAAGGAGAACTTATAATATCTTTACTGTTGTAAGCTAATAGCTTCTACGGCCCATTTCGTCAAGTTTTCGTTTTCTCAGATCATTTGCAGTGTATTCAGTCCTGGGCTCGGATTTGCTACAGCCACTAAAGTCTCAGATGTGGCTTTGAAAACAAAGGTCTCGTGGTCTCCCTGTGTCGAATTTGCCAATTTATTGTAAATTATTATGAATTAGTATAGAGTGCATTTACATTCACCAGTCACAACACATATCAAACCTCGCTAGTCTTAAGCTTTGCATGATTTTCACGATGAAGCATGCAATTGCAGTTTGCCTTTTTTCGCTCGTAGGACAGATTGAAATTGTATGAGATGAACGCCCTTTCAATTGCAAAGTAAGACCGGCTTCAGTCAGTTTTACATGTGACCGTGAGTGTCTGTCTCGAAGTCACATTAAGAGAGATAGCATGTTAGACAGATTATCCGTCCTTTGCATGAAAAAGAAAAATCTCCTCAAGGAATTTCTTACTTTTTTTCTCTCTCTCTCGATTTACGGATATGCCGTCACAAGGGGTCCATCAGTTTATGGTATTAGGGAGCTTAAGCAACGACAGCGGCGACGGCAACAAGATCCGCAAATTTGCGTATCTAGTGGGCAAAAACAACAGCTTTGCACACACTGCACGTGCGTTTTTCACTTTTCTTTATTTCTTTGCAACAACAACGTGAAATAGCCAAATTTGAGGTTTTTTGAAGAACGTCAGCACTTGAGAATAAATTTTAATTCTCTCCCCTAAATTAAGCGCCGTTCCGACCGGTGTCATTTTTGAGGAACTACCACACACTTGTCAATTGAAATTAAAAAGGTTGAAGTAGTCACGAAGCGATTACAATAACGTGAATTTATATTTTGAGATGACGTTCTCGTTGCCTTCGCCGTCGTAGTTGCTTAAGCTCCCTACTAGACGTTTACGCCAAACAGCAAACGTCGGAGTGAAATTAAGGTTTTGCCAAAAACGTAAGAACCCTGCTTGATATTAGCTCATTTATGTCCTGTTAGCGCCAGATAACATTAGGGCAAAATTTCCAAGTCGCTGTCGAGGCACAACGAAAACCAGTTGGGCAAACGGACTAAAAAAGCATTTGTTCGCTCGCATTTTAGAGCAAAACAAACAAACAAATCAACTTTTTCTTTATGTCCAAAAGAGTACAGATAATTGTTATTTAATTCCAGTTGATAATAAAAATTCGATTTTCATTCCTGAACAAAGGAAAACCCGATTAAACCACCATTTAAAAATACGCATCCACTAAAAACAACAAACGGTTTAGTGCCCAAGGAAAGAATTTGTGGAGTAACTTCTTCCACAAAATATGAGCTATTACTGGTATTCTGTTTTGTCGTTGTCGTTCTCTTTCGATCTCTTTTCGTTTCTGTTGTAGACATAGGTCCTTAACCTTATCACAGCTTCTAAACATATGCCAAAAATTGCAATACAGAGAAAAAAGCAGCTCTAAGCAAATTAAAAATAAACACTCAGCTTTAAGTTTATATCCCTCCGATATTTGACTTGAATAACTGCGTAGCCACCAGTGTGGACCACAGATATCATGATAC
>NC_090896.1:15259258-15266758 GCF_036669925.1 Montipora capricornis
AAATGTATATTCTTTTCCTTCGTTTTGCAGGAACATCGCAACGACTGGGGGATTTCCATTGGTATCGTTTGGACCAAAACGGTTTTTGGTCTCACAAGCCCGGCTCGACGTTTGTCACGGCAGAAGACAACGCTGGGGCGCTGATAACCGATCCCCGGAGAGCCAACATGGGCCATTACCGTTTTGTTTCTTTTATGTATAGTGATCGTACTGCTGTTAATATAGCGGGTACTTTAAACTGTCTTTATTAAAGTCTGAAAAAAGATGTAGTACAGAAATATTTCAGAATGAAAGCTTTTCTGGTTCACATCTGTAATGGCTCCCTGGTGTGAGAATCAAATAAAAGGTGACCAAAGCAGTTTGTTTGTGTTCCATGTTAGAAGTGGAGCCCATAAGTTGGAGCGTCCGTGTCTTATAGGGTCCTCCCATTTTTTATCCGCACCCCCGATTTTTGCAATAGGGGCTTCGGATTTTTTCTTCAAAGAAGCCGACAAAAAACTGACCCCTGGGACATTTTTCCCAAAGGTGCCGACAAAATATCAACCCTTCGGATTTCAGTTTTCAAAGAGTGCCGACAAAAAATCGAGGGTACGGATCTCAGCCATCCTTAGGGGGGGTACGGGTAAAAATGAAACGACCCATAGACGGGGCCACCAGCAGGGGAGTAGACCAGGTTATTCTCGGTTTTTGAAATTCCCGCGAAAAGTGATTACCATAGCACTCTTCCCTGTGCGAAAAATACATGGCATAAATAATGAGCACTCAATCGCTGTCATGCTAAGCTATTCGCATGGGTGAATGTGCCTGCCTATGCCTTATAGCGTGTGAAATGTGTTTCCAAAATTAGCTAGTCTACTCCCGTGTTGGCGTACGAACCCAATGGTGGAGATGGACAAACCTGGTCATGGGCTCCTGGTTAGGATTATCATATAGTGCGAGCAGCCTACAATCTTGGTCGAAATAAAATGAAAAAGAAACCCCCACTTCCCCCGGTTGAAAACCGGATTGAAAACTGGATTGAAAACTTGTGGTGACAGCCTGAACAGCTGCTGCGCCTCGTTCATGGAGTTACACTGGTCCGCCTGTCCCCGTTTTAAATATCGCTTAAAGATTTTAACGTTTTGGAACTGTATACAGACATTGACTCTTTTTGTTTCATGTATACGCTTATGTCTTGAATTTAGGTTGACTTTTTAATAGTTAGTATTGTAAACCGATATGGAGAATCGTTTTCTGTATATACTGCTGTATAAATAAAGTTATTATTATTATTATTATTATTGTGTGTTCGGGTTCGGTGTACTACTATAGAGTACGCACTGAAGACGATTGAAGTGCCTCACACATCTTCTTTATTAGTCTGTGAGATCAATGCTATTTACTGGGTTGCCAGTATGGCAATCCCAGTCGGAAAGTGGGTGGGATCTGTTCGTTTTATTTATTTAGTTTACTTACTGATTTTTTTTCCGTGTCGGTAAAAGTCTTGCCTGTCACTCCCCTGGTAAGTGGTGTCTTTGTGCATAGAGCCTTCTGCGCGTATTTTCTTAGATCGAGAGGGTAGTGGAAATGCGTAGATTTCTCTAGTGGACACAGAATTATTAACTTAACCTGCAATGGCGTCGAAAGTCATGTAACGCGAATAGCGTTTTAGTGGATCCTTAAACAAAATTTACCCTTATGGAGCTCAATAATGGAGGGTCAGTTGGATAAACTAGGCAGGCGGTGAAAAACAAACGCCTGGAATCTTAAAAGCGACGAGTAATGGACTTCGACAACAATCTATTTCGATTTCGAGCCGAAATCAAAGTGACCTGTATTTCTAATATTTTACCAAGTGTGCTGTTATGTAGAACACTGAAACCAAATGGAAAATTCTCAGGTAACTTATGGGTTCAACAAAGACAGAGAACGAATGGAACACCGTAAGTGGATCTGTGATCAACTCTGCACAGTCTTCAGTTACTGTAAAAAAATAATTGGAAATGTGGCAGCCAAGAATTCTTTTAAAGAAAGCTTGTCATCTATTTTGTGCTTCATTATTCGAGGAAAAGGTTCTTCATGGAAACGGTTTGATCCTGAAATTTAGTTTGTTGTAATATTGCGCATATTTGACACGATTGAATTTTTCCTCTTCACGCACGTAATGAAGTAGGAACGGGTTTTTGCCTCTAATAGCAAATATATTGTTTGTTTCAAAAAATTGTTCGCTGGAAAAGGTCGCCTTTATGAATTCATCATGTTGTATGATATGCGAGCTTAACTGGATAGTTTTTATGGCAATAGTAAAGCATTTTTGTGTCAAAATGAGGTTAGCATCTTTCTATTGTGTTACCTTAATTAAATATAAATATACATTCCGCCTCGTGAGTTTGTTATTCTCGTTAACCAGCAATGGCGTCAAAAGTCATTGCAACGCGAATGGCGTTTTAGTCAACAAAATATGCTCTCATGGAGCTCAAGAAGGGAACGTCAATTGGATGAACAAGACAGGCGATGATGATCTGGGGCCGGTTCCTGAAAGGTGTAATAACCCTATTCCAGGGATAAATGTGCCAGAAATAAGGCACATTTATCCCTGGAATAGAGTTATTATACCTTTCAGGAACCCGGCCCAGAACGCCGGCGACTTTGAAACGATCCAGATGTAACATGTTTTTCGGATGACGGGTGAAGAATGCCTAAGAATACCTTTAGTTCAAAAAAGGAAAAAATGTAAAACTAGTGTTTTTTTGGCGCTGTTTATATTAACGAAAACGTTGCAAAGTAAGAATTGCAACATTCGAGCGGGTATGTCTTCAGATTTAATTAGGTTAAAACACAAACACGCAAAGAGGAATTTGTGTATTTGACCCTTCAGATCCCCCCAGATTTCACCAGATGGCACCTCTGCGCATCCAAATTTCAAAAATTTTCTGGGGGGGAATGCCCCCAGACCCCACTAAAGTGCCTTCGCCACCCTGACCGCCTCCATCTTCAGAATGACCTGCTCCTACAAATCTTTTTGAGAAGGCTGAGACTGCACTGTTGTTTGTGTGGAAGCAAACAAGGATAAGGAGCAAAAGGGAGGAAATTTAGAGTTCAGTGTCATGTGATGGTTGTCGTCATGTTCTTACGGTCCAGTTTCGAGTTCAATAAGTGCGTGGTAAAGTTTTGGACAGCTGGAAAATAAAGAGGGAATGCTAAATTTGCAATTTGCGCCTGTATATGCTTCCAGTCCGCTGGGGGTAAGTTGATCATTGTAAAGCGCCTTTGAGACGTTTGTGATAAAGGCGCTATATAAATGCACCACTTTACTTTTTACTTTTTTTTTAAATGAGAAGTAATAAAGAAAGTAAAATGTGTTTTGTGTTTTATTCGTCTAATTCACTCCTTTCAAAGTTACATTTATGAAGTTCAATGTTTTCATACAGGGAAATGTAATTGCATACTTTAAATTTGTTTTAACCACTAGTGGTTGTAGATAATTGATATAACTACTGTATTAATTCATTCATCAACCCCAGCTTCCTACCTACCGTGCTTTCAGACACTTGAACTTTACCGACATTTGCACTCATGTGACGTGAATAGTACGTTTTTGTTGGCTGTCACTGTTATGAACTATAAATGATTTTTACAAGTTTAAATATTAACATACCTTTGTCATGCAAAAATTGTTAATATTATTTGTTGTGGATATCGCCAATAAAAATCAAATCGATATGACTTATTGTTTAAGTCCGTAATTACTCTAAGATCAAAATATATACGGGTCGAGTGATTGCCAACATTTTCATTAAATCACTACATCATGTTAAATGCGCAAAAGTAGCACAGTGACGGCCAATTTTTCGGTTTTTTCTAAAGTATTGTCTCGTAGAATACCTCAATATCAGTGGGAGTAAACTTATTGCTATCTCCTCCTGCATAAAATGTACAGGGCGACGGAGGATCTAAAGAATACCCTGGGGGAAGGGGGTAAGTCTTGCCACAATTTGTGTGCGAATTTCGGTTGCTGTCAGCGTTGTTTGATATATGGATGTCATATCCGTCGCCAAAAGTTGGTCCGTAACTGGAAAGTCTGTATATAGCCTTATTCTGCTTTCTTGACTTGACCTCCCGTTTAACAGGAGCGTAGCCATTGATGCTGTTATGCAGTGAGTAGATAAAGGACTTTTTGGATAAAGCAAAACCATTAGAACCTAAAAGAAAATATACTATAATGATATGCGCAAACAAATATATTATTGAATTTATAAAAAAAAAGTCCTTATAAATTATCATCATCATCATCATCATCATTATTATTATTATTATTATTATTATTATTATTATTATTATTATGTTGTTATCTGACTACCCTAGCTACCTACTTACCGAGGCCAGAAACAGCGCAGCTGTGAACATGTGATTTCTTTTTACCCTCATCGCAACTACGCAAGGATTATTATATTATTAAAAAAGATAATTAATTAAAAAAAGAAACAGGCAAATCCTACCAAGCAGGCCAGGGCTAACAAAATGATTATGAGAGCCAGTCACAGCACTAGGTAACAATATTTAAGGAAAATCTTCCCACATTAATTGACTTTGTTTTCATTTTTCGCCTGAAGTTAGGTCATAAATTGCTTATTCCAAATATGAAAAAAATTGGGTGGTCACCGCCTTTGTTTCGGAGAAAAAGGCAAGGGCAAATTGCCCTAATTTCGATAGATGCGTCAACATAGGGTACGTTCGATTCTGACCGTATTCCAGAATAGGAATACATGGAATGTAAGTTCGAAATCCTTCGTTTTTACGGAGATTCACATTAGAATTGTCAAACATCTGCTGAAATGCTATTTTAAACATATTTTTATTATCCTCGCTGCTTTGAAACGCGCCAAACATACCGTTTTAATCATCACTCCAGGTATTCTTATTCCGGAATAGGGTCAATCGAACTCGCCCATAAGGAGTTGTAGCCTCATCTACTCATCCGTCGAAAGTCATAACAATAATATGTTGGAGTGAAGGTTTCCGTGCATAGAAATATAGGAGTGGGTTTTTTAAAACAATTGTATGCCACTGGGGGTGTTGTAAACAGTAGAGTTAATCCTCAACGAACATTTTCGCAAACGCTACCCATTATAACCGCTTCCGGAATTCAGGACACAAGGATAGAAAAATGTAAAAAAAGATAACTTGTTACATTGCTACATTTCATTTTATCATATTTTGTAGAATGTGAGAAGAGTAAGTGATTCATGTCTCAAAAATTAGGGGTCACCGATGACCTAAAGGAGTAACATCGATGTGATGTTGCTAAGCTCTTGGGGAATTTCGTCTGTCACGTTTTTGCGTGACTTGTCGGGGAAGGACTGGAACCCAAGCCAGGATCGATCGATGAAAGGTATTTGTATAAAAAAACAACTTTTTGGAACATGGCAACGAAGTTTCAAGCAGGCGTTCTCTATTTGGTTCGTGTCTTGTATGATATATGTCCATTGCCGTCATGCTCATCTTCTGTAGTGTGGTTTTTTTGTGAAATATAATATCGGGTTGTTTCCTCGTAGGTCCTCACTATTCAAGTGGGCGAGGAAGACAATACAATTAGCTTTATTTTCATGCAATTAAGGGAAAAGAACTTCAAAAACATGCATTCATTTTGAGCTAAGAAGTTCTTAGTGTAATAAAGTCATTTGCAAAAACCCAACCCCGTTAAATTTACGCAAAGTCGCTGACTAAAACCAACCTTCCTCGAGTTTTCAAAACTTTCAGCCATCACTCGTTTAGCTACCTTTTCCAGACCTTTTCCAGCCTCCCGCCCCTTTCTCTTTAACGTTTTATGATGAATTGGAAATAAATGTGCCATTCTTTTGCCGGCCTGGAAATTTTCCCCTGGCGTTTTTGTCGCCATAAGACATTAAGTAATCACTCTTATTCTTCGGCAATATAAACTACTCAGCCGCTCCTTTAGGTCTAAAGTAGTTTATGAGGCTAGCTGCTGGAATTGTGATGATTACTATATCGGGAAAACAAAACGTCGATTACAAGACAGGAAAACGGAACATTTCAGGGCGCTGACCAGTAACAGCCATTCTTCTGCTAATGCTGATCATATGACCCAAACAGGACACAAGATTAAATGGGATCACTTTGATATTTTAGCCACTGGACAGTCTGATATACATTGTAAAATTAAGAAAACCTTGTTGATTCGCGATTTAAAACCAGCGCTTCGTGAAAATGCTGGCAGTGAGGAAACCTCTTCTCTACTAGCCGTTATATCTTTTCAAGCAGATTTAACTAGGTCTGTTTATTTTCATTTATTTTTTCATTGTCATTACTTTCCTTATTTGGTATTAGAGCGGTCTCAATTGAGTGTAGAAAGTAATTAGCGAATTTCTTTGGTTTTGCATTACTTCACTCTGCGATTGGTTCAAAGTTCTCGCGCCATTTTTTCAACTAATCGGAAGTGAAACCAAAACCAATCATGGCTCGCGTCTGCACATTTTCCCGCACTTTGAGTCGGCTACGTGTAATTACTTCGAGTTTTGATTGGTTTACTGGATTGTCACCGTCCTTTTTGATTGGCCAAAGTAATTACTTTGGTTTTGGTTTTACGACACTAATTTGAAAACCGCTCTATCTTATTTGGCCGCCATTATGAAAGAGGCCTATAGAGCACTGCAGCGGTATCACAGACGGTCAGGGTTGGAATCCCGTTCAAGCCACCTGAGTTTTTCATGCATGAACTGCCGGCCATGAAACCATGGTACTGCGGTAAGCTAGTCAATCACGCCCGGTTCCAGTATCCCCACCTTTTGCCATAAGAAATCTTAAGACATCTGCAAAAAGCCATTCCATGAAAAACCCTTAATCGATGTGTGGAGACGTGGCAACGACGAAACAAGTATAAATTAGTTGACTAAAAAGGCGATTATTGATCATCTACAGGGATTGCGAATCCCGACGGGGACATGACAATAACCAACAGAAAAGACGTTCAGGGACTATTATGGTCTGCTAATCAGTAACAAAGTGCAATCTTCCCATACCATGCAGTGAATTTTACTTGACACTGGATAATTAATCTGAAGAAGATTATGCTTTCTCACTTTATGCTTTTTCACTGGAATCAAACGTAAAGCCCTTTCGCTACAAAGTACTCTATAGTCGCACACAATTGTATGCAGTTCTATAAAACAATGGGTAAAGCCTTAATTTGCGTGATTGCCAACGAGACATCATTCTTTCTTCTCTATTTTTGCCCTCATGTTAAGTTCTTTTACTCTGATTTTGAATCAAATCCGTTTTGCTTCCAGTAGTGGCTACAAGATACGACTCAGTAACTCTTCAAGATTTTGTGGTACGAAAGTTCTTCGCAATGCCCTTTTACATCCTCCTTATTTATTTTATTATGATTTGAAAATTGCACTTTTGGGACTGCAGAAGAGTTAAATTAACTCAACTTATACAAAGATTTGAGGTCAAAAATGAATCAGAACGACACATTTATTTAAAGAGTAGAAACAGTGG
>NC_090896.1:15281758-15284258 GCF_036669925.1 Montipora capricornis
TTTCCGCTGTCAAAAGAAAATTACGCAAGTTGAATGGAATTGTAGTCGGACACATTTCATAACTAACATGGCACGTAAAGGGTGCTACAACAATCAATTATTCAGTCATGAGCCAAAAATGCTGATCTCAAAACATGACGTTCTTGAACCAAAATCTGCCCTCCTAAACACTTCTGAAAAGCTGCGAAAGTTAAGAAAGTTAAATAAAGTTGAAAGTTGAACTCACAAAAGAGTGTAACCGGAAGTCCTTGAAATGAATGGTATTTCCAATTTTTAAATGTAAATATCGAGAGGCCGACACCAGGATGAAAGCTGCAGTTTAGGCGGTCTCAAGCTTGTGCCTTTTGATATTCTTATCCAGAGAACGTTTTTCTCTGCCTTTTTATAGATCCATTATTTCAAATAGCAGAAATCGAAGAAACAACTGAAGACTACTGTATACTTTGTTGGCATAAAATTTGAACTCAGCGATGATCACTTATGAATACAGGAAGTCTTGCTTTGAGTTTCCTTTACTATGATTGATGTGTGCACTGTTCGTGCGTGATATGACAAAATCAGTCAGTTTGACAACCCTCCTAATTTTCTCCATCAATTTTAACTTTAGTGTTCCGTGCTAATAACGCTAATGGAAGAGTAATTACTTTTATCATATCTTTTACATAGTAAGTACTTCAGTGGGCTGCGATTGGTCAATTTAGGGGACCGCAAACAACATTACGGTCCTCTGCATCTTGTTGCTTAATTTAAAGGTCTAGTTATGTAATGATATAATGGATATGTTAACAGCCTCATTTTCCCAGATCGTTCTCTAAATTACGTTTCCTTGCTCTTCCAAGTTGGGACCATAAATTATACTCAGACCCCAATTTACTTTTGCTGCCCTCGAATTTGGTTGGTAAAATGGATGTTGTGACAGCAAAACATTAGAATAGTATCCTACGGAAAAATAACGAAAACATTGTAGAAAAGAACGAAGAGATTTTGTATATAACTTCACTATAAAACATTACGATAAAATATTAAACATAGTTTTAAAAAAATGGTTAAAGAAGGTTTTAAATGCGACGTTTCGACTTAAGTCATTATCAAGCAATGAAAATAAAAAATGAACTGGAAAATATAATAAAATTGAAGCATGATGTTAGCTCTAACATCGGTATCGACAATCAACCTGTCTTTCGCAGTAAACCTACTCAACAGATTCTTCGGCCAAAGGAGAAGAAGCCTGATTTAGTTAACAATCAATTCGTTGTGTATCATTTTAAATGTGATCAGTATGATGCTGATTATGTAGGTTTTACTACAAGGCACTCGCATCA
The DNA here is from genome assembly GCF_036669925.1 of Montipora capricornis. Taxonomy (NCBI): domain Eukaryota; kingdom Metazoa; phylum Cnidaria; class Anthozoa; order Scleractinia; family Acroporidae; genus Montipora; species Montipora capricornis. Next base: position 15,283,081 of record NC_090896.1, read on the forward strand.
ACACATTCAGGGACATAAGTATTCTGCCATAGGCAAGCATCTTATTAATATCCATGGTGGTATTGACACCTCTAGTTTAAGCAGTCATTTCTCTAGTCTTAGAAATGGCGAACTAAGTTTGATTGCATGTCTTCTGTATGAAACGGTTTTCATTAAGGAACTTAAGCCTTCATTCAATACTCAAGAGGACTCCATTCGAGCTGGCACAGTGTAACTAGAGAAAAACGTCACAGGCTTTATTCGACTGAAGATGCATCAGGAGGTATAATTGTTATAGTTTCTACATTCCAGTTGTTTGTTTGTCTTTTTTTCGTTTTAATTAATTTCAACAAGATGGCTTAATTCTGTTCTCTCCCAGTTGTCTCTGAATTATTTACTGAGAACACCTTTAATAGTTTTCAAAGCTGTCAGCAGCATTTTATCTCAACATCTTCACATCTTGCCTTCATTGAACGTGAGACCCCATGACTGAAAAAATTCCTAACCTTGCACGCCAAAGGAATTATATTAGGCCAAAGGAAATAGACCTTAGCCAGCTTAGCCTACGTTTGATTGTACATGTGGAGTGAAATTCTTATTAATGATGAAACTAGTTTTTGTGTTTGTCCTTATGCAAAAGATTAAACTTATGGTTGAAGATCGTTAAACTGAGGGAAAAAGCAACTTTTTCGACCGCGCTTGAGTGAAATGTGGCAATAGCTACCACACTTTTAAAATGCTGGAGAATTGAGCTCGAGCTTTAATAGCTTGGGGACAGTCCGATTAATACATGAAGGTGTGATCGATTTGTTCTGAATATTATACACGTTTCTTTCTTCAGAATCAATATTTCAAGTCTTATAGTTTTTTTCCCACAATCACAAACCTCTTTTTCATATTACTCTTAAGTAAGATCTTTGTTTTGGTATTTTTAACCCCCAAAAATTTAATGTACGAGCGGTATCGCCTTTGAAGCGGAACGGTAGGGAAACCTTTAGCTACTCACAATATATAGGCTACAGTGAATTTGCTCCCTAAACATATGGGCTCCGAAAGGGATAGGTGAGCGTTTAATTTTCAAAGACAGGAAAAAAAATTATTTTCTAGTCTGCTCCACTTTGTCCTTTTTGTGAATTGTATATAAGGCGCCAATGTCGTCCTCAAAAAAAAAAAAAAAAAAAAAAACACACACACACACT
>NC_090896.1:15289258-15299258 GCF_036669925.1 Montipora capricornis
CATTAGCACTTCAAGCGTGACAGCAACATGGAGTCAGGAAATACTCTCAATGACTTATGTAACCAGTTAACTCGAGAATGTTCAAAGGAAAATACGGGCGAAAACGCCGAGGAAGAGAAAGCTGTCTTTGCGACAAAATTCAGTATCGATGCTTTAAACATAGACGAATTTCCCAACTGGAAGAAATTCCGAGAACAACACGGCTCATTTGTTTTACTATTGGGGAAAATCCATCGGATATCCTCAAATCGAAGTCACAATTAATAACAAAGGATTTTGGAAAATTCGTCACGAGGGTAAAGAGCGAAAAATATGCTTAGACTGGGCCGATGTATCACCCCGAATAAATTCTGTACAAGATCTGAATAAGCTGCTTATTATCGCCATCCCTTACGATGAAGCGTTAATACCTGTCAATGTGATATGTGCAGCCTGTAGACATAGTCAACATTATTTAAGAATTCTAAAGTCGAGAATAAATTCCCAGAGTCAGGTAGGAGAAAACAACAAAGCTGAGAACTCTAAATTCACTCGCTTTGACTATCTTGATAAAGAGGAATTGATGCACCTGCTCAGCGAGAAAACAACTGAAATGAGGAAACTTCAGAAAAAAGTAAAAAAACTTGAAAAATGCAGAGAACAAATGGTAGTGGTAGGGAGAGACACTAACAGTGATTTCAGGGTCATGTTTAACAAACTAAATGATTGTTTAAGAAAACAAAAGGAAAATCCCAAATCATGTAAGTGGAAAGGCTGTTCAGATCAACAGAATTGGATGGAAGCCGACGGGTTATACCAACGTGTGAGGAACAAAGGGGACTAATGTCACGCATGCGCATCATCAATGGCAAATTCAATTTTATTTGCATTGTGATTGGTTGAAAACCTTCGAGACAGTCTTAGAACGCGGGAAGAAAAGATGTCGACGCTGTCGCTAGTTGTAGTTTTTATTGCATTCACTTTTAATACTATCTATGCACTTGTGGTACAAATACCGAAAGAAGATGGACAAAAGCTAGAAAGACCTCGGCAATTCCTTCTACTTGGGCAAGTCCTTTATCTCGGATGAAACGAAACATGCTTAGATCGGCTGTTTTAGAATGATGCGGTGTGCTCAGACAAGTCAAAGGATTGCGCGAAGTTGGAAAAAATTTGCCTTATTTGCAACGCGTATGGTCATGATTGAATGTGCAAATCACAATATTGAATAATGTTACGTATTAAAGTAACTGGAACCGGCATTAAAATTTTCCGCTGTGGTGTTTTCACGTGGATACCCGCGCTTGTAGTGAATGCAAAACAAATTTGCCAGGTTGACGGGATTTGCTTATGGCGCGTCAGTGGTAAATGAGCTGGTAATCCGTTCAAAGGATGTCACAGCTTAAAATTTATCAATGAATGGAGTTAAGGTAAGTAACAGAAAAACATGACAGAAGAATTTCGTTTGTTCTCTCTTTGAAGCGAATACATTCTATCCGGACGAAAGAGTCATTTTGCAAAATGTCAATCGGTTTATAGCTTTTTCTGTTTAAACCGAACTCTGTCATTAAGAGTACAGGACTTTTGTCTCCGACGTTGGTCCACGAAAAGCCGTCAACAGGTGATATTTTGTGAGCCAAAGATAAGGTTTGACCAGAGATAATCCCGGTAAAAGTGGCAGAGCGAATACTGAACCCCGACGTTTTGACTTCTTCGTTTACCAAAGTGCTTTTCTTTGTCGACGAAACAGTGCTTGTTTTTTCCACCATCAAGTGTTATTTTCTCTGGACTAAGACATCAAAAGTCTCTGTATTGTTAATGTGTGATTTTCATATCTTCTGGACATCTTTTTGTCTTTTCTCCTCCTGAAATGTGAACTACAACCGTGTATATTTGACGCGCAACTGAAATTTTCTTACCCCAAATCAGACAATGGCGTCAGTGTTCACGTTACTTTCGGTCAAATCTCAGCAAATATGTCTTGGTCCAGCGATCGCCATTAGTATGGAAAGCACATATTTGTGAAGAATCGAACTGCTTTGAAAGTTTTCCTTCAAAAGTGGCAGGGCGCACGAAAATGCCCTGTGAAAATAAACCTAATTTCTATCGAAACTTGGCACTTTGAGATGGGATGATTCAACTCTGGGTCAAATTATCCAGATGCAATGCATTCTTAAATGCAATGTACTGCAAATAAGACTCTTGCTTTTATTGCAATAAATATTAGTCCCAGCTATTAAAAATTATACTTAATTACATAAAAAATGTTTAGTTAGTGTAGTAATATTTACAAATAAAAATGCCTGCTTACCACAACTTTGCACTGCACTTTTCGATTTGATAAATTTCTTACTTTAAATTTGAGGGAAACTGTAGTAATTGAAATTTTAAAGATATTTACAAACTGTATAGTAAAATTTACATGACAAGTAATTATTGTAAAATATAATTTTGTTCATGATGATTTACATGATAAGTAATTATACATTATATTTGTAAATAATGTATATTTTAAAATTTTCATTCCCTTATGTGGCTGCCTTGTGTGGGTGTGTGTGTCACTATTTGCATCTTTCTGCTTTTGGAATCCCATTTAATAAATAATACAAATATAACAATTCTTTAAACTTTGTATGGTGAATTATTTTACCTTTGTCTGCACATTCAAGTTTTATGAGACATGTGACTGTGTGCAAGGAATGGCAGCAAAAATAAACAAAAACCAGGTCAATTAAACTTTTTGACACACAAAACAGCCATAATATTCAGGTATACCTTCTCTTCAATTTCTTCTGAAAGTTTTTTGCAGTTACTATAAGTTGCCATACACCAAGAATGAAGTAAAAAATAAATTTAATGTAGGAACACAAAATGGTGTGTGATGTTCCATCATCCTAAATCAATGTATATTAATTACTTAACACTGTTGGAATCAATATTGAATTTTATTGGGACACATTAGTTATCAAATACTGGCTCAATTACTGATACGGTAATATTATTGATGCACTATATTTAATAATCCCCTTTCACCCCTAAACCGGCCATACTTAGTATTTAACTCATCAATAGGGAACCCCCAGGGGTCAATGGGTTAATTAATGGACTAAAAACATTTAAGATCAATGGCTGTACATTTTGTACATTTTCATCCTGATTTAGATAAATTTACATTATTCTCTCCAGTGAGATAGTAACTTACCACAAAAGTGAGCAATGAATATGAATGAGCATGAAATGCTCACATCAAAATTAATATTAAAGTAGTTAATATTGTGTCAGGGTTCTATCACAAAGTCTGCTTTGCCTTTAATTGCCCTTTTAATTTTAAACATTGCACAGAAGACAAGACCTGCTTTATGTATTTCCAGACATCCCAATTTAATTGGGTGTAATTTACATCTTCAAATGGTCAAGTGAAATTTTTACCTCCCCAAAGAGAACTCATTCAGAAAATTTCATTTCAGTACAACCTACAAGTCTGATGGCAGTGACCACATCATTCCTCACTATTGTATAGATTTCCTAAGAACATCAACATCACTTTTGAGTAATTCGCTGGTAGCATAAATGATGAAAACAATGATTAATTACTATCGCTAGACTTGATGGAGTTACCATAGATCAAGAACAGAATTATCCAATAAAGTAATAAACTGGAACTTCATTATTGACTCATTGTAGCATATATTATCAAGCATGCCTTCATGATCAGTTGATGTATCTAAGAATAATGTTTTGGTTCCGTTCAATGAAAGTTCTTGAAATTTTTAAGGTAGTGTATCTTGAGAGTGTTTGCACATGAGATAAATGCAGTGAACCAGGTTGGCCTCAGACACATACACAAAATAGAGGTGGCGCGGCTGGTATTAAATTTCTGTCGACATATCTATTGAGATAAGATGTTCTTTCAAAGCACTGAGGACATCTCATAACTCTAAACGATCAATGCAAGAAAGTGAATGAAGTGACATACTTCCTTCCAGCGCTGCATTCAAGTTGGATAAATCGAAGCCTGCGAGCTTGAGGGATATATTTCGCAACCACGTTAGATAGTACTCCCGTCACAACAAAGGAATCTGGCCTTTGCTCGGGTCTTTTCGCACTTTGAGCATTTGTTCCGATGCATTCACTTAAATGGAGAAATAAAGCTAAAAAGTATAAAAGCTGACTCGAAGCAACTTCAGAGGCGTTGCTTCCCCGAGCAGACTAAAAGGGCTGCTTACAAAAAGCGTAACGAAAGAAAACTTTCCGCCGACTAAAATGCCCCTTGCAGAATCTTTCCCTGTCACTTAAAGTTTAAATGACCACCTTCAACGGGCAGAAGCTATATAGAACGATCGAAGAAGCACAGGTTGAAATCACCGCTTCGAAAGCCATCTTTGTTTACATCACAGCGCGCGGTAGGAAAACTGGATACTACAATTTTCAACAGCCAATCAGACAAAAGTCTCCTTTGTTTCGTTTGAGGGGGCATATCAAAGTAACAGATGATTCAATTGCACCAATAGAAAGGAAATACAGCTGTCTTTGGGGCACATGTGATAACACATTTAGCAAGAAAAAAATTCTAGAGGAACACTTGAGGGAACATACTGGTTCCTCCAGAGACCAATTCTTCCCTGTGTTATTAAATGACCAAGCCAAAGCTTTGACTGTCCCAAAACGCCAAATGAGGTGGCATCCTTTGGTTATCAAGAGGTGCTTTTTGATGTTTTCAAAATCACACGCAGCATATGACGACTTAAGAGAATCTAGCTTTTTAAACCTTCCCAGTGGCCGGTTGCTTTCCGACTACAAGAACCTATCATCACCCCTCTCCGGGTGGCAGACTTCAACATTGGGCGAAATTAAACTGAAATTTGTAAAAGCAAAAATTGGACAAGGGGTCAGCTGGGAGGCCTATTTTTGATGAAGTGAAAATTAAAGAGCGACTTGTTTTCATTCCTTCAACTTTTGAATTAGTTGGCTTTACCGATTTAGATGATGATGAAATTGAAATGCCTTCTATTGGCCAACTAAAAGAGAGTGCACTACTCTCAACCTGAAAATAAACTGGCAACACATGTCCTGCAGTTTTACTTCAAGAGCCTCTTCGCAAAGTTTGACTTTCCCTGTGCATTTTTCTTGACCAGAGGGGTAACTGCTCAGAAAATTAACATACATTTTTGGCAAGGAGTAAGCATTTTACATGGATTTAATTTTACCATTATGCTCGCATACTGTTATGGAGCTCCTGAAAACAGAGCATTCATGAACATGAATGGAAATAATGCTTCAAAAACTAAGTACTACAATCCTTTTTTCATGAAACCATTATTTTTTATGAGGGGGGTAGTTTCTAAAGAAACTGTGGTGCTGCGTCGGTGGGGAAGTAGTATACAAAAATTTGGTTTTATCAACGGAGTAGATAATGTAAATTGGCCACCGTACAGAGATTCTAAAAGCTGACGTTTCGAGCGTTAGCCTTTCGTCAGAGCGAATCGAGGAATTATGGGTTACGTGTAGTTTTTATAGCAGAGTAGGAGCTACGCTATTGGTGGTAACATGGCAACGCGAAAAATAGGAATATATAAGTTAAATGAAAAGCGTTCGTAAATAGCGCAGCTCCTACTCTGCTATAAAAACTACACGTAACCCATAATTCCTCGATTCGCTCTTACGAACGGCTAACGCTCGAAACGTTAGCTTTTAGAATCTCTGTACGGTGGCCAATTTACATTATCAAGTCCGTTGATAAAATCAAATTTTTGTACATAATTTTTTATCTCTGATCCTCCACACCTTCTGAAAATACTAAGAAACAACATATACAGCAGTGGATTCAAGTGGCAAAATTCATGGTTTACACGCTTATTGAAAAAAAATGGCAAGTATATACTATAGGACCACATTTATTCTGTGTATGAAAGAGACAAAAAAAGAAGGGTCTATGCAACTGATTTGAGAAGTGCTCATGTTCATCTTGATAATTTAAGTAAAATGCGAGTAAAGCTTGCTGTTAATACTCTGTCCGAGAAAGTATGCAAAGACATGGCTTTGCATGAAAACAACATCACAGAAAAGACACAAGAATTTATAAAAGTGTGTGAAATCCTTTGGAACGTCTTCAACGATAACAGTCCACTGCAGTCAATAACAGATCAACGTGTTGCCAACTTAAACCAAGTACTTAATTATTTCAAAGCCTGGAAACAAGAGCTTTAAACAAACATTTCACAGAAGGACAGATGTGTCAGAACACTTCATAACATGGCAAACGATGTTTGATCTCGAGGTAATATATAGATTAGACTTAAATGGATCACAGCAAAACAATGCAAGTTAAGTTATTGTAAATGCCATGAATTCCAGTCTTATTGAGTTCTAGAGGTCCATGATCCAAAAAAGTACATTTATCACTCTTTGGTAACTTTAGGTCATTCAAAAATGAGGGCGATAGCATTTATGACTTTGTAATATCTTGTCTCATATTTCCAGTTTAAATTTTTTTCTTTAGATTATGCAAATTAGATTTGCGATGCGTACACAGTGTCGAAGGCAGGACTTTTGTTTTCAGATAATTAATGGTAATAGGTAACAATATTAGCTCTATTTTCTACTTTGTTTTGAAAATAGCATGTTACCATTTCTGCTTGTGAGAGCTAACCATAAATTGGCTTACCAAATTCGCTTGACACTAACTGTACACCTCTTCATACTAACTAGTAAGCTACGATGGGATGAATTTAGATTGAGGTGCACTCTGGTCAGCCTATGTTCAGTAAGCTCTCAATAATGACAATAGTAAGTTTGCACAACTATTGTACGAGTTCACAGCAAGCCAATTAATTAGCTCAATTATCATTCAACTACAGCAAATATTGTGGTAATCAGTGGAAGATCTAGACCTTGAAGTAAGGGTAGAGGGGCTTTTCCTCCCGCTTCCCGCTGTGCCGGTCTCTTACTTAGATCTGCCACTGATAACCATTGAAACAAGTAAAGAATATACAGAAACGCTGTATAGTAAATTATTTGCACAGTACAAGTGTAATATTTCGTAGCTAATCCACTCGAAAAAACAGAGACACACGACTTGAACACAACAAATCACAGCTTTAAAATATCCCAACACACACAAACTTTTACAAGAGGCTCTCCGTATATGGGCATGCCCAAATATGGCAACTGAAAAGAAAGGCCTAAAATACTACATCTCCCCCTTCCTAGAATTGTTTTCCCTAAACAAATTTCAAATCTTTAAAGAGCAGTTCAACAAAGTTTCAATCATAACAAATCCAAGCGTTTTAGTGGCTTATGTGAACGCTTTGGGTACCGTCTGGGTGGGTCTGGTGACGACGTGGTAACTGCAGGCGAGGGGACTCAGGAATAGGAGTGGGCCCTGGGTCGAAGCTCTTGGTGAGTAGGTTCCAGCGACTTGGGAGGGTGACACCACTAGGTACTTGGTAAGACAGGTGGTGGTACAACCGAAGTTAGCGGTATCACTTCCTGCTCGGGAGAGTTTGATGTGGGCTTGGCATCACCTGCAGGTAGCAGATAATCTAGTGCACATGGCACATGCGTTCCCCCACTCGTACTTGGTAAGCCAAGGGACTAATCCGCAAAATCACGGTACCCGTTGCCACTTATCCTTCCCTCTGAAGTTGCGCACAAGTACCAGATCGCCTGGAAGGAAGCCACGAGTCTTGGAGCGGCCAGGATCATGCTGTTGCTTTACTTTGGTTTGGTGCTCCTGAACATGCTGAGCCAGATTTAGGTGAAGAAGGGACAGTCGATGTGCGTGGTGTCCTCTTTAGGAACAACTCGGCCGGGTCTGACCAGTGAAAGTGTGGGGGGTATTCCTGTACGAGAATAGAAACTAGACAACCGCAGCTGAAGTGATCTCCCTGGTTCAATCTTGCCTGCCTGCAATGCTTGCTTTAGTATCTGAACGTATCTCTCTGCCTCCCCATTGGACGCTGGGTGATAGCGAGGAAAACGAGTATGCTGAATGCTTCTTCATGAAGTGATGCATCTCCTCAGAAACAAACTGCGGGCTATTATCCGATACAATCTCCTCTTGAAGACCATATGCCGCAAAAAGATGACTGAGCATTTCGATAGTCTTATAGGTGGTGGTAGAGGATGTAGAGAAAACCTCGGGCCTTTCGAGTGGGTTGTCTACGCAACACGAAGAAGTACACACCATCCTTCTCTGCATAATCCATGTGCACCACGTTGCCAAACTCGAACCGGCCACCATGGAAACTAGGGGTGCAGTAGCAGGTTGTTTCCGAGTCGACTGACAATTTTGGCACGACAGACTCAATTGCCTTGTCGAGACTGGGCCACCACTCCTAGCCAAGGATTTCATAACGGCAAACACCTGGGTGATCAGGCATGAAGGTCTTCTCAGGATCCTTTCGTGTAATGCCTTAGGGATAACAAACTCGCAACCCGCCCCAGAGAACACAATTAATCCTGTTCCACGGAAAGTTCAAAGAGCCGCTTAAAGTAGGGAAGTTGCAAGGCTTCTTCTGTACCGTGTCGTGGCCAACCACATTTAACCTTTTTTATAAAGTTAATAAATTTCAAAAAGTTTTTTTTTTAGGGGCTTACTCCCTCGAGTTATCGGTGGTGTTTTTAAGCAAAGTGAAAGAATGTGTTTGCATTCGAAAGTAGTTCAATTCTGGAATAATAGTTGGGGAACTAAACAAAAAATCGCTGCAAAGTTAGAAAAAAATTTTTTTTAAATCTGGAGCAGATTCATAGCCACCTTCACTGGAAAAAATTTTAAGGTGGCTCTGAATCCGCTGCAGAGAATTTTTTTTACCTTTGCAAAGATTTTTTTTTTTTATCCTAGCCTTAACCTGCTAACCACTTTGAGCAATAAAAAAAAAATCACCGAGTTCGTTTCTGAGATATAAGCTTTTTTGACAAAATATATATAGACATTTTTTTTTTAGAAGGCTTTTTCGTTGCTATGATAAACTTTTACGTCACATTAATGAGCACACCTTGTTAAGAAATGATTGGTGTTTCATTTGGTATTAACATTTGATGTTATGTGAAACAGTTGGGGTAGATTCAAAATCCTTCCAAATAGTACAGTTGGTTGAAAGTGTTGGTTTGAGCCTCAAGGAAACAAAAGCTACAGGCAGCCTATACTATGGCCTTTAATTTAGACCATTTCCGTCGCAAGGGTAAAACTGATGGTATTTGGATATCCGGTCATGTAACGCAACCGAATGTTTAACTTACGTTTTTTAAACTGAAACCCTAATTTAATGTAAGGCTCTGTTGCATTTTGCGATTTTTCATGCGCCATAGCGAAACAAGTTGCAAGTTGCACACTTTACACTGCCAAAAACAAGGTGAGACAAATTGCAAAAACCCTTCGCGGAAAGTAAAATCCATTGCTTGCTACTTTGCGCATTGGTTTACGCAAATTAGCAACGAAGGTTTCAAGCAATGCGTGCTGTGAAATCTGCCCTGCAACTTGTGTCGCAACGGATTGCGTCATCAGCCAGTGAAATGTTCCTTTAACCTCATGAGATCATCGAAAGCCAGACAAATTGCAGGAAACGTTGCCCAGTGTAACAACCGTCAAGCGAATAGCTTTGCAGTGTGAGAACTCGAAAAAAAAAATTGAGACAAGTTGCTCGAAAAATTGCCGAGTGTAACAGCGCCTTTATGGGTCAAGTAAGTAAGGAAACCATCTAACGTTGGATACAACAACTCACTCTCCATTTGCTTATCATATAACTTTATTAGAAATCATAAATATGCTCAGTTTTACAAAATGCATAAAATGTGTCTTCCAAACGCACATACAAAATAAGTTTGTGAAGGTAGAGATCTGTAGATTAATGTTTATTTTTTGAAAAATGTTACAAAAAAAAAAAAAAAAACGAAAACACTCGAAAAGCGATATTAAAACACGAGGCATTAAGCACCCCCTGAAAAGAAAAAACAGTGTTAAAGTCGGTGATTAGATGTAATAACTGTGTATATATCTACAGTTAGGTATGGGCACCGATTT
>NC_090896.1:15304258-15311758 GCF_036669925.1 Montipora capricornis
GAATACATTCTATCCGGACGAAAGAGTCATTTTGCAAAATGTCAATCGGTTTATAGCTTTTTCTGTTTAAACCGAACTCTGTCATTAAGAGTACAGGACTTTTGTCTCCGACGTTGGTCCACGAAAAGCCGTCAACAGGTGATATTTTGTGAGCCAAAGATAAGGTTTGACCAGAGATAATCCCGGTAAAAGTGGCAGAGCGAATACTGAACCCCGACGTTTTGACTTCTTCGTTTACCAAAGTGCTTTTCTTTGTCGACGAAACAGTGCTTGTTTTTTCCACCATCAAGTGTTATTTTCTCTGGACTAAGACATCAAAAGTCTCTGTATTGTTAATGTGTGATTTTCATATCTTCTGGACATCTTTTTGTCTTTTCTCCTCCTGAAATGTGAACTACAACCGTGTATATTTGACGCGCAACTGAAATTTTCTTACCCCAAATCAGACAATGGCGTCAGTGTTCACGTTACTTTCGGTCAAATCTCAGCAAATATGTCTTGGTCCAGCGATCGCCATTAGTATGGAAAGCACATATTTGTGAAGAATCGAACTGCTTTGAAAGTTTTCCTTCAAAAGTGGCAGGGCGCACGAAAATGCCCTGTGAAAATAAACCTAATTTCTATCGAAACTTGGCACTTTGAGATGGGATGATTCAACTCTGGGTCAAATTATCCAGATGCAATGCATTCTTAAATGCAATGTACTGCAAATAAGACTCTTGCTTTTATTGCAATAAATATTAGTCCCAGCTATTAAAAATTATACTTAATTACATAAAAAATGTTTAGTTAGTGTAGTAATATTTACAAATAAAAATGCCTGCTTACCACAACTTTGCACTGCACTTTTCGATTTGATAAATTTCTTACTTTAAATTTGAGGGAAACTGTAGTAATTGAAATTTTAAAGATATTTACAAACTGTATAGTAAAATTTACATGACAAGTAATTATTGTAAAATATAATTTTGTTCATGATGATTTACATGATAAGTAATTATACATTATATTTGTAAATAATGTATATTTTAAAATTTTCATTCCCTTATGTGGCTGCCTTGTGTGGGTGTGTGTGTCACTATTTGCATCTTTCTGCTTTTGGAATCCCATTTAATAAATAATACAAATATAACAATTCTTTAAACTTTGTATGGTGAATTATTTTACCTTTGTCTGCACATTCAAGTTTTATGAGACATGTGACTGTGTGCAAGGAATGGCAGCAAAAATAAACAAAAACCAGGTCAATTAAACTTTTTGACACACAAAACAGCCATAATATTCAGGTATACCTTCTCTTCAATTTCTTCTGAAAGTTTTTTGCAGTTACTATAAGTTGCCATACACCAAGAATGAAGTAAAAAATAAATTTAATGTAGGAACACAAAATGGTGTGTGATGTTCCATCATCCTAAATCAATGTATATTAATTACTTAACACTGTTGGAATCAATATTGAATTTTATTGGGACACATTAGTTATCAAATACTGGCTCAATTACTGATACGGTAATATTATTGATGCACTATATTTAATAATCCCCTTTCACCCCTAAACCGGCCATACTTAGTATTTAACTCATCAATAGGGAACCCCCAGGGGTCAATGGGTTAATTAATGGACTAAAAACATTTAAGATCAATGGCTGTACATTTTGTACATTTTCATCCTGATTTAGATAAATTTACATTATTCTCTCCAGTGAGATAGTAACTTACCACAAAAGTGAGCAATGAATATGAATGAGCATGAAATGCTCACATCAAAATTAATATTAAAGTAGTTAATATTGTGTCAGGGTTCTATCACAAAGTCTGCTTTGCCTTTAATTGCCCTTTTAATTTTAAACATTGCACAGAAGACAAGACCTGCTTTATGTATTTCCAGACATCCCAATTTTAATTGGGTGTAATTTACATCTTCAAATGGTCAAGTGAAATTTTTACCTCCCCAAAGAGAACTCATTCAGAAAATTTCATTTCAGTACAACCTACAAGTCTGATGGCAGTGACCACATCATTCCTCACTATTGTATAGATTTCCTAAGAACATCAACATCACTTTTGAGTAATTCGCTGGTAGCATAAATGATGAAAACAATGATTAATTACTATCGCTAGACTTGATGGAGTTACCATAGATCAAGAACAGAATTATCCAATAAAGTAATAAACTGGAACTTCATTATTGACTCATTGTAGCATATATTATCAAGCATGCCTTCATGATCAGTTGATGTATCTAAGAATAATGTTTTGGTTCCGTTCAATGAAAGTTCTTGAAATTTTTAAGGTAGTGTATCTTGAGAGTGTTTGCACATGAGATAAATGCAGTGAACCAGGTTGGCCTCAGACACATACACAAAATAGAGGTGGCGCGGCTGGTATTAAATTTCTGTCGACATATCTATTGAGATAAGATGTTCTTTCAAAGCACTGAGGACATCTCATAACTCTAAACGATCAATGCAAGAAAGTGAATGAAGTGACATACTTCCTTCCAGCGCTGCATTCAAGTTGGATAAATCGAAGCCTGCGAGCTTGAGGGATATATTTCGCAACCACGTTAGATAGTACTCCCGTCACAACAAAGGAATCTGGCCTTTGCTCGGGTCTTTTCGCACTTTGAGCATTTGTTCCGATGCATTCACTTAAATGGAGAAATAAAGCTAAAAAGTATAAAAGCTGACTCGAAGCAACTTCAGAGGCGTTGCTTCCCCGAGCAGACTAAAAGGGCTGCTTACAAAAAGCGTAACGAAAGAAAACTTTCCGCCGACTAAAATGCCCCTTGCAGAATCTTTCCCTGTCACTTAAAGTTTAAATGACCACCTTCAACGGGCAGAAGCTATATAGAACGATCGAAGAAGCACAGGTTGAAATCACCGCTTCGAAAGCCATCTTTGTTTACATCACAGCGCGCGGTAGGAAAACTGGATACTACAATTTTCAACAGCCAATCAGACAAAAGTCTCCTTTGTTTCGTTTGAGGGGGCATATCAAAGTAACAGATGATTCAATTGCACCAATAGAAAGGAAATACAGCTGTCTTTGGGGCACATGTGATAACACATTTAGCAAGAAAAAAATTCTAGAGGAACACTTGAGGGAACATACTGGTTCCTCCAGAGACCAATTCTTCCCTGTGTTATTAAATGACCAAGCCAAAGCTTTGACTGTCCCAAAACGCCAAATGAGGTGGCATCCTTTGGTTATCAAGAGGTGCTTTTTGATGTTTTCAAAATCACACGCAGCATATGACGACTTAAGAGAATCTAGCTTTTTAAACCTTCCCAGTGGCCGGTTGCTTTCCGACTACAAGAACCTATCATCACCCCTCTCCGGGTGGCAGACTTCAACATTGGGCGAAATTAAACTGAAATTTGTAAAAGCAAAAATTGGACAAGGGGTCAGCTGGGAGGCCTATTTTTTGATGAAGTGAAAATTAAAGAGCGACTTGTTTTCATTCCTTCAACTTTTGAATTAGTTGGCTTTACCGATTTAGATGATGATGAAATTGAAATGCCTTCTATTGGCCAACTAAAAGAGAGTGCACTACTCTCAACCTGAAAATAAACTGGCAACACATGTCCTGCAGTTTTACTTCAAGAGCCTCTTCGCAAAGTTTGACTTTCCCTGTGCATTTTTCTTGACCAGAGGGGTAACTGCTCAGAAAATTAACATACATTTTTGGCAAGGAGTAAGCATTTTACATGGATTTAATTTTACCATTATGCTCGCATACTGTTATGGAGCTCCTGAAAACAGAGCATTCATGAACATGAATGGAAATAATGCTTCAAAAACTAAGTACTACAATCCTTTTTTCATGAAACCATTATTTTTTATGAGGGGGGTAGTTTCTAAAGAAACTGTGGTGCTGCGTCGGTGGGGAAGTAGTATACAAAAATTTGGTTTTATCAACGGAGTAGATAATGTAAATTGGCCACCGTACAGAGATTCTAAAAGCTGACGTTTCGAGCGTTAGCCTTTCGTCAGAGCGAATCGAGGAATTATGGGTTACGTGTAGTTTTTATAGCAGAGTAGGAGCTACGCTATTGGTGGTAACATGGCAACGCGAAAAATAGGAATATATAAGTTAAATGAAAAGCGTTCGTAAATAGCGCAGCTCCTACTCTGCTATAAAAACTACACGTAACCCATAATTCCTCGATTCGCTCTTACGAACGGCTAACGCTCGAAACGTTAGCTTTTAGAATCTCTGTACGGTGGCCAATTTACATTATCAAGTCCGTTGATAAAATCAAATTTTTGTACATAATTTTTTATCTCTGATCCTCCACACCTTCTGAAAATACTAAGAAACAACATATACAGCAGTGGATTCAAGTGGCAAAATTCATGGTTTACACGCTTATTGAAAAAAAATGGCAAGTATATACTATAGGACCACATTTATTCTGTGTATGAAAGAGACAAAAAAAGAAGGGTCTATGCAACTGATTTGAGAAGTGCTCATGTTCATCTTGATAATTTAAGTAAAATGCGAGTAAAGCTTGCTGTTAATACTCTGTCCGAGAAAGTATGCAAAGACATGGCTTTGCATGAAAACAACATCACAGAAAAGACACAAGAATTTATAAAAGTGTGTGAAATCCTTTGGAACGTCTTCAACGATAACAGTCCACTGCAGTCAATAACAGATCAACGTGTTGCCAACTTAAACCAAGTACTTAATTATTTCAAAGCCTGGAAACAAGAGCTTTAAACAAACATTTCACAGAAGGACAGATGTGTCAGAACACTTCATAACATGGCAAACGATGTTTGATCTCGAGGTAATATATAGATTAGACTTAAAATGGATCACAGCAAAACAATGCAAATTAAGTTATTGTAAATGCCATGAATTCCAGTCTTATTGAGTTCTAGAGTCCATGATCCAAAAAAGTACATTTATCACTCTTTGGTAACTTTAGGTCATTCAAAAAATGAGGGCGATAGCATTTATGACTTTGTAATATCTTGTCTCATATTTCCAGTTTAAATTTTTTTCTTTAGATTATGCAAATTAGATTTGCGATGCGTACACAGTGTCGAAGGCAGGACTTTTGTTTTCAGATAATTAATGGTAATAGGTAACAATATTTAGCTCTATTTTCTACTTTGTTTTGAAAATAGCATGTTACCATTTCTGCTTGTGAGAGCTAACCATAAATTGGCTTACCAAATTCGCTTGACACTAACTGTACACCTCTTCATACTAACTAGTAAGCTACGATGGTATGTAATTTAGCTTGAGGTGCACTCTGGTCAGCCTATGTTCAGTAAGCTCTCAATAATGACAATAGTAAGTTTGCACAACTATTGTACGAGTTCACAGCAAGCCAATTAATTAGCTCAATTATCATTCAACTACAGCAAATATTGTGGTAATCAGTGGAAGATCTAGACCTTGAAGTAAGGGTAGAGGGGCTTTTCCTCCCGCTTCCCGCTGTGCCGGTCTCTTACTTAGATCTGCCACTGATAACCATTGAAACAAGTAAAGAATATACAGAAACGATGTATAGTAAATTATTTGCACAGTACAAAGTGTAATATTTCGTAGCTAATACACTCGAAAAAACAGAGACACACGACTTGAACACAACAAATCACAGCTTTTAAATATCCCAACACACACAAACTTTTACAAGAGGCTCTCCGTATATGGGCATGCCCAAATATGGCAACTGAACAAGAAAGGCCTAAAATACTACATCTCCCCCTTCCTAGAATTGTTTTCCCTAACAAATTTCAAATCTTTAAAGAGCAGTTCAACAAAGTTTCAATCATAACAAATCCAAGCGTTTTAGTGGCTTATGTGAACGCTTTGGGTACCGTCTGGGTGGGTCTGGTGACGACGTGGTAACTGCAGGCGAGGGGGACTCAGGAATAGGAGTGGGCCCTGGGTCGAAGCTCTTGGTGAGGTAGGTTCCAGCGACTTGGGAGGGGTGACACCACTAGGTACTGGTAAGACAGGTGGTGGTACAACCGAAGTTAGCGGTATCACTTCCTGCTCGGGAGAGTTTGATGTGGGCTTGGCATCACCTGCAGGTAGCAGATAATCTATGTGCACATGGCACATGCGTTCCCCCACTCGTACTTGGTAGGCCAAGGGACCTATCCGCAAAATCACGGTACCACGTTGCCACTTATCCTTCCCTCTGAAGTTGCGCACAAGTACCAGATCGCCTGGAAGGAAGCCACGAGTCTTGGAGCGGCCAGGATCATGCTGTTGCTTTACTTTGGTTTGGTGCTCCTGAACATGCTGAGCCAGATTTAGGTGAAGAAGGGACAGTCGAGTGCGTGGTGTCCTCTTTAGGAACAACTCGGCCGGGGTCTGACCAGTGAAAGTGTGGGGGGTATTCCTGTACGAGAATAGAAAACTAGACAACCGCACCTGAAGTGATTTCCCTGGCTCAATCTTGCCTGCCTGCAATGCTTGCTTTAGTATCTGAACGTATCTCTCTGCCCCCCCATTCGACGCTGGGTAATAGCGAGGAACACGAGTATGCTGAATCCCATGCTTCTTCATGAAGTGATGCATCTCCTCAGAAACAAACTGCGGGCCATTATCCGATACGATCTCCTCTGGAAGACCATATGCCGCGAAAAGATGACTGAGCATTTCGATAGTCTTATAGGTGGTGGTAGAGGATTTAGAGAAAACCTCGGGCCTTTCGAGTGGGTGTCTACCACCACGAAGAAGTACACACCATCCTTCTCTGCATAATCCATGTGCACACGTTGCCAAACTCGAACCGGCCACCATGGAACTAGGGGTGCAGTAGCAGGTTGTTTCCGAGTCGACTGACAATTTTGCACGACAGACTCAATTGCCTTGTCGAGACTGGGCCACCACTCCTAGCCAAGGATTTCATACGGCAAACACCTGGGTGATCAGCATGAAGGTCTTCCAGGATCCTGTCGTGTAATGCCTTAGGGATAACAACTCGCAACCCCCAGAGAACACAATCCTGTTCCACGGAAAGTTCAAAGAGCCGCTTAAAGTAGGGGTGCAAGGCTTCTTCTTGTACCTGTCGTGGCCAACCACATTTAACCAACTGTAAGACCTTGCTCAATACGGGATCCTTCTTTGTCGCATCAGCAATATCCCTAGCTGTGACTGGAAGATCATTTACATGTGTAAAATGGAAAATGTCACTCTCCTCTGGTGTGCCAGTTTTGTCCGCAGGGAGTCTATGTTTTCCGGAAAACCACCTCATAATGGTAGGATGCAAGAATCAAAGCCCATTTCTGCAGTCGTGCGGCAGACAGGGTTGGCACTGCTGATTTTGGGCCCAAAATGGTCAAGAGTGGCTTGTGGTCAGTTTCCAAGGTAAACTTTCTTCCAAAAAGATACTGATGAAACTTTTTCACACCGTAAATGATGGATAATGCCTCCTTCTCTAACTGAGCATAGTTCCTATCACTAGCTGAAAGTGTTCTTGAAGCAAAGGCAACAGGGCGCTCTTCACCACCCGGCATCAAATGTGATAA
>NC_090896.1:15316758-15319258 GCF_036669925.1 Montipora capricornis
CAAAAAAACAGACTTTCTCGAGCATAGCAAAGAAGTTTAAGCAGGCATCAGCTTCGTTTGGTTAGTGTTTTGTATAATATCTATCCATTGCCGTCATGCTCATCTTCTGGAGCGTGGTTTTTGTGAAATTTAATCGCTGGTTGTTTCCACACAGGTCCGCACTATTCAAGCGAAAGAGGATCCGGACGAAAATACTGCTCTATTTTCACGAAAGGAAAGGAACTTCAAAAACATGCTTTCATTTTAAAACTTAAGTTCGTAGGGTAATAAAAACAACAACAAAAAAAAACACAGCTCCATTAAATTTACGCAACGTTTCGTCCACGAGTTTTCCAAACTTTTAGCCACTACTCCGTCAAATACCTTTTCCAGAGCTTTTCCATCCTTCCGCTCACTTCTCTTTAACGTTTCATGATGATTCGGAAATAATTCGAAATTTTTTCCCCGGCGTTTTTGTCGCCATGTTATTTTAACTAATGCTTGAAAAATATTTATGAAAGTCAAGCAGATTAGAGCACAACTGATAAAACAACGCGAATATCAGTTGCCTACTTGACTTTCATAAATATCTTTTCATCAATTTTGACTGAACACGATCTTCTCTGATTCAACGCTGTGCAAAACTCATCGTTAACGGTTTTTGCAAAGGTTTTAAAACCTCAATTTCACTAACACTCGAAGTAATGCGTGACATATTACAGTCGCGTTACCTGCGCAGTAACGTTGCGCACAAACAATTAGAGCGAACGTCCTTAACAACTAATTATTTACACTTTACACTTCTGCTTAATTTTCAGACATTGTTTTTTGAATTGAAAAGCATTTTACGAAGGCGAACGCATGGACCTATGCCTGTCACTATAAGTCGGTCCTGGGACAAATAACTGGCAGTTGACTTACAAGGTTGACTGGGCCATTAAAAAAAGACTCTCGAGAAGATATTAGGAGAATATGCTTGCTCTTTGTTAAGAGATGAATCCAAACCCGACTCAGTAAAGTGCCACTTCAGAAATGCTAGTCTTATTTTTACAGCGTTCATACTAGGCCAGAGTTCGATAGCCAGCTTAAATAATCGCAAAACAGGATCTCTCTTGTCAACCCATTACTATTTGCCAACTATCTTATGAAAAGTTTGCTTAGTAATAAAAATTAGCGATAAAAAGAACGACGCTTCGACCTCTCCGAGGTCATTACAACCGATGAACAGCAGTGTTGTATGGGCCTTTGTAGGGGTCCATACAACAGGGGTCTTTTGATCCTGTAGTTGGCACATTTGAATAACAAAAAGGAATGTTGTTCGCCGTGCTGAAGTACAGGAATTACAAATAGTTTGCAAATTAAAGACTGTCAGCCTTCTCAAAACCGGACGGCTGCCGGCTCAACGAGCCGCCTCCTCTGGAGCTTTGACCGTCTCCATTCCAGGCGGAAAATATATTATTTTTGTTTTGTTACCGACAAGGAAACAAAAAGCTGAAAGAACACCGAAAAAGAAATTCAGGGGCACCCAACGTCAATTTTCGGAAAATATCTGTTCGGAAGACGATTTGAGATCTAGAATTGTCGGAACATTTGTTGTAAAATTTCTTGCTTGCCTGCCTGTCCTAGGATTTTCGAACATCTAAAAAATGGTATAATTGCCCATTTTAAACAGATTTTTACCCTAAAAAGGTCACCTACAATTTTCGGGAGCCTTTTTTCTGCCTGAAATTTTCGAAAAGATAAGTTTTCATCCCTATAATTTTTAGACCACTAGACTTTCAGCTAGGAGATCCGAACAGATGAAAAATTTTGAGGGGATAAAAATATGCCTATATCTACCGTTTAAATACTAAAATACGTTTAACAACTGTATTTTTAAGTGGTTTTGAACAATATTCTCGTTGGGTGCCCCTAGAAATTCCCCGATAATAATTTCTCGAATTTTTAAAAACACAAACGCCATTCCGATCTTTCTTCAATTACAAAAGCGGAAATATTCATCGCTTTTATCGGAGTATCGGGGAAAAAATGTCACGTTCACGTCAAGCATTTGACTGGCAATCGGAAAGTAATTTATCTGGGTTTATATTGTAATTTATAGCACAGTGTATAGTAGTTCCTTACGGGAGAGGACAAAACGCGGAGCCCTACTCCATGGAATACGGAGTAGGTAAAGGGAGTACCCCTAAAAATACTATTGTCCTTTCACAAGATATAATTCTAACGCTTTAAAACGTAAATGGCAGAGAATCGAAAGCGAAAAGCTGCACCGAGTTCACAGATAACTTCCTACTTTTCTAAAGAGCAAAGGAAGGATGGTAAGTGTTTTTCCGTGGAATAATAGCGCAGTCTTTCACGTTGTTTTTCGTCGCTTAGTGCACGTGCACGTGCTTGTGTGAATAGAATGAATAAATTAGTTTCGAAATGAAAATGGTGAGTATTTAAATAAATATTACAAAACTAATTCGAGTTATCATTAAGAAAAATTGGGAATGATGTTTAGAGATGAATTAAAAAAAGC
>NC_090896.1:15331758-15341758 GCF_036669925.1 Montipora capricornis
GTCAACAGAAACAACTGCAATTTTTGTTTTTTTTGCTTGCTCTTTTACTCGCTATAAATGAAATAAGACCCCTCTTGTTTTATTTTTACCTTTAGACTGAGCTTCAATTTGTATGTCAAAAATAAATAAATAAGCTTCTCAAAAACCAACCCTTGTTTTTAAATAGTTAACACTGAGCAGAAAGATAAAAAAAATGTAATATAAAATTATAGAAAATACAAAATGCCGCAGCCTTTACATTTAATCTAAAAAATAACATATGTTTGATCAATGTTTGCAACTCATATTGGAAGAGAAATACTGCTAAACACATCTACCCATCAAATTATTGAGGTTGCCTATTTACCGAGTTAGGATTTTGAGTTGGATTTCGAGTTGGATTTCGAGTTGGATTTTCGAGTTGGATTTTCG
Organism: Montipora capricornis; assembly: GCF_036669925.1. NCBI lineage: Eukaryota > Metazoa > Cnidaria > Anthozoa > Scleractinia > Acroporidae > Montipora > Montipora capricornis. The sequence goes on from NC_090896.1 coordinate 15,332,170, forward strand.
AGTTGGATTTTCGAGTTAGGATTTCGAGTTGGATTTTCGAGTTGGATTTTCGAGTTGGATTTTCGAGTTAGGATTTCGAGTTGGATTTTCGAGTTGGATTTTCGAGTTAGGATTTCGAGTTGGATTTTCGAGTTGGATTTTCGAGTTAGATTTTCGAGTTGGATTTTCGAGTTAGGATTTCGAGTTGGATTTTAGAGTTAGGATTTCGAGTTGGATTTTCGAGTTAGGATTTCGAGTCGGTTTTTTCGACATGCTTACTAGTAATCGGCTAGTTTGTCCGTAAACCGTCTGGTAGATTTTCAGTCCAATGCAGTCAACAAAAGAATTCGTGTAGGGGTGGGGTTAGTGTTTTGCCTTTTTATTCTGCGACGTCACTGTATAAAGCATACATGAAGTAAGAGGCAAGACATTGAGTCTTCCATGAACTCATTTCCCTTCGCCACTAGTGAACATGCACCTCATTTCAAAAATAGCAAGATTGGGAGAGCTTTAATACCAAAAGATAAACGAAACGAAAAAAATTACGATAACCGGGCGTAAATCGAAGGTAAGATCTAGAATATGATTTGTCATATCTATTCTGGTGGGAGAAATTTAGAAATCCGCGTTAAGAATTAAACACAACAAAAAGCAAATATATAAATCCTATAATCCCACCATAGTTTGAAGACCAACAAATGGCACCAATGCTGCTTTACAGTGCTTTCCTAGTTCCCCAACCCCCAGGAAGAAATTTCGTCTTGCCCCTGGCTTTCGATTATTGCACGCTTGTACGCGTCATTCAAGTAAATAAAGTCTTTATAAGTCTCCTCACCATGGGGACTCAAGGCCTGCCCACCCCTCCTGCTCACGTTTCCAAAACCAACTGTCCAGGTATAAAAATAGATGACAGAATTTTAAACTGAACAAGAGTTATGATTTATTTGATTTTGTATTCCATATTAGTGCGGTTTTCAATTGAGTGTCGAAAGTAAGTAGCCAATTACTTTGGTTTTGCACCACTTCACTCAGTGATTGGTTCAAAGTTCTTGCGCCACTTTTTCAACCAATCGTGGCTCGCGCGTGCAGATTTTCCCGCGCTTTGTGTTGGCTACGTGTAATTACTTTGGGATTTGATTGGTTTACTGGATTGTCTCCGTCCTTTTGATTGGCCAAAGTAATTACTTTGGTTTTGGTTTTACAACACTCAATTGAAACTCGCTCTAATAACTTTGTAAACAGAAAACCCTGATATAGCTCTGGTCAGGGGAACACACTGGTAATAACAATGCAAGTATGAATGCATTAAAAGCAAACCAAACACTTCATTTCCCTATCCCCCATTTTTTACCAAAAAAAACCTGCAATGGTTCAACCCTGGTCTGGGGAACATACAATCCTCTACAAAAGTATTAGCACACTTAAGATAAAAAGTAGTTGTCTTGACCACCCCCTTCCCACCCGAAAACATTGCTAATTTCTATTCTTGCAACAATGCCATAAGCTCTTGAAAAAAGGGGGCTCGGGAATTAAACTTCACAGATCTACAGGATTTGTTTGTTAAGGACGTTGTCTAGGATTGTAGGTAATAACAATATTAAGTGAAGCTTTGATCTTTGCAGTTATGAACGCAATTTTTATAATTGCGTAGAGAAATTCAGGACTTCAACGGGGTTTGAACCCGTGACCTCGCGATTCCGGTGCGATGCTCTAACCAACTGAGCTGAGCGGGTTCTAATGGTCCCGTGAGGAATGAATCACTTGTTTTCATACCCGCATTTCATATATGACTCATTTTATATACCATTTCATCAATAAAAATATTACTATGTGGGTATAGAGAGATCAGCATCAAGGAAGCAGGCCTCGTCCTGTAAAGAGTGTTGGCTCCGCAGTTGCATTTGTACAGCTATCTCTAGTTTTTCTCTGCTCGTTCTAAATACAATTGTGCTTCCATCCAATCTTCCAACTTTAACTTTCCAAAGAAGGTAAGGGTCATATTTGTCTATGGCTTCCATAATCTTGGCCAAAGTATCAAAGGAGTGGCCCACTGGATTGATCTCTTTGACGACTTGCTGCTTGATGTTCTGAATTTTAAGGTTGGTGAGGCCTTTGGCCTCGCTGTATACCTCTTCAATGGTTTTCCCATCATGCAAAGACCTTCTCAAACATTCATGTGGAAATAGGCCATTTCCGAGTTCATGTCTGCCTCCTTTTCAAAGCGAGTCTAAGTGCGAAGTTTTTGTAATGGTAATTAGTTCTACTTTACATATGAATGAAAACTAAGAAAATAACACAAACAGCGGTGATAAACATTGTATTCCAAAGCATTTTTATAAAACTTAACGTTTCGTATGCTAGTCAACACACATTTTCAAAAGTGACCGTTACAATTTTTAAAAACTATATATATATCGTAAACAATAGGGGTCTGGAACCTAGACTGAGAAAAATGATCTGCAGCAGTACGTGTCTAAACATAATGAAAAGTAATAGCTAAAACAGCAATAACTTCTCACTACTAATATTTACATTAAGGGAAGGCTTTAGCTCTTGAATGAACAAAGTCTCTTAAAACTTTAAAGTGAAAGTCAGTTTTTCCGGAGGCTGAAATGTCAAAGTGATCCCATTTAATGTCGTGGCCAGTGGTTTTCACATGATCAGCAATGGCTGATGAATGGTCACTTTTAGATAGAGCTTTGAAATGTTCTGTTTTTCTGTCGTGGAGTCTTCGTTTTGTTTTGCCAATGTAGAATTCATCGCAGTTCCAGCAGACAGCTTTAAAGACGACCTTGGACCTCTGAGATCGGTTCAAGCGATCTTTGTATGGAAAAAAGGAGTTGATGCGGCGTGTGTTTTGGAATATGATCTTGAGATTGACGAAAGAGTAGAAATTGTATACGCAGGATTTCAGACGTTTCGTGACTTGGTTACTGTGAAGACCTAAGTAGGGTAACACGATTAAGATATCTTTTTTTTGGGGGGGGGGCGGGGGGACTGTAGCTTGAACAGGGTTATTTGATTTGCTTTCATTTTTGTTCAATACATCGTTAATGTTGAACGTGATAACGCCTTGAGGGTAACCATTTTGCAACAGGAGCTTTCTCAGATCTTTAATAGCGGCCTGTAATAAAGATGGCGAGGAGCAAATTCGGAAGCATCGATAGGCGAGAGTGCGGATGAGGTTGATTTTGTACTTGCGAGCTGTGAATGAATCCCACTTGGTGTAAAGGCCTGTGAATGTCTTCTTCCGGTAGACAGATGTAGAGAAAGTGTTGTCAGGGCAGCGTTTGAGAAGGATGTCTAAAAATGGAATCTTATTGTCTTCTTCGAATTCAAGAGTAAACTTTATGCTATTGCGTCGACTATTTAGAAAACTTAAAAACTTATTAGCATTGTCCTTGCTGTCAAACATGGTGAAGGTGTCATCGACATATCTGAACCAAAGTGAAGGACAGAATCTGCTGTTCATCAACCATTTTTCTTCAAAGTGGCACATGAAAATGTTAGCCAAAACGGGGCCTAAAGGTGAACCCATGGCTACACCATGTTGTAGCCATGGGTTCACCTTCGCACTTAGACTCGCTTTGAAGATGAGGCAGGCTTGAACTCGGAAATGGCCTATTGGCTGGGCTTTGATGCAGAATTATTTTTAAAAAAATTTTCAGCTTTGAGTGTGGCATCGGGTAGTGGAGCTTTGGCTTCACACGTGTGGTATCACGTATAGGTTTTGTCTGGTGTATAATTCTCTTGAAATCAAACAGTATTTTACGAAAGATTTTAATGGTTAAAACCCCGGCCGATTCGACACGCAAATGAACAGACAGTCGAAATTTAATGAAGAATTCATAACTAAAGACATTCATTGAAGTGTCAGCTATTGTTTCCAGTCAAAAATACAATTACGAATGCAACACTAGGATAGGTTAAACAAGATTGCCCTTACCGATCTGCAATCCTCTTTCTCCTCCATCTTGAAAAGACCTCGAGACGATGTGCAACACCACTGACAAAGTACGTTGTGTAAAACCACTGAAAATTTATTGGAAACCCCACTTAAAAAAAACGCCAAAAAAAAATCCTAACTCGAAAATCCAACTCTAAATCCTAACTCGAAAATCCAACTCGAAATCCTAACTCGAAAATCCAACTCGAAATCCTAACTCGAAAATCCAACTCGAAAATCCTAACTCGAAAATCCTAACTCGAAAATCCAACTCGAAATCCTAACTCGAAAATCCAACTCGAAAATCCAACTCGAAAATCCAACTCGACATCCAACTCGAAATCCAACTCGAAATCCTAACTCGGTAATTAGTCTGTCTCGGGCAAAACTCTTTCAACTTGGAGTCCTGTTACAACATGAAAGTACAATTGACATACTTTTTTCCCCATATACAGAACTAATCACAACGCGAGTCATTCAATTCTTACTCGTCTTCATTCTGCACAAATTACAGCTGTAATCAAGACGGCCAAAACATTTCTACAAATGTTTATCAAACAGTGTTGCTCACTAGGCAAATCGCGCAAGAAGCTACAGCACGAATCCTATCAAAGACAGCATACCCAGTCAGAGCGCGCTTCACATGGTGTAACTATGGATAAGCAGATGGTGAAAAAGTTATTTACATAACAATTATACGTAATTATATACACGTGCCGCGCCGAGCACCTACAATCGAACTTACACTTGTAGGTTACCGTTAACAGATCCCTGTTTTACTACTCTTGAAACAACCCATCCCTTTACTAATGCTAACCGTAACCCTAATTACGACTAAAGGCACTGTTTAGGCTTAAGGTTAGTCCCCGTGATAGTTTTAGGTTTTCCAGTATTGCTGTGAACTGTGACCTGCTTTTCCTTCATGCCCCGTGCGTGCGGCACACTTATAAGTTCACTGCGTGGAAGAGTATACCACGCTTAAAGTCTGATTGGTGCATCCTTCATGGGAAACTTTCATGCACGAGTTCATTGCAATTAAAATCGTTTCATTTTTCCCTTGTTTTAAAGCAAACTTGTGTCTTCGTAATAATCAAGATGGCTACCGAAGTAAAAGGGTCACAGCAATGGGAGATTTGATCATTTGGAAATTGTCCCTGCTTTATAGCCTTTCCAGAGTTGTGCATAGAGTGGCGCAAAGAAAACAATTTACTTTCGTCTTCCGTGTCCAAAACCTGTGTGAAAACGCAGTCGGTTGGCAAAGACAAAGTGCCGCATCGGGAGATGGATCTGTTTCGCGATGCTCAAGAAAAAACTGCAATGCATAGCCCTCAATCCGCCAGAACACATATTAATTTTCTGACCGTAAACTTTCCTTGAAAAAATATTAGCCCTAGCTACCTGTGGCCGGAAAGTTTACAACTGCCTACAAGACAAGGGCTAACATCATCTCACCGCAGTTAACCATCGCATAAACTTCGTCGACCCAGACAAACGAGCCCACAGCAGGGCATTGAAAAGATATGATGGGGAGTTAAACGAAGTATGCCTCGTACGGGAACATCCATGGATCTCTACCAAAGCTATTTACTTGGAAGTATCATTGAGCATATTGCCGATCTCTACAAAGAGCGATAAATCGCAAAATCCCTCTAAATGCACCGTTCGTGATCCTAAATACAGGAAAGGAAGAAAATATACACTTTGCAGTGTCTCGGCGAATTTTTAAGCGGACAGTAAGAACAATTTCACGATAAAAAGAGCAGGTAGCCATTAAATTTCTTATGACAGTACTTTTATTTGGTTTGTTTGTTATGTGATATTTAAGACGCTACGACTTTTTATAATTTGTATTTTTATCTTGTTATTACGAATCGCTGGAATAGTTGAACTTGAGCTGCTCACTTCCATGTTTGTTATGTTTGCGAATCTGAACCCTATTACAACGATTGCTTGAAACTCCGCTTCTTGCGCTTATTCTTAAACTGAAAACTGGGTAAGATTGCAGGAAAAACTGTTCGATTTTCCGTATTTCAGACAGAAGTTCGACCGACTTTTTTTAAGTCCATATAGACTTAGAAAAAAAAACACTAAAAAGAAAGAACAGAGCGCCACAGTCCCAAAGGACGTCTATTGTTATCGCTATTGTTTTCCTGAAACAAAGGAGTGTATGCATAATGAAGTAGGGAGCTGTGCGGAAATCTTGCAAATTGTACTTTGTACATTTCCCATATCCTTTTCCAGTTTCCCAGCCTGGTTTCGTAGATATTTTTCTGGTATATTAAGCTTTGCATATCCGCAATTGTCCCATAGCTCCTTCATTATAGCCATATAACCTTTCTTCTTCTTCTTCTTCTTATTATTATTGTTATTATTATTAATGATAAAATACTTGAATGGGCGTTCTCTGGCTAAAAATACTAAAAATTGCAAGCTTTCGACCACTAGAACTGTGCTCTTCAACGGGCTAGAAGATGAATAAAATAAAAATTCGGAGAATATATAGTGAGATAAAAATGGTAACAATAGAGTGAAATTAGGGATCAAACAGGTGATTAAGAATTTTTATTAAAAGTACCCGATATTGTTCTGGAAGTGGGCAAGAGTTATTGTCCTTGTCAGGCGTGATAGAGGTGTGCCAAGATTCTAGAAATTTACTGATGCGGAAATTTCCTTTGTCAATGATCGACGCATTGTTGAAGTCAATGACGTGATTGTGAGACCAAGCATGATTGGCAACTCTGAAGCCTTTGGCCGCTGTTTTCACATTCCTAACATGTTCTTTTTTCCTCGTGGCAAAGGATCTGCCTGTTTCACCAATGTAATTCCAAGAGCATCTGCCACAGGGAATTTTGTAAACAACATCGGGTTGTGAGGCTAATGGGGGTCGTGACTTAGGAATCGGAAATTCTCGTTGGAGCGTTTTTAATGGCCTGTTGACAACGTTAACATCGTGTTTTTTTTAACTGCGATTGGTGTTGTACCATGTGCGGACGTGTTTCCTTGAGCTGCGTTTTTAGTATCTAGATCTAGTTTTGTCGGGCCTATTGCACCAGTCCGGATCGACGATTCTTTCGTTAATCAAGTTAACAAATCCCGCTTACGTGGCGCTGCGGTGGACAATAAGCTGAGCTGGACACCTCACTTGATGGATCTAAAGAAGCGCTTTGCAATAAAGTTAGCCTTGCTAAAGAGGTGCAAATTCTTACCTAAGAATGTTTTAGAAGCATTTTGTCTTACTGTAATTCTACCGACTGTCACCTATGGGTTACCTTTGTGGGGATGCTGTAGTAATAAGGAACTGTTTAATTCAGTAGAAAAGCTACACAGTACAGCTGCGAAGATAATTTTTAATTTAGGATCAGACACCCCGCATACAGAGGCCTTAAAGATAGCGAATTGGCATCCACTCTGCTACAAATATAAGATTGCATTAGTAAAACTGATGCACAAGGCTCACTGCGAAAATCTGCCTTTGCCATTATGTGACAATATAATCTGTAGACGAACATGGACATATCCGTCTATGACACCTGACTCTGTCTGTGTACCTCGCTTCAACTCAAGATTTGTCCATTTCTCGATTAGATATAGAGGTGCGGCTCGATGGAATAACACCTTGGCCAATGATCATTCAATTGTAGACGCGAGTTGTAAAACTTTGTTAACCAAGTTGAAAGATAATGAAAGTTTCTTAAATTTTAATTTTTATGCTACGTCAATTTCTACTACAGATTTTAGTGACCATGATTATGTATACTTTTAATTGTATCTTACACATACAATCGTAATTGTCATTTAGTTTTAGCTCTCTTACACCCTAGGGATTTTTAGTTTAGGCGTATAGCAGTATGTAAATTAAGGGAATCCTATCTTATTTGTAAACACACGACCCCATTAGCTTATAGCTTTAAACATCATCGTGTTTAAATAAAGGTATATCTATCTATCTATCTATCTATCTATCTATCTATCTATCTATCTATCTCTCTATCTATCTATCTATCTATCTACTATCTATCTATCTATCTATCTATCTATCTATCTATCTATCTATCTATCTAACAAACGTGTTAGGGGTTCGGTGACACCTTTGATGTACGGAGGGACGCAAAGGAGTTGTATGGCTTGACCGGTTCCACTAATTTGAAAAACATACCAAGTAATTCTTCAGGGAAAGTAATCATGGAAGATCGGGTTCTTCTTGTCTCGATATTGTGAATACATTTAGAAGGATAGTCGTTGGATTTTAAGGCGGAATAGACTTTGTCAAGTTCTCGATTTCTTCCTTCTGTGGTGTTAGGGAGGTTCAAAGCTCTGTGTAAGAGGGTGCCCGTGGTGCTCTCCTTGTGTTTAATGTCATGGTGGGAGTTAAAATCTAAGTATCTGTTGGTGTGTGTTGGTTTCCTGTAAACATCGCTACAATATCAAGAGAAGAAGAACCCGATCTTCCATGATTCCTTCCCCCGAGGAATTAGTTGGTATGTTTTTCAAATTAGTGGAACCGCTCAAGCCATACAACTCCTTTGCATCCCTTCCGTACATCAAAGGTGTCACCGAACCCCTACAACAACAACAACAACAACAGCAAGTTTATTTCTCTCTCACTTTGCCTAATTAAATACATTGGTTATATATAAAATAAAATAGGAGAGCACTGGCTGCCTAGAATAACTGATAAGTTAATAATGAGAGGCAGTCAGTTTATACATATGTTAACTAATAGTTTAGGTCGGCACTCACAATAGACAAACACAAGACAACACAAAACGTATAAGGGATGAATACATGAATTAGAAATGCATAAAATGGGAGCAAGATATGAAGAAGAAAACACAAATTAACTCTACGCTCGAAGGGTAAAACTTCAACCGGCTAAATAACGACAACAAAGTCTGGGGTGAACAGGGTAGGGATCCTGGATGGTCCCTTCCATTTATTACATTGCCCAACAGAGGAAAGAATGTACAAACTAACAACAACTAAGAGGGAGGGTAGGAGGGGGAACGAAGCTAGGTCGTTTACAAGCACATGGCAGACAAGCTGTGTACCACGCATGTCAGCAAGTTCGCCCCAGGTCTCTCGCTGGCGTTAAATACAAATAATGTCTATTATTCAAAACTTAACTCTACGCTCGAAGGGTAAAACTTAAACCGGCTAAATAACGACAACAATCCTGGGGTGAAGAGGGTAGGGATCCTGGATGGTCCCTTCCATTTATTACATTGCCCAAGGGAGGCACGACCTAACCCCAGATGAGAGAAACTAAGAAAACTACGAGGAAAAGGAAAAACGAAACAAACTAAACAAACGAAGCCAATTGCCGAACTGCCAGCATTCTGTCCTTAACTGGGATGTGAATGTAAGACCTATAAGCATCGGATTGCCAGTCTCCTAATCGTTTAATGAGTTCAGCAGGAATTTAGGCTTGAAAGGCCAAGGTGGCCCCACCCGATCGGAAGCTATGCCCACTGACTTGAGATGGGTTCAAGTTGATCGCTGCTGCCAGTGATTTAAGCATGGAGTCAAACTTTCCGTATGTTAGAGGGATCGGGCCTCTTGGTGATGGGATGACAAAGGCGGGGCCCGACAAAGGGGCAGGTACTAAATTGAAAGCATGCTTAAGAGCTGTGTAAGGACAGAGGGGGTGCTGGTCGATGCGAGGTA
>NC_090896.1:15356758-15359258 GCF_036669925.1 Montipora capricornis
AAAGACTACTTCAACAATTCGGCAGCCATTTTGATTTCTATTGTTTTAAAAGGTCTAACGGGATGCTCAGGGAGCAAATTAAAGTGTATTTGTCCCCCTGGGCATCCCACAATAGCTATTTGAAACAATATAAGTTCAACCTGAGAAGTCAACAAGATGGCGAGTCAGTTGATAATATTATAACGGATTTGTATTGTCTTGCTGAATACTGCGACTAATTTGGAACGCAAAGGAAAGGGGAAAGATTCTAAAGAAGATTTAAAGAAGAAAAAGAAACCACCCAAGTCTAAACATGGGAAAACTCCTGAAACACAATGTTCAAGGTGCCTGGGCCAACCACACCCAAAGAAACTATGTCCAGCCAGAGAATCAAAATGAAACAACTGCTCCAAAGTAGGACATTGGGCAAAGGCCTGCAGATCCGCTCAACTAGACTAGAGAGTGGGTGAAGGGAATTTTCCGGGGAGACAAGAAGAAGAAGAGTTCTTCCTAGGTGAACTCACCGAACTATCTGCGGTCCGAGGAAGTACAGGAGATTCATGGAAAGTTAAAGTTTCACTGAATGGAATGCTAGCAGAATTTAAAGTGGATACCGGTACAGATGTAACAGTGATTCCACCTAGCCTGTATCACAGTTTGCAACCAGCTCCATCACGTAGCAGGACCACCAGGCTACTGATGGGTCCATGTAAACAGAAACTGAACTGTCTAGGGACTTGCAAGTGCATGATAAGATTTCTAAGGAGAAAGTGTATGTCATAGAAGATTTGGAGCGAGCTTTTCAAGGAAGAAAGCCAGCTGAACTTCTAACGTTGATAACCAGACTTGACACCCTGAGCAGTGATGACTACAAGAGTAAAGTAGCAGACAAGTACCCGAGGTTGTTTGAAGGACTAGGTGTCATGAAGGACAGTTACTGCATCACACTCAAAGAAGATGCCAGACCTTTCCAAGTGTCAGTCCCAAGGAAGGTACCCTTCCCCTTGTATCAGAAAACAAAAGAAGAGTTAGACAGGATGCTGAAGGCAGGTGTCATATCCAGAGTGGACCAACCCACTGATTGGTGCACCCCCATGGTGGTGACCCCGAAAAGTAGTGGCAAGGTCAGAGTCTGCGTCGACCTAAGCAAGCTAAATGAGTACGTCAAGAGGGAAAACCACCCACTTCCTGCAGTAGATACAACACTCGGAAGATTGGCAGGCCCCAGAGTGTTCTCTAAACTTGACGCGAACTCAGGATTCTGGCAGATAAAGCTAGCGTGGGAATCAAGACCGCTGACAATGTTCATCACTCTATGGGGCCGTTTTTGTTTCAATGTGTTGCACTTCGGAATTAGTTCTGGTTCTGAGAAATTCCAGAAGAATATGAATCTTATCCTCCAGGGATTGGCTGGCGTGGAGAGCAACATAGATGACGTTTTAGTCCATGGCAAAGACAAGACTGAACACGATCAGAGGTTAGAAGCTGTACTTAAGAGTCTGGTCGAAGCTGGCGTGACACTCAACTTGAACTAATGCCAGTTCAGCACCGATAGAGGCAAGTTCCTTGGACACGTTATAAGCTTCAGTGGAATTGACGCAGATCCTGAAAAGCTACAAGCAATTGCAGACCTACCGCCACCTCAAAACGTGCAAGAAGTGAGAACATTTCTTGGCATGGTGAACCAACTAAGCAAGTTTTCCGAGCACCTCACTGACAAGACAAAGACCATCAGAGACCTTTTTCAAAAAGGAAACCAATGGACATGGGGAAGGAAGCAACAAAAAGCATTTGAGCAGATCAAATCTGACCTCACGCAAGCTCCAGTGCTGGCTCTGTACGATCCAAACAAGGAAACCAAACTGACAGCCGATGCTTCATCCTTTGGCCTAGGAGGGGGTACTTCTCCAACCTCAATCTGACGACTCCTGGCGGCCAGTCTCATTCATGTCGCGAGCGATGTCTCCCACCGAAACCAGATCTGCACAGATCGAAAAAGAAGCCTTTGAGTACATAGTGGGAAAATCAATCTCTGTGGAAACAGACCATAAACCCCTGGTGCCACTCCTGAGCACTCACACACTGGATCAACTTCCTCCGAGAATCCAAAGATTTAGAATGCGACCGATGAGATTCCACTTCAAGGAGATCAAGCATGTCTCCGGAAAGAAGATGTACATAGCTGATGCCCTTTCAAGACTCCAAACGCGAAACCAAACAGTGAAGTCAACAATTGACGATGACGAAATGCACGCACACATTGGAATCGTGATCTCATCCCTGCCTGCCTCAGACACACAATTACAGCACATCATGGAAGCACAGGAAGATGATCCTGTTGGCCCGAGAAGTATTCATTAAGCGATGCAATGAAACCCTATTGGTCAAGTAGGGGTGAACTGTCTGTGGTGTAGAACATTCTGCTCAAAGCTTCCAGGATCGTAATCCCTTCCTCCATGCGATGCGTCTCGAGATACTTGACAAGATCCACGAAGGCCATTAACGGATCGCTAAGTGCCGT
>NC_090896.1:15366758-15384258 GCF_036669925.1 Montipora capricornis
TAATTTGTCCCAGCAAGAAGAGACGTGCTCTGGTACCTGCTGTGAGAAATTGCTTTGCATTACCGCGCACCGGTGGCTCAGTTGGTTGAGCACCGGGCTGTCACGCGGGAGGTCGTGAGTTTAACTCCAGCCGGACCAACACTCAAGGTCTTTAAATAACTGAGGAGAAAGTGCTGCCTTTGTAATTACATCTGCAAATGGTTAGACCCTCTAGTCTTCCCGGATAAAGACGATAAACAGTAGGTCCCGTCTCACAACCCTTCAATGTTCATAATCTTGTGGGACGTAAAAGAACCCGCACACTTGTCGCAAAGAGTAGTGTATGTATTTCCTGGTGTTGTGGTCTGTCTTCTGCGGTGTATCATGGTTGGGAGGGTAAATGCTCGGAGATATTAGCTACACCAAGCTACCCTAAAATTCGAGGGTAAAGAAAGATATATGATATATATATGATATGATTCCCTTTTCAATAATTAGAATGTGATATTTTAAGCGTGTTCATGAACTCATGGTCTTGGAAGAAGGCTTGGTCAGATTGAAATTGTCGCAAGATACTAAAATCTCAAGACCACTTTGTTAATTTAAGTCTGTATTTCGCAAATAAGTTAGGGACGTATAGACCACTTTCATAAATGGCGACAAATTTAATATTCTATTGTATTTTGGTTTTTGCGCATCGCAGCGAGGCTAGAAATGCTTGAAAGCATTAGAACAAAAGAATATTTTATTGAACCGCCATTATGAAAAAGGTCCATGTTCTCAGCCAGATAAAGCCAACTTTTAATAATTAAAGGCTTCTCACAGTTCAGAGAGTTTGCGTCCACATTTCTATTTTGATTTCTCAAGAGTTTCAATAGATGAAGCGAAATAGATATGACAGATCGAGTGGCCCACACGTTACAGGATTTTATCTTTTCTCGTGCCCTTTTCATTCTGGAAACGAAACACTATTTCTTTTTTCTAGGTTGCCAAACCCAGTCGGAATCTGCGTTTCATTTCTCCGTTTCCGTGTCGGGAAAAGTCTTTCCTGTCACTCCCTTATTAAGTGGTGTCTTTGTGCATAGAGTCTTCTGCGTGTATTTTGATGAGTTTCAGGGGGTAGCCTGAGAAATGCGTAGATTTCTCTGGTGGACACAGGAGAACATTTAATTAAGCTGCAAGGGCGTGGAAGTCATATTACACAACATTGAATTCATCATGTTGTGTAATATTCGAGCTTAAGAAGTTTGCATACGTGCGTTGAAATTTGACACGCGAGGAGACAACAATTTTTTCACTCTGACAAATGATTAATACGTAGCCAAGTTTTGAACCTCAGAAAAATATCTGTTTTGTCATTATAGTGTAAAATGAAGTTTATTTGGGAAGCCAACAATATTTCTTTAACTTCCTGGTTAATCCAATTTATTGCTACGACTTACTAGTGCGAAAATTGTGTACTTTACTCATGGTTTTTGCGAATTTTGAGTGTCATGTAATTACATCATTTGCGTGACATAGCTCCTTTATCACGAAGATTTTTCAACAATATATCGCTTTACTCTAACCAAAAAAAATTCAGATGGTAAAAACGTGATATTTATTAACCATTTCTTTTGCTTTTGTGCTTGTCAGCATTGTGATTTGCGATAATTCGCAAGTCTGTTTTGGTATATCATAGATGTTTTGATTTTCAATTACACGGCCGCTACACCTCATGATTGTGTAAATAGTTCACCCTAAAGTCAAAATAGAGACGTTTCTCAGGATCCAGACAAAGAAGGCTTCCAGACCTGACAGATGAAATGTAAATAGTCAGTTAAATATTACAACAAAATTAAAAAAGCAAAGACGGAAGTGTACGCTTCATGGACCCTCTTGTTTGAAATAGTTTCTTGTTAAAACTGAGCTGATTTCAGTGGACCTCATGAAAGGCAATTTGCACTGTCGATCGGCTCGCGTACTCGATCAATAATGATAATTTTTACATTTGCTCAAATGAAACAATATTGGATTATTTTAGAAGCTATAATAATTAATATTTGATGGGGGATTTGGGGTAGCTTCAATGTAAGCGCCACGCGAAACATAATTTACCGAACTTTTAGAAAGCAAATTCTCATCGCAAAAGCCACGGATAAATAGTTTCAGTTATTGAGGGACCCTTTTATGGAATAATTTGTCCCAGCAAGAAGAGGCGTGCTCTGGTACCTGCTGTGAGAAATTGCTTTGCGTTACCGCGCACCGGTGGCTCAGTTGGTTGAGCACCGAGCTGTCACGCGGGAGGTCGTGAGTTCAACTCCGGCCGGACCAACACTCAGGGTCTTTAAATAACTGAGGAGAAAGTGCTGCCTTTGTAATTACATCTGCAAATGATTAGACTCTCTAGTCTTCCCAGATAAAGACGATAAACCGTAGGCTCTGTCTCACAACCCTTCAATGTTCATAATCCTGTGGGACGTAAAAGAACCCGCACACTTGTCGCAAAGAGTAGTGTATGTACTTCCTGGTGTTGTGGTCTGTCTTCTGCGGTGTATCATGGTTGGGAGGGTAAATGCTCGGAGATATTAGCTACACCAAGCTACCCTAAAATTCGAGGGTAAAGAAAGATATATGATATATATATATGATATGATTCCCTTTTCAATAATTAGAATGTGATATTTTAAGCGTGTTCATGAACTCATGCTCTTGGAAGAAGGCTTGGTCAGATTGAAATTGTCGCAAGATACTAAAATCTCAAGACCACTTTGTTAATTTAAGTCTGTATTTCGCAAATAAGTTAGGGACGTATAGACCACCTTCATAAATGGCGACAAATTTAATATTCTATTGTATTTTGGTTTTTGCGCATCGCAGCGAGGCTAGAAATGCTTGAAAGCATTAGAACAAAAGAATATTTTATTGAACCGCCATTATGAAAAAGGTCCATGTTCTCAGCCAGATAAAGCCAACTTTTAATAATTAAAGGCTTCTCACAGTTCAGAGAGTTTGCGTCCACATTTCTATTTTGATTTCTCAAGAGTTTCAATAGATGAAGCGAAATAGATATGACAGATCGAGTGGCCCACAAGTTGCTGTATTTTATCTTTTCTCGTGCCCTTTTCATTCTGGAAACGAAACACTTTTTTTTTTTCTAGTTTGCCAAACCCAGTCGGAATCTGCGTTTCATTTCTCCGTTTCCGTGTCGGGAAAAGTCTTTCCTGTCACTCCCTTATTAAGTGGTGTCTTTGTGCATAGAGTCTTCTGCGTGTATTTTGATGAGTTTCAGGGGGTAGCCTGAGAAATGCGTAGATTTCTCTGGTGGACACAGGAGAACATTTAATTAACCTGCAAGGGCGTGGAAGTCATATTACACAACATTGAATTCATCATGTTGTGTAATATTCGAGCTTAACAAATTTGCATACGTGCGTTGAAATTTGACACGCGAGGAGACAACAATTTTTTCACTCTGACAAATGACTAATAGGTAGCCAAGTTTTGAACCTCAGAAAAATATCTGTTTTGTCATTATAGTGTAAAATGAAGTTTATTTGGGAAGCCAACAATATTTCTTTAACTTCCTGGTTAATCCAATTTATTGCTACGACTTACTAGTGCGAAAATTGTGTACTTTACTCATGGTTTTTGCGAATTTTGAGTGTCATGTAATTACATCATTTGCGTGACATAGCTCCTTTATCACGAAGATTTTTCAACAATATATCGCTTTACTCTAACCAAAAAACATTCAGATAGTAAAAACGTGATATTTATTAACCATTTCTATTGCTTTTGTGCTTGTCAGCATTGTGATTTGCGATAATTCGCAAGTCTGTTTTGGTATATCATAGATGTTTTGATTTTCAATTACATGGCCGCTCAACCTCATAATTGTGTAAATAGTTCACCCTAAAGTCAAAATAGAGACGTTTCTCAGGAACCCGACAAAGAAGGCTTCCAGACCTGACAGATGAAATGTAAATAGTCAGTTAAATATTACAACAAAATTAAAAAACCAAAGACGGAAGTTTCTTGGCTAAAAAGTACGTTGTTTTACTCTGACATTCTTTTCCGTAGTTCATTCAGTTGACACAAGATGATCCCGTGCACCTTTATGGTTGCCTAGCACGTGATCAATTTCTTCCATTTGACAGAACATCATGACCTTTCCCTTGATTCATAACAGTCAGAGAAGATACGATGATACGATGTCTTGGTGACCCCTCCAATGGTCTTAATGATCCTCCACTTGAAAAAATTAACTGGAAGGCTGCATTTCATTACCACCCAATTCAGCGCCTTCTGTTTTTGCGTAACACGTACCACAGACAACCCAGTGTACGCTTCATGGACCCTCTTGTTTGAAATGGTTTCTTGTTAAAACTGAGCTGACTTCAGTGGACCTCATGAAAGGCAATTTGCACTGTCAATCGGCTCGCGTACTCGATGAATAATGATAATTTCTACATTTGCTCAAATGAAACAATATTGGTTTATTTTAATTTAGAAACTATAATAATTAATATTTGATGTAGGATTTGGGGTAGCTTCAATGTAAGCGCTGCGCGAAACATAATTTGACGAACTTTTAGAAAGCAAATTCTCATCGCAAAAGCCACGGATAAATAGTTTCAGTTATTGAGGGACCCTTTTATGGAATAATTTGTCCCAGCAAGAAGAGGCGAGCTCTGGTACCTGCTGTGAGAAATTGCTTTGCGTTCCCTTTTCAATAATTAGAATGTGATATTTTAAGCGTGTTCAAAAGCTCTTGCTTTTGGATGAAGGCTTGGTCAGATTGAAATTGTCGCAAGATACTAAAATCTCAAGACCACTTTGTTAATTTAAGTCTTTATTTCACAAATAAGTTAGGGACGTAAAGACCACTTTCATAAATGCCGACAAGTTTAATATTCTATTGTATTTTGGTTTTTGCGCATCGCAGCGAGGCTAGAAATGCTTGAACGCATTATTGAACCGCCATTATGAAAAAGGTCCCTGCCGGCTCAGCCACATAAAGCCAACTTTGAATAATAAATGAAAAGACCAGTTTTATCCTATATACATTATTAACTGGTGAGAGGTTGTTCAGTTCAGAGTTTTAAATTGCGACGTACGTCAAGAAAGGTTTCCAGAACGTTTGTTTCCCTTCCCACAGCAGACGCTACGAAAATCAGTTGTATTTAGGTGAGTGCTTTTGATACTCATTCATTCACAACTTCCACTTCTCCCATACTACACTTTGTCTGCCCCCAAACGTTTGCATGATCATTGTTTTCAATTTCTCTTGGGACTTACAAAGAAATTGAAAACAAAGGTTATGCAAAAATTTGGGAGGGGCAAACAAACTGTACCATGGGAGAAGTGGAAAAAGGCGAATGGCATTTGTAAAACAATATGTTTTAGCCACTCATTAGACAATGGGAGGAAATTTTTTTTCTCTTCATTTTGAAAGGTCTATGATCATAGCTGCTAGATAAAAGAATACGTAGAAATTTTGGAGAAGTAGACATAACTTGACATGAACATTTGAATGCTCCATTATTACTGATAGACAAATCAAGGAAGTTGGTTACCTTGTGAACTTTAGTGACGTTGTCAGATATGTTTCAAGTATTGATTGTTTATGATCACAGGAGGCTTTCACAGCGGCACAACAATACCTGGGACAACTCTTAGGCTAGAATGACTTCGTGAACTAAACCCTTGGCTTGTGAAACTAACCGTCCCTCTCAATCGAAGGCTCGTTTTACTGCCGGCTCCGGTCTCGTCACATAGGAAGGCTATAATATTTAACTGATTTTAAAGTTGTCAATCAATCGCAATTTTTGTCTGGTCCTCGGTTTGTTTGACGGGATGCGAAGTTTTCCTTTGGCAATGAGCCGGATTGTGGGGGAGATTGTGCAATTAATTCTAACAAAGGTCAAAGGTTACTTTCTTTGCAGGAACCGACCTCACCACGCGTGGCGTTGTCACTAAAAGTTGTTTCCAAACAACCTCATTGCTATTTTGCAGTCAAAATGAAAACAAAACTTAGATTTAGGTTTGCTTTTGTATTTTGCCTCGTTAAACAAAGCACAGACCAAGCAAACTGAACAATCAAAATAGAGACGTTTCTCAGGAACCCGACAAAGAAGGCTTCCAGACCCGACAGATGAAATGTAAATATTCAGTTAAATATTACAACAAAATTAAAAAACCAAAGACGGAAGTGTACGCTTCATGGACCCTCTTGTTTGAAATAGTTTCTTGTTAAAACTGAGCTGACTTCAGTGGACCTCATGAAAGGCAATTTGCACTGTCAATCGGCTCGCGTACTCGATGAATAATGATAATTTCTACATTTGCTCAAATGAAACAATATTGGTTTATTTTAGAAACTATAATAATTAATATTTGATGTAGGATTTGGGGTAGCTTCAATGTAAGCGCTGCGCGAAACATAATTTGACGAACTTTTAGAGAGCAAATTCTCATTGCGTAAGCCACGGATAAATAGTTTCAGTTATTGAGGGACTCTTTTATGGAATAATTTGTCCCAGCAAAAAGAGGCGTGCTCTGGTACCTGCTGTGAGAAATTGCTTTGCGTTCCCTTTTCAATAATTAGAATGTGATATTTTAAGCGTGTTCAAAAACTCTTGCTTTTGGATGAAGGCTTGGTCAGATTGAAATTGTCGCAAGATACTAAAATCTCAAGACCACTTTGTTAATTTAAGTCTTTATTTCACAAATAAGTTAGGGACGTATAGACCACTTTCATAAATGCCGACAAGTTTAATATTCTATTGTATTTTGGTTTTTGCGCACCGCAGCGAGGCTAGAAATGCTTGAACGCATTAGAACAAAGGAATATTTTATTGAACCGCCATTATGAAGCTTTATGAAAAAGGTCCCTGCCGGCTCAGCCAGATAAGCCAACTTTGAATAATTAATGAAAAGACCAGTTTTATCCTATATACATTGTTAACTGGTGAGAGGTGTTCAGAGTTTTAAATTACGACGTACGTGAAGAAAGGTTTCCAGAACGTTTGTTTCCCTTCCCACGTTTTCCTTTTGTTTCCCTTCGCACAGCAGACGCTCCGCAAATCAGTTGTAACTAGGTGAGTGCTTTTGATACTCATTCATTCACAACTTCCACTTCTCCCATACTACACTTTGTTTGCCCCCAAACGTTTGCATAATCATTGTTTTTAATTTCTCTTGGGACTTACAAAGAAATTGAAAACAAAGGTTATGCAAAAATTTGGGAGGGGCAAAGAAACTGTACCATGGGAGAAGTGGAAAAAGGCGAATTGCATTTGTAAAACAATATGTTTTAGCCACTCATTAGACAATGGGAGAAATTTTTTTTCCTCTTTATTTTGAAAGGTCTATGATCATAGCTGATAGATAAAAGAATACGTAGACATTTTGGAGGAGTAGACATAACATTGTTACTGATAGACAAATCAAGGAAGTTGGTTACCTTGTGAACTTTAGTGACGTTGTCAGATATGTTTCAAATATTGATTGTACATGATCACAGGAGGCTTTCACAGCGGCACAACAATACCTGGGACAACTCTTAGCCTAGAATGACTTCGTGAACTAAACCCTTGGCTTGTGAAACTAACCGTCCCTCTCAATCGAAGGCTCGTTTTACTGCCGGCTCCGGTCACGTCACATAGGAAGGCTATAATATTTAACTGATTTTAAAGTTGTCAATCAATCGCAATTTTTGTCTGGTCCTCGGTTTGTTTGACGGGATGCGAAGTTTTGCTTTGGCAATGAGCCGGATTGTGGGGGAGATTGTGCAATTAATTCTAACAAAGGTCAAAGGTTACTTCCTTTGCAGGAACCGACCTCACCACGCGTGGCGTTGTCACTAAAAGTTGTTTCCAAACAACCTCATTGCTATTTTGCAGTCAAAATGAAAACAAAACTTAGATTTAGGTTTGCTTTTGTATTTTGCCTCGTTAAACAAAGCACAGACCAAGCAAACTGAACAATCACTGGATCCATGTGAATATAGACATGTTCTTGGTGACCAGTAGTAAAGTTGTTCACCTGACTTTCTCTGATGACATGAAAGTGCCAAGTTTTAATTTATTCATTTATTTATTAATTTTTTTATTTTTTTATTTATTTATTATGCCTCCCAGCCCCTACATCGGCGTGGTCGAACCGGGAAAACAAGTTTGGTAAAAATTTTATTATATTGGCCGTGTTTTCACGACAGCTGTTGTCTCGCTTAACATCCCTGAAAGTGGCTTGTTTGCAGACTTTGTTAAGCGACTTAAAATGATACGTGTTTTCATGGGTAATATTAAATGAGGAGAGAGCACGTGCCAATACAATAATAAAAATAATAAAAATAGCACGCCTGTTGTATTTCCGATTTGAATAACTGCAAGCGACTCCTCATTGGCCGAAAGTAATTGCCAACTCATTTAAACTACCTGGTTAATTTGGTGGCTTAAATTTAATGAGAATTCTATTAAATTTGCCTACTTGCTTAAGTTTAAGCGAGTTGGGAAAGGAAATGTTTTCACGGAATTTTTTGGTTGTCACTCGCTAAGGGACCTGAAAAGCCGCTCGTGAAAACCTTGAACAACCTCTTGAATTCGCTTTTAGATTGACGGGTGGTATAATAAGAATACTACTCGCAAAATCAACGAATAACAGGGCGCGTACTATCTCGCGGATATAATGAAATCTCTTGTTAGTATAAAGCAGTGGCCGATACCCTCCCCTATCAGAATTTGCCCAAGTTCCCTTACAAAGATTCCTAACAGTTTTGCCGTTTTTTGATCATTATTCTTCTCAAGGTGGAAATCCAGAGATATGCTCGCTTTCCCAGCATTGATTTTGGCCTTGTTTCAGTTTGGCCTCATCGACGGAGTTATAGGTTTGTCTAGTAGATGTCAACTCTGTTGTAACTTAGGGTAGGGAATGGGATACCGAAAACGAGTCTTTCAAAACATCTACCGAGTATCGAGTTCTCTAAATTGAAACTTAGAGTCATTAATTCTTCGAATATCGGGCTCATGGTGAATTATGGCAGTCTCGAAATCTCGATATCTGTAGCCTGGAAGCAAGCCCTTCCGTGGGGTTTTGAGAGCAAAGAAGAGCGAGAAACGCGATTTTCGATATTTTGGCCGCGCGAAAATGGGGCCGAGTGCAAAAAAAGTGCTCTCGCCCACTTTTTCGCGCGGCTAAGACATTCAAATACAGGGGCACCCAACGACCAATTTGTTGCAAAATGTATTATTATAACCCAGTTAATGAAAATAAATGTTATTAAGGCATTTTCAGGTGTTTTTCAGTGTTGCTGGGAAAACACTATCTGTTCCTTTTTCCCAGCAAGACACACAAGAAATTTCCCAGCCAGCTAGATAAAATTGGTTGGTTTCCCAGCCAGCTGATCAAATTTATTTCCCAGCCAGGAATTCCGCGCGCTTTCAAATCCCTCGATCCAAAACAACCGAACAAAAGCGACAAAACCGGGACAAAACAGGTTTTTTCCGCAAGCGCAATCACTCTGACCAGCCGTCGTATGTTTGGGAGAGGGAAGGGGTTCTTTTTTTTTTTTTTTTTCAGTCGTCCTCAGTCTTCAGAGTTTCTACAGCCAGCTCGCATTGAAATGCTAGAAAAAGTCAGTAATTCCCAGGCAAAACCTCTATCAATAACAAAATTTTCCAGCCAGCTCATCGAAACACCGGTATTTTTGCCAGCCAGCAAGATTCCTCTGGGGAACAGATAATGTGAGGAACAGATTCATTGGGTGCCCCTGCAAATACGCGTTCTTCGATCTTCTTTGCTTACAAACCCCTTCGAAAGCGCTTGCTACGCAGGCTACGAAATCTCGCATTCTTGCGTCCGTAATTTTCCCTTAGTATTGAGTGCGAAGGGCAAAATTAAAAGCTCTCTTTCTGTTTGGAGGAAACATTAACCTACTGCATGGTGAACGAGAACTTATAATATCTCCTTCGTTGTAAGCTAATAGCTTCTACTGCTTCAAGTTTTCGTTTTGTCAGATAATTTGCAGTGTCAGTCCTGGGCTCGGATTTGCTACAACCACTATAGTCTCGATTGTGGGTTTTAAAAAGAGAGTTCCGTGGTCTCTCAGTCTCGAATTTGTCATTCTATACCCCTAAATTTATTTTAAATTATAATGAATTGGTATAGAGTGCATTTACATTCACCAGTCACGACACACATCAAGCCTCGTCAGTCTTGAGCCTCGCGTGATTTTCACGATGAAGCATGCAGTTGCATTTTGCTTTTTTTCGCTGGAAGGACAGATTGAAATTGTACGAGATGAACGCCATTTCAATGGCAAAGTAAGACCGGCCTAAGTCAGCTTCAAATATCAAGGCCAAGGCCCAGTAAGACTGATTGAGACCTCTGGGCTATAGATTTCTGATGCCGTGTAGTTTTGGTAATTCCGTAAGCATAACAGAAAAAGGTGACACTGTATACGAACTATCTCGAAAATTTATTATCAAGCGTTTTAGAGGGAGGGGGTATGGGGTGCCGAACCTGTCAATGTTCCGTATCTGTCTTTATGGTCCCTTCAACTTTTTATATGGTGAAGTTTACTTTTTATATGACGGACTTAAATTCTTATACGGTCAACCACTCACTTTCAATATGGTCAACTGCTCGCTTTATATATGGTCAACTGGACTATTTATATGGTCTACTTTTGACTTTTTAAATCAGGGTCAACTTGACTTATGATGGCCAACCTTTGAATTACTATAATAAGTTCCACCAATGCACTTCGGTCAGACTCACACAAAGATGGCCGCTAGCTCTGAAGACGGGCAGCGCATCTGTTCAGCGTGTGCCATAGCTAAGTGCTCTTGAGGCCGATTTCAAACCTCCAGAGTAACGATATTCAAAATATATAGCAGCAGGAACGGTATCTAACAGCGCCTTGAGTACCTCTACCCCATGCTCAATATCGAGGACGATTGCAGCAGAGCTTTCCAGGCGATTTCTAGCTTTCAACGCACGTGATGGGAAAGCAAACAGAAAAGATGCAATAGCTTGTTTCAGTTGGGCTGCTAAACGCCCTTTCGCCAGTAAAAACTGACATTACGTCTTTATATTGCCGTAGTTGATCGCTTAAAGGGGCTAGGTCACGCAACTTTAGGCAATTTCAGCACTGATCGAATGGTCGTATAATTCACTAAAATATCAAAATAACTGTTCAAAACTATAAAAGAACTCTAACAAAACACAGGAAGGCCAAAAAGGGATGTGGATGGTCAAAACTGGAGAGGATTGAAATGGATTGAATTTGGGTAAAATTATTGAAAAACGTGGGCCCACCTTTTTTCAAATTTATATCAGTCTATAATCAAAATGTCATTTACAAAGCTGTTGTTATGTGGCCGTGATTTTGCAAATGAACGACTCTTGCTCTGCCAATTTGACGTTTAGAGCTCATAATTAACAAAATTAAACAAAATTGCCTAAAATAGCGTGACCTAGCCCCTTTAAGTTTCTGACTTTAGTAAGAGCCAGATTTAGGAATGAAGTCGCAACAACAGGATTGTTGTCATTCTCGGTATCTGGGATGAGGAACCGAACGGTCTCTGCAGTATACGTAGTCACCGAGCTATCAAAAGGCTGTTCAACCTCGTCCAAAGCTATTGCATCTTTTCTGCTTCTTCAAATAAGGCTATTTTCGAAAGCAATAACTTTAACTTGCCGAAGAATTAAAAAAAAAAAACATTTTTTCCCTTGCGGGGTTTTGGGAGCCATAAATCTGATTCTTTAAGGACACAGAAGGTAAGCATATAGGTGCTAGCGGCCATCTCTGTGAGAGTTTGAGCGCAGTGCATTGATGGAACTCAGTTGACCTTTTAGAAGTCAAACGTAGACCATATGAGTAGTCCAGCTGACCACATAAAAAGCGAATTGTTGACCATATAAAAAGTCAAAAGTTGGCGATACGGAAACTCGAGTATATCACATAAATACGTAGAGAAAATTGACTGCTTTGGCTCCTCATTCCCTCTAAGTTTTGTCCTTGGTTGCTTCTGTGGTGTGATGTATGGGTATTATTACGCTCGTGAGTTATTCAGGAAACGTGGGCTCCATTCCTGATGAAAATAAAATTGCGTTTCTTTCACTTAATATCAGCTGCGTGTCGAAACTGAAGTCGGACTGTTAAATTCTTTTTTCCGTTAATATTTGAAGGAAAGACTTTTGTAGTTTCGCCCAGAGTGGGACTCTGTGACTCTTTTTATTTTTGTTTCAGTTACAGGAGGCCTAAATGTTACTTTGGCGATGTTTTCTGGAAGATCCGATCCTACGTGGACGTTACAACCAAAAGACATCAGTTACGGGCCGATAAAGCAGTCGTTAGACGCGCTAAAAACCACGTATAGTGCCAGAAAGATGCCTCCGAGACTTGGCTACAAGGGTTTTTTGGTAGGAAGCATGACGAATGTAGTCCTAATCGTCGGACCTGAGACGAGAAAGTTACAACTGTTGTTGCTAAAGAGCATACCCAAAGGCGTATTGCCACGTGGTTCCATTTACGATGTGCAAAAAGAGATTGATTCAGGTAAAGTCAAAGCTTCTACTAACGCACCAGCTTCACCGGCAAGGGGCCCTAAACGCGTTAAACGTTATGAGCCATGTTTTTTAATGTGGACTGGACATTTACGAACGCAGATGTGCAACAACTGTTACAACTACGCAAACACCCTCATCACAGATAACTTCGCACAGCCCGGATTCGGCACTGGACAACTCTTTGGTCAAATGAATGGTGCAAGCGTGCAGCAGGCCGCAGTGAGTGATGGCCTGATCGCTCTCTACCCCCAGCCTGGTGCAGCTGATCCCGTCCCGCCGGCACCCGCAGGCACTAGACACCTGGTGGCGCTTGCTGTCGATCCAGGTATGAAGAAGAATTCTCCCCATTCCCACGTTACATTTACACGTTCCAGGCAAGAAACAAAAACAGAATATCGCCAATGAAACTTTTAGTGGTTATCCTAGCAATGCCCTCCAACGCTCGTATAGTTGAAGCAAAGACTATCGATACTTGGACGGAGAATACTGCCGCCTAAAAATTCCCTAGGCTATGTTTCCTTGCTAATGATCTAAAAACCGTTAGGAAGTTCAAAAAGGATAAGGCCATAGTTTACAAGTGGATCAATTGTGTAATAGCAAGAAATGGACCCCATCACCGCAGAGATCGCGTCAATCTTAAAAGGTTTATATACGAAATATTGTTTCGTTTCGTTGCGTTAGTGACCAGTGGTTTATTGGTTAGCGGTAAAAAGTGACCAATATTCTGTACACGTCTCTAATTTACAGATGGCACCCTTAAAGCTATACAAAGCCTGTAATTTTCCGATTTTTAAATTTCATCTTCATGGTAGCACAAACAACCTTGAACTTGCATCACTGTCTGAATACTTATTTGATTGATCTGTCTCCGACTTGGCCTCAACTTTTAATGAACTTACAATTTTGAAAATAGTATCCATTGGAACTTTTGAACAGGCCTCTGTTACAAGATTGCAAGGGTCTGCAGGTCGGCGTAAGAAATTTGAAATATGTTTTGAATTAAGTGCCGAAGTGTATACTCTTTTCCTTCGTTTTGTAGGAACACCGCAACGACTGGGGGATTTCCATTTGTATCGTTTGGACCAAAACGGTTTTTGGTCTCACAAGCCTGGCTCGACACCTGTCACGGCATTGGACAACGCTGGGGCGTTTATAACCGATCCCCGGATAGCCAACATGGGCAATTACCATTTTGTTTCTTTTATGACTAGTGATTATGCCACTGTTAATATAGCGGGTAACCGTCCCTGTCTATATTAATAACTGAAAAAAGATGCAGTACAGAAGTCTTTCAGAATGAAAGCTTTTCCGGTTCACATCTGTAATGGCTCCCTTGTGTGATAATAAAATAAAAGGTGACCAAAGCAGTTTGCTTGTGTTCCATGTTAGAACAGGAGCCCATAAGTAGGAGCGTCCGTATCTTATAGGGTCGTTCCATCTTTTATCCGCACCCCCCCACCCCCCCTTAAGGATGGCGAGTTTTTGCAATGGGGGGCTTCGGATTTTTTCTGGAAAGAAGCCGACAAAGTTTGGGCCTCTCGGACATCTTCACAGGTGCCGACAAAATGTCAACCCTTCGGATTTCATTTTTCAAAGGCTGCCGACAAAAAAGTGAGGGTACGGATTTCAGCCATCCTTGGGGGGGGGGGGGGGTGCGGATAATAAATGGAACGACCCATAGTCGGGGCCACCAGCTCAGGAGTAGAACAGGGTATTTTTAGTTTTTAAAAATTCCCGCGAAAAGTAATTACCATAGCACTTTTCTTTGTGCGAAAAAGACATGGCATAAATAATGAGCTCTCAATCGCTGTCATGCTAAGCCATTTGAGTGGATGAATGTGCCTGCGTATGCTTTATAGCCTGTGAAATGTGGTTCCAAAATTAGCGCGTCTACTTCCTTGCTGGCGTACGAACCCAATGGTGGAGATAGACACTCATGGGCTCCTGCTTAGGACTATCATATACTGCGAATAGCCTACAATCTTGGACTAAATAAAATGAAAATGAAACCCCCCCCCTTACGCCCTGTTGAAAACTCGGTGGAAAACGTATGGTAACAGCCTTTTCAGCTTCTGTGCCTCGGTTATGGAGTGATACTGGTCCGTCTGTTCCCGTTTTGAAATCTCGCTTGAAGACTTAACATTTTGGAACTTTATACAGACATTGACTGTTTTCGTTTCATATATACGATTATATCTTAAATTTAGGTTGATTTTTAATCGTTAGTATGGTAAAGTGATATGGAGCAACGTTTTTTGTATATATCGCTGTATAAATAAAGACCCTCGATTGGTCAATGGGCACTATGGTGACCAATCGTGAGTCTTATCCCGTGTCGGTAGGCGTTCTTTTAGGTAACCCGGGTTTTCGGGTGGTGAATAAAGCCAAATTCGATGCCTTTCGAAGCAAATGTTTGCAGAGTTTGGCGGCCCTTAGTTCATTCTCAGTGTACAAGCGGCTCGAATGAAGAAGGCGAATGAGTAGCGGAGGTATCGTCAGTGATCTACGTGGAATTTCGAGGCCATCGAAGCCTTGGGAGCGAATTTATGGCCCTTTTCCTTTGGTGATCTCTTTCGGCAGCTTCGTCTCGGTGCCCAACCTTGGGAAAGAATATATAGAGGGAAAAGAAGAGGAACCAAAAACCACCTAAATCGCACTTAATTGACCAAGAAACCTTACCAGAGTCAAAGACACACAAGACTGAAACAAGGTAAGCTTTTTTTTTAATTTTGAGTAAAACCGGTCCCCCATACAAATCCTTTTATTATTCCACACATTGTGACAATGTCCAAATATAGTTGTAGCCCGCTCATTATTTGTCATGCACACTCAACAGATATCCTGCAATATACAAAATTTTGTGTGTCGCGGAGAAAAATGGTAGTTTTTCCAGCTTTTTTTCCCAATAAACGTAGAAAATTGTGCTTTGTCATCAACAAGTTGAATAATAAAACAATTGTCCTGCTCAATCTTGCGGAATATCGCCTGATTTTAGCCAACTCGGCCTACGGCCTCGTCGGCTAAGTATCAGGCGATATTCCGAGCAATTTCGCAGGATAATTGTTAAATATTTCTACTCTTGCATATTAACATAGTACAGTGGAGATACACATAGATCGAGCTTGGGCTACCTGTGATTCAACATGGCTTCCAGTGGCTGCTGGGTTAAAGTACATGATCGGGCCTTCCATTTTAAACTCCGATCTGTCTTGTCCAGTTGATGAATGCAACAAATTACTGAAATGTGGAGCAGACTACAGCGCGTTTGTGTTCATTCCAGCTGATCATTCTGTTTCATCTTATTTGTAATCATTTTGTTTCCAAGTCGACGTTTGGGGCTCCATTTGTAAAAATATTTGAGGAAAAAGGTACCCGATGCGTTTTGGTGCGTAAAACGCACCCTCTCATTCAATATTGGCCTTAAGTGGTTCAAGACCTACGTTTTGACAATCTTTACGCAGATGACATTTCAAACCATACTTAGTAGAGGAGACTATAGACTATTAACTATGTTCAAACGAACGAAAGCTATAAGAATAAATAGCAAATTGATTAGGTGCAAAAATTACCAAAGGTATGTGCTAAAAGCAGGAACACCGGAACATCACGGAACACCCAAAATAATAAAGAACAACAAAAAGAAAAAAAACAATCGAGTATGGTTAGAAAAATCGTGCTTTAAAATCTATCGACGGATCATTTCATGCCTCGAAGCCTTTCCCTTGGCCATAAATGTTGACCAACGTTGTGTCGTACATTCAAAGTTTTGAAAAATGCAGGGTTGTGAAGGAAATGAGGAACATGGAACATTACGCAACATCCCGGAACATCAAAAAACTGTCATTTTTTTTAAAGTGCTACTATGATCAAAAAATTCACTTCCCTTTTTCCTTCAGATTTTGAAAGCGTGTTTGCTTGACACCTGACTGGCAAAATTTTGAGCTTCGAATTATATCTAAACGCTGTTGTGCCATAAATACATTTCATATCTTCTCGGTGGGTTGTCAAGAATGTTGTACGTGTGAGCTTAAGCACTAATTTCGATTTTTTTTCCCCAGTTTTCACCTAAAAACATCAAATTTAGCAAGACAGTGCCCCTTTAAGTTCTCTAATATCCACGTGGTTTTACTTGAGTAATTTTGTGTCAATGTTTTAATTGACCAGAAGAAGCCCTTCAAGACAAGAGAGCAGTTCTTAAGTATGTTTGTGTTTCAATGAACCTTGCCCGTAGAAATGTACCAAAATGGAAAGCGCACGTGCGGGGCGTGAAGAGCTTTTGTTTTTATTCGTTAAGCCTGTTGTTTCGTTGCGTTTTCGTAGCCGTCGTCGGCGTTGTCATAGGGACCTTTAGATTCTAGGACGAGGAAGAGAACCTGTACGAGTTTTGACTGGCAGTTTTTAGCGATAATCCTTTAAACATTTATAGCCTGTACGAATATCTTACTCTTTGTTGCTGTTACCTGGACCTTTTTTGCTGACCGAAAAATGCCAAGACTGCAACGGTATTGTTCACTTGTTTTGACACGAAATTTTTACCAAACCTCGTACTGAAATGACAACGGCATCACGTTTTTCCCGCCAAAATGAGGCTGGTTAGCGCGCGCTCACTGTTGTTCTATGAGAAAATTTCGTACTCGTAGTCGTTCTCGTCCTAGAATCTAAAGCTCTCTAATATCCCCGTGGTTTTTTATTCGAGCAATTTTGTATCAGGTTTTAATTGACCAGAAGAAGACTCTCAAGACAAGAGAGCAGTCCTTGAGTATGTTCGTGTATTCACTTTAATATGTCCAGTGTTTCAGTGAACCTTGCCCGTGGCATCTGATGCTCATCGCAGCTTCCACTTCATTTATTCTCGTGCGAAAGAACGCTTTCGTGCAAACGTAATGTCAAGCCGTTCTTGTTTTCCTTCTTATTTTGTCTTTTACTTTGCCCGAGCCAGTTCGTATCTTCGCTTTAAGTATCTTGT
>NC_090896.1:15391758-15409258 GCF_036669925.1 Montipora capricornis
TTTTGCTCAATTAGGCAACGTTCACACGGTACCGGACCAATTTGCGACCGGTTAAAAATTCGTGCGGTACCGTGTGAACGTAGCCTTGATATCATGTACTAATAGTCCTCTAGTAGCGTAGCCACCTAAAAAGCAGGATTTGCATTAGTCCACTAGTTGGGTGATACTAATTGTTTGTATTCCGAGACACGTGTGATGTTGAAGTTGGCGAGAAGAGCAAGGGGATACTTCGTGACACTTACTGAAATCCGCATGCATCTAATTAGGGGCATTACTGGATAAATCTGTGTCAATTATGATTTCTAACTTTTTAGCAAATTGGTGGCATACAAAAGGATTCTTGCATCAACATTGGATCATCCCTGATAAAGACACTAGACACAAGCGTCAAAATGTTGGGCTTAGGAATCGTAACTTACTAAGCTACATTCAAATTTATTCAAATCAGAGTAGTATCAAACTACCTCTGATTGTCAATCTGGTTGCAACTGTTGAACTGTTTTCGTCAGGAGTAATCCAATGTTATTCCAATGTTAATCCAATGTTGATCAAGTGTCGAAACGTTGGATCTTTGAATCGAAACTTTGTAAGCTACATTCGAATTTATTGAAACCAGAGTAGCATCAGACTATGTCTGATTGACAATCTGATTGCAATGTGAACTGTTTTCATCAAGGTTGATCAAATGTTAATCCAATGTTGGTCCAGTGTCGCAACGTTGGGTCTTTGAATCAAACCTTTCTCAGCTACAATCAAATTTATTCAAACCAGAGTAGCATCAAACTATGTCGAATGTCAACCTGGTTGCAATGTGAACTATTTTCATTAGGGCTGATCCAATGTTAATTTAATGTTACTCCAATGTTGGTCCAGCGTCGAAACGTTGGGTCTTTGAATCGTAACTGTCTAAGCTACAGTCAAATTTATTCAAACCATGCAGAGTAGCATCAGACTATGTCTAATTGTCAAACTGGTTGCCATGTGAACTGTAACTTTCAATTTCTAATCTGTTTAACTTGCATATTTATTTACGGCATCAATGTGCATCACCTGTCTGGGCGACATGACAGTTCTTTGAGTTCGTATTCCACTCAACGAGAAACTTCAATATGGTATCTGAGAAAAACAATATTAAACTCAATGTAAATACCCCTAGGTTCAACTTCTCGGCTGCAATTGTAAATAGCCAACTGGTTTCCCTCCAGCCAGTTAAAATTAAATAACAACCACCGACCACCTCCAAATTTCTCCACCACAGTGAGACCAGGAAGTGAGAATTGTTTTATCTTTTTTCAAGAGTCACTGAATAAGTGCCTTGGGCTTCTAGAAGGGATTATTAAGTACGAGCCAGTTTCAAAATCATGCACAAAATGTTCCATCTTGTGTCTAAGTCGTGCTTTCAGAGTGTCCTACCCATAATTTTGATACAGGCGGATTCACTCCAGTCCAGCTGAACTATGATGGCCAAGTCCAGAGTTCAAACTTAAGGTTCGCAGCTAGTTTGAAACATTTTCGCCGCAAGGTAAAAAACAAACAAAGCTTACAACAAGAACGTTTGGGAATGTATTCTTAATTCTTACCGATTTGGTCTTCTCTCAGCCCCTTGATCGTTTGTGCTAATTCTTCGCTACCGTTTTGGACAAGTAGGATATCTAAACAGAAGAAACATCACACATGGCTAAATCAATGCAGGCAAAGTGTTTCCCCTCTTCGCGATTTGTGGGCAACCCTGAAGTCTTTGTATGGACCCCCCTCGTGACGAATAAAAAAAAGCTTTGTTTATAGTGCACTTAGATATCAGTATCAAGCTAGTTCATTGGCACCCCACTTTTAATAATGTGAAAGAAACAATTCAAACTTAACAGAAGCATGATTAAGTACCCCAACTAGCAGCAAAGACTAGTTGGCTATTTACAATGCATGGCAGAGTTTTATCCGAGACAACCAGAAACAATTCCAAACCAGGATTTGAACCCGGGGCAACTGCATGCAAACCCATCGCCACCTCCCTCTATAACTGATCGCACTAAGTCTGGCATCGCTTTCTGATCGGTTAGCAAAGTCATTTCGCCTGCTGCTGGGGGGGGGGGTGGAGGGAAGGAAGGGGCAACCGGAAGTGAACATTTCGCATCCCAGAACAGACGCGTCGCCCAGATTGTAAAACTAATCATTTTCTAATGGAGGAAAGATACTTAGCAATATTAATCTGGTTGTGTGAATACAAGTTAAAAAGGAAAACAGCTCACTTCCGGTTGCCGTCTGCGTAAGCTCCCTTGTGCCGCTTGCAGGGTTGCCATGGATACTTTCTTCCACCTAACTGATCACTTCCAAGTTCTACCGACCAATAAACCACTTTCATAAATGGCGACCACCCTTTACATTCTTTTTGTATTTATGTTAATCAGACCTACTGGCCTCATTTTGAAACAAATATTCTTGTGAAATTTGCTCATCGTAGCGAGGCTAGAAAGGCTTATTAGCATTAAAACAAAAGAATATTTTATTTGGCCGCCATGATAAAAGAGGTCTATATTTACGCACCATCGTTTAAGCTCATCTATTGTTGATAAGATTTAATTACATGTCTTTCATGACCCTAATTTGCACAAAATATGCATATTTTTTCGACAAATGGGTTGACAAAAAAACTGGCTAATACGAGTTTCTCATTAAACTACGAAATTGAATAACAAAGAACTTTGTCCCAAAACGAAATGGTCCAGTGGAATGCACTTCTCGGTTTCTTGATAAATCACAACATCGGGTCAACGACGAATGAAAGGCTCTCAAGTACTTCCACTGTTAATGATGTCTTTAAACTTATGAGACACTCAACAAAATTACTCGATTCAAATTTTTGTCGAAGATGAAAGCAAAATGGACGAAAGTAGTTTTCTTATTTTTCATTAAAAAACAATGCACAGAACCAACAAAAAAAAAAGGATTTAAAATGATAAAATAAAACTCTAACAATGAAGAAAGTTTCTCGTGGTTGAATAAAAGTAACTAAACGCAGTTTCTATAAGCAAATGTCTCCTCAAGAATCGAACGAAAAGTTTTAGTCCACTCTTTAAAAGCCAATTTTCTCTTAAAACCGAAAGTGTACTCCACTTCAGGTGGCTCCAACTCTGGAGCCACCTTACTGTCTTCGTGGAGGACTGTTTAGCACGACATTAGGGAACTTAAGCAACGGCAACGGCAACGGAGAACGGCAACAAGAACGTCACAAATTTGCATATTTAGTGGGCAAAAGCAATAGCGTTGCACGCCCTGCACGTGCGTTTTTCACTTTTGCCCATTTCATTGCCGTCGTGTGCAAAACAAAAGGGAAATAGGCCATTTCCGAGTTCATGTCTGCCTCCTCTTCAAAGCGAGTCTAAGTGCGAAGTTTTTGTGATGGTAATCAGTTCTACTTTACATATGAATAAAAACTAATTTTCATAACAAAAACTTCGCACTTAGACTCGCTTTGAAGATGAGGCAGGCCAGAACTCGGAAATGGCCTATTAAGATCTACGACGACGACGTCCACAACGACGCCACAAAACAGTGATGTCATTGGTTAAAAGAGCATAAATAATCGTGCTGCAAGTGCGGCATATTCTGGCGGTACTCTGCGCTCACTCGTGAAATATTTTTCCAACACTCGAAGAGAAATTTCGTATCTCCGCGCGGCCATGTAATATCTTCTATTTAAGGTTTTATGAAAAAAGTCAGTACGTGAGGATAAATTTTCATTTTCTCCCCAAAATTAATCACCGTTCCGACCAGTGCCATTCTTGAGGAACCACCACAGCCTTGCCATATTTAAAAGGTTGAAATCCTGTAGTCACGAAGTGATTACAATAACGCGGATGTATATTGTGAGATGACCCCTCCCCCCTCCCCCATTCGGGGGAGATGACCTTCTCGTTGCCGCCGCCGTCGTCGTTGATTTAGTTCCCTATTGACCATATGACGTTTCGACCACCTGCGCGGAAGCCATCTCCAGAGTCACGACTAGTGTAACGTCAGTAGATGGTACATGTATAAATGCTGCAGTCGTTCTGTTTTGGCACATGATCTTGGTTTGCTTTTGGGCTACACAGTTTTTTACCTTTGATGATATTGAAAACTCTAAAAGGCTGGTCTAATGTTATCGCCAAACCAATCGCCTCCAGATACTTTTGATCGAAGATGAGGTTTGATAACTCTTGCTGTCTGTCAGAAAATAAGTGCCAAGAATACAATTCAAGAGGAACAACAAGACAAGAAATTGAGAAAAATACTGTGAATTGACATGGAAAATGACGAAAAATAGTAGATCGTCGAAACTAACTGAAGCCCCGTCCACAAGAGCAATTCTCATGAGACAACTTTGTGTGGCAAATACATTTGATCGTGTGGAGAGCACAAAAAATAATAATTGTTGACAATTCGCAGTTCAGTGAGTCAGCAATGCCTTTGGACAGCAGAGAAAGCAGAAACAAGGCCAGGTTGCCTGGTCGTTCTGCAGTGGCGTTCACTAAGGCCTGATTTTCACCAGCACACACAAACTCAGTAGCTTGTTGTCCATTAAAGCCTTTTGTTAAAACAATAGACACTAATTAACACCCAAGTAAATGCGCCTGCGTGCGTTGCTTGTGCTTGTGCTTGCGTCGCTAGTGAAAAAAAGGTGACTTTTTTCAGATTTTGTCGCGTCGCCTGCGCGCGAGGGTGGCTACACTTGTGACAAATTTTGGTAACAAATTGAAGGCCGCGCGAATCGCATACTTCAAGAGACCTGGGCACTATTTAACAATTAGACCCGTTGCCCGCAAGGGCTACGGGTCAATAGCCTATGAGGCGAAGCTGAAGGGGCTATGGACCCGTGGCCCTTAAGGGCGAAGGGTCTAATTGTTTTAGTATCACCCAACTAGTTGGACAGAAAAGGCAATAACAAAGTTAGCGAATGCAAGTTGAAGAATATTTATTTGGGCGGGGGATAAAACTAAAGAAAGCGTTACGCTTTTCAATACTCGAGGACTATTGCTAATAGTCATCTAGTAGCGTAGCCAATCAAAATGCAGGATTTGCATCAGTCCACTAGTTGGGTGATGCTAAAAACAGACATTCCTCCTTTAATTTCATTGGCTAAACACTCTTTAGTCGTGTCGCAAGCGCGGGCAAAAAGTTGCAGGGTGGCTACACGGGCAACTATCTCTGCGATTTTGTCGCGAAAGTTTCAACTCTGCCGACTTTTTTTCTTGCGATTTTTTCACCTGTCGCGTCGCCAGTTCAAGGGTGGCCACACGTGTGATTTTCATCACGGGCTGGCGACGCCACAAAATTTGAAAAAATCGCATCACCAGCGCGAGCAAAAAATCGCTCGTGTAACCGCGGCTTAAGAGGCAGAAATTTACCACATCTATGTGAAGAGTCGGCTACACAAGCAACTTTTATTTGACATGGAACGTTTATTTGTCACATAAAAGCTAGCACGTAAACTTTGCAGCAAATACGTTTGTCACATAAACAATTGGGCAAATTTCCTCGTCTAGACGAGCAAATGAAAATGATCACAGTAATAACAGAGATGAGCCACCGAAAAGAAAGCAGGCCAATTTGTTGGACTCGTGTTCCCGTGAAAGTGTTTTCCACTTGGTGAACATTCTATTCTTCAAATCCTGTAAACCTTAAAATTCTCTCCTCAGTAAAGAGTTGTTTGTTGTTGGTGG
This sequence comes from Montipora capricornis, assembly GCF_036669925.1. Classification (NCBI taxonomy): domain Eukaryota; kingdom Metazoa; phylum Cnidaria; class Anthozoa; order Scleractinia; family Acroporidae; genus Montipora; species Montipora capricornis. The sequence goes on from NC_090896.1 coordinate 15,397,455, forward strand.
TGAAAAACAGCCTGTGCAAGAATTGAAACCCAACCGGCGGACGTAAAAGCTAACATAAAATAACGCCTATTGACAAATGTACGAAACAGTGTGTTTAATGTTGAACGTACCTTTGAACGTTCTCCTCCGCGGCAGCTTGCTCCTTCTCTTGCTCAATTTCTGTTACATCCTTTCACAAAGTAACAAAAAGTTAAGTAATTCACTGGAAATGGTCGTTGATATAATAAAATTATTCATGTAGAAATGCCTTACACTCTGGCTCTTATACTCCCTTTTGTGAAAAAATCGACATTACCGGTAATTTATTACTGCTTTCATACATAAAGTATCCATATTTAACGTCGATAACTCGTAACAGTAATTCAACTGACAAACCTGAGGTCGACGGTGCGCTCGTGACATAAATTGTCTGTATTCTGAGACACAAGTGATGTTGAAGTTGGCGAGAAGAGCAAGGGGACACTTTGTGACGCTTATTGAAACCAGCGTGCATCTAATTAGGGTCAAACCTGGACATATCTTGAACTATTGTCCTTTTTATTAATTTTCTCACCTTCCAAATGTTTATCACCGAGTCAGCTCCTCCAGACACAATCTGATCTTCGCTTTGGTTGACCACTATGCTCCAAACCTGTGTGTCACAAGACAATTGGTGTATTAATGCTACTAGATACGGGAATCTCAGTTTGCCCTGCGTTTCGCCACAGTAGATTTGTTATCAAGGAAAGCCGAGTGATCTGACTTCTGCAGTGTGCTACGAAATTGCACGGCCATTGGGTTCGAGTCCCCGTTCAAGCATAGATGTGCTCCAGCCCTCCTCCAGCAACTGTTTTCGGTGCTTTCTAACTTTGATAATCATTCTGGGAGGCAGTACGGACCGGTGCTTTGGGCGCTTGTCTTGATATTCGGACTAAGGGCTTCTTCATACGAGTCCCGTTGGCCGGGCTGGCCAGGTTTCCGAGATCTTGCTTCACCTTTAAATCCTTTGTAAAAATGTCCACGTGTTCATGTGAGAGCGTGGACTGGCTCGATCTCGGTTTTCCAATCGGGTTCAAAATCCGTTCTGACACTGAACTTGATCATGGTAGTCCCTGTTTCAACTTCTCGGCTGCACTTGCAAATAGCCAACTGGTTTAAAATTCTTACAAGTCATGGTCTTGTTCCGTTGTATGTGTTTCATTGGCCCTGGGCGTGGTCAACTAAGTACCGGGCACGTATGAAGGGATTTTTCAAAATTAGAATCCACGACTTCTCGGGTTCTACAAGCTGAGCTATGAAGACACACCTCTTGAGATCGAGTCAATCAGTAACCCATACTCGTATTTTCAGTATTGGACCGGAACTAGCTTGCAATGGAGGCTAATGCGGGGGAATCTTTTCAAATGCAAATAGGTACTTTTTTAATATATTCCCCCGCATTAGCCTCCATTGCAAGTTACTGTAGCTCCAGTCCAATACTGAGAATACGAATATGGTCTATTTGATGGACGCATATGTTGTCGTGAAATGCAATGTAATTCAATGAGATGGATGAAGATAAGTTAAACGGAGATACACTGATTCAAAGGAATTGCATAACTGGTCTCGCTACCTGTAAGATTCAGTCCTTCATGTCACTTAAACGTAATATTAACCGGTTGGGAAGTAAATAACTTACTTTATCTAAATGTTGATCAAATGTCTTGATACACTCGTTGGTTTTGATTGTCCATAACTTTATAAGACCCTCAGAGCCACTAAAAAATAAACAAGTTCAAACGATAACCACAGATGAAAACAACAGCGTTTGCTTTCCATAGTTAGTCCATATGCTTCGGGAAGGGTGGAGAGATTTTTCACATTTCCCCAAGCCTCCCTTGGCCATTCCTCTCGACTACGTGACAAAATTCAACATCGACGACGGCGAGGGCGACACAAACGTCACTTTAAAGTATAATATTCCACTGTTGTAAGTGTTTCGTGATTATTCTATCTGTTTTACATCGTACAATGTGGACGAATTATCCTAAAATATTTTGGGTGCGAGCGATTTTGAGAATCATATACACATGTGAAATGAAATGTTAATAGAACCCCCAGGGAACTCGGAAAAACCCGAGCCCCAGATGGGATTCGAACCCACGACCCTCCGTGATCTAGTACGGATACTCTAACCAGTGAGCTACTGGAGACTCTATAGCGAGCAAGGGTGAAATGTGGGTCTTTGACTCGAGCTGCATCACGCAGCTACAGAGTTAGATGTCGACAGAGAGCGATTTCAGAGTAAAAATAGAGAATGAAACGTCCACAGATGCATGCTCACGTTGTCATCAAAACCTCAATGTTGGCACTTTCACATCATTGTTAAGCAGAGTACTGCGAGAATATGTGCAAAAAATAAGTACTGCATGTGCAACAGGATTGGTGTTCTTCTTTTAACCAATGATCATTTTTATTGTCTTGTGGCGTTGCCGTTGCCATGATAGCAACACGTGCAGCACGATTTTTTTTCCCGTTTTCTAATCTCCCAACAAGCCTATGGCTCGACTGACGTAGAAGGAACTGCTAGCAGTCTACAACCAAACAAAGTTTGACCGGCTCCTCTTCTTTGAGGAATAATGAACCAATTTAAATTAACGAATTTACGACTCAGCGTTTTATAAATAAACACTGCTACCACAGAATAATGGATTTACCTAGATATCAGCTGCATTCCCCTGCTAATGAAACTAAACTTTAAAACAGAGCTTGTGTGTCCCTCAAATGTCTTGACGCATGTAAAGTCTGATAAAGCCCATATCTTGATAGTCGAATCAGCTGATGATGTAGCCAGACACTGATCAACTGGTGAGAATTTTACGCACCAAATGCCTTTCTTGTGTCCACGCAAAGTACCAACAGCTGAGCCCTTTTCAACAAGCCAAATCTACATTTTAATGTAAAAACATAGTGTAAGTGCTATTACCAGAAACATAATACTTGTTTTGTGGTCTCGATTATACATGTAGCTATTAAAGGTGGCCTTCATTTCCAACCTGCAATAATATGAATCACTTGGAATGTACAGTACCGCTTAAAAGTAAGTAACTTTACTACCCTCTCGCACTGTCGTCTTGCGAGACGGTTCAAACAACTGTGAGTTGTTCATGAAAAGGCTTGCGCTCCAAAGCGTAACACCGGACACTTATAAGTTTAACGCAAAAAGGCGGTTGGCGGTCGAATATCACCGGGTATTGTGAAACTATTCCAATCCAAATGGTTCTAGAGTTCATTGCAGGTCGCCATTTAAACCACGATTCTTCCCGTGACGAGAGTCTCGTATATAGAGACGAGACACTCGTCTCTAGAGACGAGGCTCTTCGTCTCGCGAGGAACGAGACAAGACTGGTAACTTACAGTACGTTTTAGCCGTACTGTAGATGTCTTGTGAGTGAAAATCAACTGCCTTGTCTTTGGATTTTGCAACAAGGTCTACCAGACATCGTCTCCAGTAAACACTAATTTGTCCCCAGAAAAAAGTGAAAAAGTGGCTGGCCTGATGGTAATGCCCCAAGAAAGTGAGTGTCTGACGCCACCTCTGAAGAAACAGCTGCAATTGGAAGGGACTTCACTGGGTGCCGGAACATGTAGATGTAGGAGGGCGATACGTTCTCTTTCCTGGTTTAAGGTATGAGGAACTATTTTCTCGTAAAGGTTAATAATTATTGAGGTTATCATACTGCTGTCAAAGTAACCAATCCCAAGATTGACTTTCTAAAGAATCTTGTAGTTCCTGAAAGTCCATGTATCCAGCATGGATACTCGTTGCATTCCCTCATCATTAAAATTTGATAGCAAAACTTTTTTATTGGTGTGACTTCTGTGGTTTTTGTTCCATTAACACGATGAATCAGCCTCCACATAATATCACATTCAATGTGTTAACTTACTTTTGCAGTTTTGTCTTGTGAACCAGTGGCAAGCAGTCTGTCATTTGGTGAAACTGCGACAGAATTTACATCCTGTGGAATACAACAAAGATGACTGGTATCACAACAAGGCTATCAACTTAAACATGGTTCTTAAGGACGGTGCCTACTAATTCAAAGGTATTTTTGCGCGGTTTATGAATATGCGGGAAAAGCAGATCTTACTAAGTGTTAATGAAATCCAACAAGAAAATTGAGGGTAACCACGCATTTTTCGAAGATAATTTATCAATAACATTTGCAAAAAGCTTTAAAATACAAAGCAATGTATTCCGTTCTTTTCCAAATTGAAGCTTAATTATCTCTGAAAAATGTGTGGTTACCCTCAATTTTCTTTTTGGATACCAAGAGAACTTGCTAAGTTCTTCTTTCTCCCCATAGTTTTGAACCGCGCAAAAACATCCCTGTATTAATAAGCACCACCCATAGGAGATGATGGTAAGGTACTCTCTTACTCGGAATTTTTTAGGAAATTTCGACTGAACGGTAATTTCTTACAATACATGCAAGTTGTTTCTGCGATTCCTAAGGATCTGATCGAGGACGCACGGAGACACCACATTGATAAAACTAGCATTTTGTCCGAAAGCTCCTTCCAGCTCTCAGCGGACCTTTCATTAGATTTACTTAAAATGAAAAATAGAAATTACTACTGGCTCTTGATTAGCAAAGATCAACAGGAATTAAACGCTAATTGAAGAAGGGGGTTTTTCGAAATCGTGTCTCCAACTGACTTTAGCCTTAAATTCATCCAAAGATAAATCTTTAGGAGCTAACTTATTTATGTACAAATAATATTTAGCAAACAAAAGAGTAAAGTCGAGCTTTTTGACAATTGCCAATGAGCTTTGATTTTTTCTTTTATTATTAAGACCAAAGATTAATTCACTTGAGGATGGCGCAAAGGGGGTGGCATTTTCAACATTGAACCATTTGATTACTTCTGAAAAAAACCACTTGGTCCAGTGGCAGTTACAAAAAGTATGAATTATTGAATCATTTTGTTTGCAGTAAGGACAGAGCGCATTTTCTGCAATACCATACGTGAACAGTTCTCTTTTTGTGACGACAATTCTGTGTAAGAGTTTATAGTAGAATTCTCTCAGTTTGTTATCTCTGCAAATATTTTTCACACGGGAGAAATGATGCCTTCAAGTATTTTTTCAGGAAGGAAGTCTCTTTCCCATTTCATGTTAGTTAGTAAGTATCCCATCCTACCGGAATAATCTGTTAATTAACAGGTCTAATGTTCCTGTGTGAATTATTACAACTGCTGTATTATTTTTATTCTTTCTCGTCTTTACGTAATTTTCGATCCAATCTGTAATATCGTTATACACTTTCTTTTAGTTTTAAATTTTGCAACTGTAATAATTATGTGTTTTGTCAATAAAGGTTAAAAATAAAAATTAAAAAAAGCACCACCCATAGGAAATCCGAGTGTCTCGAGATGTGCAGAACATATGCGCAGTAACAATAGTAGACACCGTCCTTAAAATAGTCAAATTACTCTGACACTTGGACCATGCTTCCTCCTCCAGATCAAAATTTATGTTTATTTTCATTTATTGAATGTTTTAGCATTAAACAACAAGTATCTACATTATAATCATAAACAATTAACACTAAAGATTGAAATGCCATGTAACGATCTATGCATTACGTTGGATCAACACAAACAGTGATAAGCATAAACACACCACTGTTAGGACAGATCAAACAACGTTCACGAACGCATTCTCTTCAAAATGGAACTATAGTCGGCCAAACCTAGCATGGTCAGCGCTCAAACTAGAAAGCAGGCGCAGACAGTTGTTTCAGGGTTGATGGCCCTCGTCAGTGCGCCGTAGTTAAAATACAAAGAACCTCAGTGACACTTCACCTATCTCATAATTTTATGTGTCGCTATTCATTCTATAAAGGGCTACGTCACAAACAATTGCGACAAATGGCCAAAGGGCAACCCTCAATGATCATGTCAGCATTATTAAAGAAACTATAGACCGAATTCATTAATAGCCGCTAAAATTGTATATTTTTGTTTATTTGCTAATTACATGTAGACTAACTAGCCTCGCTCTCAAGCAACATTTTTTCTGTAATTTGTCCATGCAAACGAGGCTAGTGAGTCTAATTAGCACAGAAACAAATAACTTTTTTTTGGCTGCCATTTGCGTGTAAATTGCGCGCAATATGGCGGACTTACACGCATGATACGCGCGTGTAATGCTGCTATTCTTGCGGCCAGTACTGTACGCATTCGGTCTATGCAATGACCAATACCATACTTTAGTTGAAACCAAGGAATCCTCTTGGAGGCCATGTTGGTTACAGGACACATATACGGAGAAAATACAGAACAATAAAACTATAAGGATCCTGGTCATGTAAAGCAACCAAAATCTATCATTCTGTGCTGTTTTAAATGTTTGAAGGTACTTGTACAGAGATTCACGGTTTCAGACACTGGCATAATTAAAGGATCACTGTACGATGACTCCATAAGCATGAAGCCCAGAGGAATCAGCAGATCTTGTGGGACAATTATCGCAGAGTTGACTCTCCAGTCATGACCATAAGTCAGAAATGATTGCTAAGGACCAACCTTATCATGTGCCTTCAGCGTGAACTTAACAGCCATCTTGATCGGCGAGTCCTGCAATTCCACGACATCATCATCAGTAACTTTAAACTCTGTGCATGTAACTAATGCATGGGCAATTAAGATCGTTTTCACTGTCACGCAATAAAAAAATAAATCAAAAACTATCCAGTGCAAAACGCTAAGAAATTGTTTTGTTATAGAAGATAAAGAAATAAGACACTTGTTCAAGTTTTACGCCTCTGCGTTTCCCCAAACTTCAGATATTCGTCGAAATGTTTCGCTGCAATTTACAGAGCCCAGTATGAAAACGCCATATTGGTGTACCTCAGTGGTACACCAATATGGCGGCCAGAAAATAGTGTAAACATCTGGAACTTACTTTAGCTATCTAGGCGACTGATTATCAGTACTGAAAAAACAAGCATTTACATAAGCACTTTTCCTAATGCTCTAACTTCTAAAAGGGCTCAAAATTAAGAGATAAGTATATATTTTTCAACAAACTTGATCGTAGCCTTATGTCACGCACCTACATAATCCGGAAATTCAAAATGCTCTGGTTTCCAAACGAAGCACGCTATTGAGCTGTGAAATTGTCAACACATATAGATATGCCGCCTCTTATGCCTGATGAGGATAAAAACTTTGGTGGATCTTTAGTTTTAGATTTTGGAAAGTGATGACGTCACGTGAAAACGATCTATATTTGGCTAAAACTCAAACTGTAATGATAAAAAAAGGATGATAATAATATGATTTCTTTTGATTTTAAAAGGAGTCTGCACCCTCCATCTCCACAAGACGGTTCTTTTCCCTTCAACTGTACTTCATGGAATCCTATTTAATGGGCAATAGTGACTAATATAATGATGAGGAAGCTGCAATCCTTAACCAAAACTTGATAAGACCTTTCTCAAGTTTCATTCTTTTGGACAATAATGATACAACATAAGCCAAACAATACCCTCTCCCCCAAAAGCAGTGTTGTTTATGAAGAAGTAGAATAACTGAGCTCTCAACGTGGTTTGGGGGGAGGGGGTTGGGGCGTGGTATACGCAACGAGAAGATTTACTTCACGGGAATAAGATAGGACGAAGAAAGTAAAAAATGTCTTGACAATTTTGTCCAGGACGATTGTGGACATGGTCTTCCAAAGAAATCAATATGCGGCAGGAGAATTTCAGGATTTTGGAGAATCTCTTAACACAGTCTTTTAGACACATACATGTACTAAGCTCATTCGCGAATTCCAATATCATTGGTAAATGAAATGTGATGTGTTAAGATTGGTTTTTACGGGTAACACAAGCATGTTAACACCAGCAACATAAGCAAACCACAAACCAGCAATCAAAAACATTGAAGACCGCAGGGTGGTTTTGATGCGGGAAGGATCTTTTCCTCTTAATTTAAAAGGACCAAAAAGCTCTAGTTCTATTAATCATAACCTAAGTCCCTGGTGAAAATCCTTAAAGGATCTTTAAAGATCTTCAAAGATCTTCAAAGACCTGACAAAGATCTTTAAAGATGAAGATCTTCACAGGATCCTTGAAGGATCTTTAAAGGATCTTCAAAGATTTTCTAACATTGAGGACTCTTGGGATACTTCCTTAAGATCCTTGAGGAAATTATCAGGATCTTGCAAAGATCTTACCAAGATCCACACACAAAATCTTGGAAAGATCCTCAAAAGGATCCTTAAAGATCCTCAAAGAGTGACTGAGGATCTTACAAGGATCTTAAAAGGATCCTTGAAAGGTTCTTAATAAAATCTTTGACAAGATCCTTAAAGATCATACTAGGATCTTTCGAGGATCTTTGAAGGATCCTTACAGTGATCTTGAAAGAAACCTTACAAGGATCCTCAAAAGATCCCCAAGGATTGAATGAGGATCCTTTAAGGATCCTAAAAGGATCTTCAGAGGGATCTTGAAAAGATCTTTATCGGGATCCTTAAAGATCCTATGAGGATCCTTCAAGGATTTTAAAAGGATCCTTAAAGTGATCTCGAAGGGATCTTTTTTAGGATCCTTGAAAGATTCTATGAGGATCCTTCAAGGATCTTAGAAGGATCCTTATAGTGATCTTGAAAGGACCTATATTAGGATCCTTGAAAGATCCTATGAGGATCCTTCACGGATCTTAAAAGGATCCTTAAAGTGATCTTGAAAGTGTCTTTGGAAGGATCCTTGAAAGATCCTATGAGGATCCTTCAAGGATCTAAAAAGGATCTTTAGAGTGATCTTGAAAATATCTTTAACGGATTTCTTACAGTTCCTTCAAGGATCTTGTAAGGACCTTTATAGGAGTGTGTATAAAAGTGTATAAAATCCCTAAAGATCCTATGAGGTATTACGTACATATAACACCCAAGCATCGTTAAGGCACCAAACTTTGAACATAAAAATAATCACGCTGTACACGAATTAATTAAAAAGAAAACTTTTATTCTGATGTAATCCATGGATTGTCGGAAATATCAGTAACAGATTATCTTGTTTGATGAACTCGTAAGAGATGCAGGCCGGCGCCAGAAGCAATATGAAACAGTATACTCTCGAAATATCAAAGAATTCGTGTCAGCACGTAAATTTTCATTTACAAAAAGGCCAGGGCTAAAATACAGAATTCACGGCCACATCTAGAGCCTCTAGTGACGACCCGGCTCGACCAGTATATTTTCACATTCCGCTAACGGTTAATTCGATGAGTCTGCTATGACTTTTCAGTAATTCTTTAAAGACAGATGAATCGGAGGGTTGTACATGTAATCCTCCGCCATCTTGGATAAGAGATAAGACTGGAAACTGGTGAGCCGTTTCACTTTTGGTCAGCAGTCACCAACGATGGCTCCTCTTACAGTTTAAGTTTGTATCAACGAGCATAAATCTTATGATTCATGATTGTTTTACCCTATAAATACTGATTCAAAACGAGGAAATACGTACAGCAATCCAAGTACAAAGGTAGGCGCTAATTATAAGCATATAATATTTGAGTTGATGCCGTATTGTCCTGGGATTCTCGTAAGGTCGACTTGTGGCAAGTCTATGTTGTTCCCAATTCAAATCTCTCGGGTTAAAGATTCTTTGTGTGTTGAATTTGCATGACAATGAAGCATTCACATTTAAAATGATATGGAAATACCAGAAGAAAACGTTTTATTCCCAAAATTAAAGATTTAAAATGGGTGCAACATTGAGTTAGCCGAATTATATTGGTCTGTTGAGAATTCGAACTTTTCAAGCTTCAAGTCCCAAATTTGACATGTGCAGGCAAGGATTATAATTTGGCTTACTTGCTATAATCCTGTAAAAAAAATAGGTGAATCTTAACGAGATTACTTAAGTTTAAAAGAGTGGTTGTTGCAAATTATATCATTGGCAAAGGATTCCTTCGATTCTCTGTAAATGCTATGTGTCTGAGGTTCATAGCAATTTTCAAAGGTTAGGTGATGCGCATTTATTGTCACTTCCAGGGCATGACTTGCTAGTACATGTGGACTTCATGATAATCAATATGAGTAATTTGCCCTTATGGTTTTGTTGTTCTTTCAGGATGTGTAACTGCATTTGAAATATTCAGAAAAAGTTCTAAAAAAGCAGCCTCAGCCGGCAATAGCATCAAATACTGAGTAACGAAAAAAATGAGTAATAAAAAGATAGATGAAATAAAGTAAATACAAATGTGTTAGGTAAAATCACACGTTATTGTTGTAGTACATGTACTTACAAGTGCAGTAATAAGTAGGTTCTTTTTGTAGTGTTTCTCTTTTGCTGTTTTTCTATGCTACAATTTAAGGTTTTTGTCTAATTTTTAAGAAACATTTTCTCGATAAAAATGGCTGTTTGTGAAAATATTTTGAATATTCCCAGCTGTATCCTCGATATTAATGACTACTTAATAATGTGTCTATGATTATTTATATACATTCAAGTCATATTAAAGGAAATTTTAAGAAATTGGTTTACTGTATGCAGCTAAACTTCTAATTAATGGATAACCATGTGACCAAATAACTCCAAAAGCTACTATCATCTCAGTTGAATAAGATGTGAGCAAAGTTGTCACAGAGTTTCATGTTAAAATAATGTTGTCAAAGGCAACTTGATCCACATCAAGTCTGAAAAACAATAGTCAATGCATCATTTGTTCAGGTTTGTTAGATTTTTATTGTATTCTTCCCATCCCTTTGACCCAGGAGTTAGTGGACATTTTTTGATAACAAGCCAAGGTGATAAGCCTTACCAAACTTCACTTGCATCTTACTCAAGTGAGAATTGTAGTTTGTGGCTGTTTTTCATTCAGTTCAATAAAGAATGCTAGCAAATAAAGTTGGATATTGATTTTCCATGATTCATCATTGTTATTTTACTTCAATCATACTTAGCATTATAACATAGTTTTCAGACAAATGAAGCATTTTATGTATTGAAGTTTCTCTTCTACAGAAAGAAAGCTCCTTTTTCCAGATTTTTTAAATAAAATAATTTTGTACATCAAACTGGAGTCCAATAAGTGCAATTCAGGGTGAGAAGGTGGACAATAAAATTAATAATCTTCTAGGTGTGGACAGGGCTCAAGTGAGAAGAGCTGTGATAACAAAAACAGATCTGATGCAACTGGTGGATGCAAATCTAACCCCACCAGGAGCGCCCCAAGGCCAGACATGTGCCCAGCGGGAAATACGATGATGAATCTCTTCTAGGTTCCTGTAAAGTCCTAAATGATATTTAAACATCAACATCCTCAAGGATCTTGCACAGGATCTTGGCAAGGGTTTTTGAAGATCCTCAAGGATCTTGCACCAGATCTTTGAAGATCCTCAAGGATCTTGGATATGGATTTTGAAGATCCCCAAGGATCTTTGATGATCTTCAAAGATCTTGGTCAGGATCTTTAAAAATCCTTGAGGGTCTTGCACAGGATCTTTGAAGATCCTCAAGGATCTTGGACAGGATCTTCGAAGATCCTCAAGGATCCTTGAAGATCTTGGCAAGGATCTTTGAGGATCTTGGCAAGAAAAGCTAAGATCTTTAAGGATCTTCAAGGATCCTAGGTAGGATCCTTGAGGATTCAGAAAAAGATCCTTAGAAAGATCCTCAAGAAGATCTTTGAGGAGTCTTTAAGGATCTTCAAAGATCCTTCAAAGATTTTCACCAGGGTTAGTAACCTTGAGTCAAGAGTTAGTGCTCTGATTCGCTGTGATGAAGGGCTAATGCTCAAAACGCCATATTTTCAATTTCTTTATG
>NC_090896.1:15416758-15434258 GCF_036669925.1 Montipora capricornis
TAAAAGCTTTCCACTCTGCCCTTTGAACCAATCAAAACCTTGTTTCTAAGCAAGTTGAAACTTTTCATTTTGCACTCTCTACATTGTAAACCAATCAAAGCCTCATAGCTGAGGAAGTTGAAACTTTTCATTCTGCACTCTCTGAACCAATCAAAACCTCATTGCTGAGCAAGTTGAAACTTTCATTTTGCACTCTCTGACCAATCAAAACAACGTGGGAAGAATAACTTATTTTATAAACTTCTCTTCACATTTTTTTCCTGCTCTAAATAAGACTTAATCGTTGGCAAGCAAAGCTGATATTAATTTTGTAATTTTTCAATTTAGTTTTGGAACAAAGGAAAACCATCCAAGGGTCTTTTTGCAGCATTATCTCATCTACTTCTGCCACATGCGTAATTGCTGTTGTCATTGGGGCTGTCACACAACGGACTAAAAGCGTTGTGTGAAAACTCACAACAAAATTAATGTTTTCCGTTCACCAAACTCTTCACCCTGATCCTCTTTTGTCTTTCTCTCTGGTTGTAGATCACTTAAGTATGTCATTGTAGCTCATTATAGCTCAATGTAGGTCATTGTACTGTATCTAATTGTAGCTGATTCCTGGTTTTAGTAAAAATGTATACTGTGCAAGTACACTGTATCTACGTTTCTTCAGGTCAACTTTTCAAATACAAAAGAACCTTTTGCAAGGGTTTCTTTTTCACTCAGTTAGAAATACAGTAAAATGTACTTATTACTTTAGTGAACTTATTATCTTTTATGGACATTAATATTATTTCCACAAGAAGCCTTGTAAAATGCTGTACACATATGGACACAAAACTAGAATTCATACATGGAAAAAACTAAGACAAGTTCTTGATACAGTGCATGACTGCATTAATACAGGCATGTTGTTCAGTAAAAAGAGTAAAACTGGAGTCATCTTTTCTTCCCAAAAAGATTTCTATAAAGACATCCACTAGTATTAATTTTTCTCAGTAATTAAGTCCTCCACAACAAACTGCAAGAAACAGCAAGGGTGGTATTACCTCAAAGGCAGGGATTGTCCTCAAAACTTTTTTGTTGGATAAATCCCACAAAATTAAAACATTGTCTCGGCCTGAACTGCAAAAAAGTTCAACATCAAAATTAATTTAGAAGAGTGCTCATGAAAAAATGTCTACACTGTAGGTCAAAATGTATTAATTTTTTTCTCTTTAGGGTAAAAATTTAGTGTGATTATTATTGTAGTTTAAATCATTATAGGTTGCTGAGTAAAATTAATAAATGATGAATTTATTAAAAAAATGACAAAGTAAGGGCATGATCAATACCTGAATCATCATAGTGGAAATAATTTCCTTGAAGTTGATATATCAAAAATAGCTAAGAGCTTTCGTTTCATTATGAAATAAACAGTGTTTGAAAATTGAACACTATTTCAAGCATAAGTCTAAGATAAAAAAGTAATTATTGCATTTAATCAGTTATTTTGCATTTTTCCAACGGAAGCAACTTTCAGAAAAATCTTCACCATTCCATTCAAATCTCAAAAGCACCAAAGAGGACTTCAAATGTTAATTTCAGTCTTGTGGATACCAGTCACGTGTGACATACAGACTGCACATGTAGTTTAAACTAAAAGGGAGATCTTACGCACAGACTTGGCCAGACATAAAAGTCAGTTTCTGAAATAAATTTTTATTTTCTCCCAGCAGTATATCAGGAAGATAATGAATTACATCGTGTATCTTTAGGTTTAAGGGTGCTTTCCTTTTGTCAGAAGTGGCTGGCCAGACAAGTTACATGTAGTTTTCAAAGAATAATATCATCCTCGAAGTGTGTTAAGTTGTAGGTGACTTGTAGAGTTAGCCCTTCCAAATGCCGGTCTGGCCAGTCAGTTCGGTCAAATGGAAAGCATCCTAAGATAATGGTCTAGCTCCCACCAGTTTTCAAAATGTTGAACATACATGTGTACTGTGCAGCGTACAGTACGGCACAAAAGTATGAAAGTTACTACCCTTGCATTGCGTGCGAAAGGAACTGATTAGCATGCAACCTGTTTCTCAGGAAACTGTAGGTATGTTCAGCTATTAATTATTATTTATTTCAAATTACCTTATCATTGACTCTCCAGAGAAAGAAAATGCCAAGGATGTTACTACACTAAAATGACTCTCCAGTACAGCAACACATCTGCAAAAGATACACTAGGTTCAGTTCACATTGTCTAAAAGAATAGCTAAGCCACTATATCAGCACTGTATCAGTAAACAGTTTAACATAAGTGAAACATTAAAGAACTCATCTTTGTACGGATAGTACAATGACTAGCAAAGTACGCATTCACAGGAGGAGCGAATTAAAGGACTGATTGAATTGTTCTCAATTTTTTTCCGTCTCTGCAAGGCCTATGACAACAACAAAGAAAATAGCACATTAATTTGATTACATGCAAAGTTCATTTTTACCTGCTTTCACTGAGATCCCAGATACGAATCTTACAGTCATCTGAAGCTGAGAAAAGCTGAAGAACTTTGGAATCAGGATGGAAACATACCAAGCTAAAAACCAAAAAACAATAATTTTGGTAAATGTACCTCCAAAATGAGCATACTGTATGTTTTTTAAAATACTGGTAACTGAAATTAATTAATAAACAGATAAGCAATGATAAGTGCTGAGTTTTGTTCCTTTAATCTAATATCCCATATATAGTTTCCAAGAGCTTTTATCTTTTTGTCTATATTAATTTTGCTTTTTTCTTTTCATCCTCTTAGCATTTCTGACAGTGTACGGATATTTACCAGTAATTATGACTGTGCTCAGCTATGTGCACACACTGGATACATGTATATCACATGGTACTGTAAATACATGTAGCCAGATTGAGGCACATGGCACAGAGTCGCCTACAACCAATCCTACATCCAACAAGAGTAAATGCAATTTGTGCACTTGAAAATTTACTTCCTGCCACAAGTTTTTCAGCTTGGCAACAACTTGGGTGCTCAACGGACAGCAAAATTAATTAATATACAGTGTATGAGCTGATAACTAGTATCTAATGACCAATTCAGAATGTTAGAAATTCAAAATTGAATGTTGAAAATTCAATTAATGGCTTTATTTCTGAACTTCAATTCACTACTTCATTTCATTTCCATTGTGAATATCAGACAAAGAACGCTGCAATACATTTTTATCCACCTTGATTTTTACCTTACAAAATAAATGCACTTCTGTAACCATGAGTTCAATGAGCAATAATAATTGGTTCGGGTAGAAGAATGTGTTCATCGAGATTTAAGCACACACACTCATACGATTGAATTAGTTTACACAAAATTAATTAATTTTACTGCGCATAGCAATGTTATAAATTAAAATACTGCTTTAACCCATTTCGAGGTGTCTGTAGTTTTTACCACCAGGCGAAATAATGGTCAGACATTGCACTGAAGCTGGATCTTGGATAGACTGTACCTGACAACACCTGAAGATCCCTTGAAGTTGTGCGTGTAATACTGTTTTATGACATCCCACACTTTGACTGTGCTATCACTAGAACCTGACAAAATTAATATAATTATCTGTGTCATAATGCCTGCTAAATGGCATTAAAATGCTATTCAACAGACCCTATTTCTCCAATTTTTCATTTTATTCTGCACATGATCAGGATTATGAATTCCATGAGGCTAATATAAAACTTGACTTGAGAAACCTTGTTGCCTGTACATTGTATAGTGCTAATTTTTTGCATGCTCTCAAAATCAAGTCCCAGTCAATTAATTCATTTTTTACTGCCGTCAATCACCACATTGGCATGGGTTAAAGCAAGCACTGTGATTGGTTAATTTTGATCCACTTTGTCTGTGTATAAAGTGTATGCATGTTTCTCGTGGGTTGCAAAATGTCACTCCTGCCAACAAGATTGGCAGCAACAAAAGGAAACCGTTAGTTTAAAGTTGAACCTCAGACTAGGCATAGTTATGAAAAGTGCAGTTTTAACACACCTGTGGCCAAAAGTGTTGATGTTGAATCAAATGCCATGGATGCTATAGGAGCCCTGTGAAGAGCCTAAAACAAAAGATTAAAAAACTTTAAAGATAAAACATAAAACTAAGTTCGGCTAAAAACTTGTTTACTATCCTTACTGTAATTAAGAGCATAATATCAAGCACCAAATAATTTTATAACATACAGGTGTATTTTCTGGTAATATGAAAGTTCTCACAGGAACTTTGTCTAAACACTTTGCTTGGGTTGTAACACATGTACAAGTACAGTTGTATACTGCATAATAATTTTATAAAATAATTAGGGATAGTACACACACTCTCATTGGTCAATAGCTGTGTTTAGATAAGAGTACATGTATGTAAACACGGATATGACATCACATGAATTTTGATTGGTTATGTGTTGTCAGACGTGCGTTTTGATTGGCTGGTAGGAAATATATTAAATGTGTATAAAGAAAATCATTCTGTTTCAATCAGGAAGTAAAAATACCAGCATTTTCCTTCATTTGTCGAATTATTTTTGTGAAATATTTTCTGAAAGCAATAGAGGACTTTTTTTCTGTGTTTACATAACCTCCTCTAGACACTCTGGGAGTTGGGAGAATTCTTCAGTTGACAGTTATGCAAACCCTCGACTGCATCACAGGTTTGCATAACTGTGTTGAATTCTCCCAACTCCCCCTTGTGTTTAGATGAGGCTATAATAGTCAGCTGCCTGATCTTCTAGAGTATGCAAAACTTCAAATACACAATCATCCATAGCAACTCAGGCAGCTTATTACACCAAAACAATACTACTGCAAACTGTGCAATCACCTCTCCATAGAGTAAATTCTCTGCAATATAATTATATTAAAACTTGAGATCTCTTCAATCCCAAGGTAATTAGGCATGTATGTACATGTATAAACCCACCCCTCTAAAACTCTGTTTGGAATTCTAAGCCTGATCATATTACATGTCTGTAATAAACTTTAGGTAAGATGTAGGTACCTTCCAAGTCTTAATCAGCTCCCCAGCCAACCAATTCCATTGTCTCAACAACAAGCTCTTGCTTGCCGTCACACAGAACTGAAATTTGTTGCACAATAAAAATAATGATATCAATCAACCCTAAAATAAAACTTGAAATCATGCAAAAGAGGCAGAAAAGATTGAGATGGTCTAGACATGTGAAAGGACGGAGGGGGGTATGTTGAATGAGGTGGAGGAGTTGAGAGTTGAGGGCCAACGGCTGGTAGGAAGGCCTAAGAAAAAGTGGAGCTGGTGTGTAACAGAGGATATGAATATACTGTGAATAGAGGAATATATGGAACAAGATTGACAAATGTGGAGGACAGTCATCACCCAAGGCATCTAAACCCCATAAATTGCAAAATATGGATGTTAAACGACAATGATGATGAAGAAATCATAATAATGCAAAAAAAAAATCAATCTTTACAACTACATGTACAATCCTGTATTCCTGCATACTGCTGCTCTTGTTTTACTTGTGAGAGTAATTTTAAGCAAACAGATGAGTTCCTTTTTTAGCAGGGCCACGCCTTGAAACAGGTTTATCATTGTTCTCAAATATTTGTAGGCTGAAAAAAACAATGTTTGAGCATTGGACATGTTGACGACAGTTCAGGGACATAAATTGAATTTCTGTTACAAAGCCATGTGCGGTGGAAGATGAAACTTGTGGAAGACTGTGTTACCGGTATGTACTTGAGAAGCAGAAGGAGCAAAATACGTGTATGGAAAAAAACATACTTCTGCAAATCAACAAGGAACAGTAGTTGAGTAGCTGGCTGAGACAAAAAAGCACAGTTAGAAGAATGATGAATTTTGTTGACAGGCAGCTACATGTACATTTGACAACACTGGAATAGGACAGAGACATACCTTGTCATCAGGGCTTAATGCAAAGCAGCTTACAATATCACCTTCCTAAAAGAGAAACAAACACATTTCAGATATGAGAACAAAGGATGAAATGCTGCCAACATAATTATACGGTAAGTATATAATTTTAATTTACTGTTTCACAATAATTCTCACATTCCACATTTTCAAAAGTCAAAAAACAAACTGTCCATGGATGCTGAAGAAATCTTTGTCCCTTACTGTCTTCAGCAACTGAAACATCCCTTTCGCATTGTGAAACTCAATTCTGACGACTTTCAGTGACCTAATTTAAACTTCTGGACTATCCACATTTTTCATGACCCTTGTTTGATGGTTTAACATAATAATATGCACGGATACTTTGCGGGTTGCATAGTATTTTTTCCGTGCCCCGCAGGGGAAAGGAAAAATACAAACAATGAGCAAGATGTCCATGTGTATTGTTATGTTAAACCACCACATAACAGATCTATTATTCCACTACAAAAAGGTGTTACCAGTATTTTGCTTCAATTTTACATGTATTTGGTAAGACTGTTTTTAAAAAAATGCATCATCTGTCCTTCAAGGCACTTGCGAACGATGTAAACAGCACAAAAAGCCAGCCAAATGTGCTTTATTTGATTGCATAAATGAAATGATGAGTGACAAGCGATGACAAGCTAAATTTTCAGGCTCTGTATCATGTTGAAAACAACTTCTTTCATTGAAAATCTCCCATTTTATCTGTATTTGCTCTGTTCTAAACCGGTCAAACTGGGACACTATGTACAGTGTATTACTGTCTCATATTTTGCGCCTTCTCTTGACCAAATATGGTAAAATGTCATAATAGTGGAATAATAAATGTGCATACCGGTAATTACAGAAAAAGTTATGTAATGTTTGCATTTCTAAGTATACAATGTCTTTTCCCAGACATTTCCATATCATTTAAATATGAATGCTACATTATTTTATGATGCAAGTACAATACACAAAGAATCTTAACCTCAGGAGATTTAAATTGGGTACAACATTGAGTTAGCTGATTTGGTATATGATGCAACTTTACAGGCTTTTTTTCTGGAGCATCTTTAAGAACATTCTTTATTCACCTCCTGTAATGTTTGAACAGTTTTTCCACCCTGAACTTCAACAACTTGAATCTTGTCATTACAGGTACAAAGTAAATGATCTTCTTTGGAGGAAAACTATACAGATAAAAAAAACAATATTACAGTTTGTGACCATGTTCAGACCGATCAAAATTTCTACAGTGCATGAAGGGAACCTTGGGTGAGAAACTGTGACATATCAACTTCCGCTTGGTGGCCCAACCTTCTAGGAGATTGGAATAGGTAGCTCAGGGCAGCTGTGCTCCGTGCATGGCCAGTATACCATTCGCTGACACTAGCCAAGCCCCAGTGACTGGCCTCTCGGTGGCAGGCAGCACTCTGGTACGTACTGGACAACACTTTTTCACCAGCCTTTTTCCTCCCACTAATACTGCGTCTTTAATTAAGTGTGACATAAACACCCCTAAGAAAGACGACAAGCATCCACGCAAGGGATCCAAGCACTTTGTGCTATGTAAGCTTGAGACTATAATAACATTTGCATCTCCTCCTTCTTTCTGCAGTGGGAGGGGGGGGGGGGGGGGATACATGGGTGGGAGCTCTCAGCAAGGTGAAAACATTATTGTAACTCCTTTCTTCACTTTTCTCTATAGTACATTGTCTTAGGTGAAGCCAAGTTGCACATAAATGTACATCCAAGAATGAAATAAAAAGGAGCAATAATGAAAAATGGTTATGGAGTGACTAGTTACTGCACATTGCACATTATACCAGCAAAAATATTGATCAAACTGATAAGATATTTAAACTGGCAAATGTTCTTGGAGCTTATACTTTATGAAATGGAGACTGAATCTTGAGCAATCACAACTGCAAAATTAATTTCTTCAGTTTTTGCATTTTTATTATTATCATTCTTTTTGCATTTTTTATTTTTTGTTCATACAGAACCCATACACCGACTTGTATTTGCTTTTCATACGGAATTCCTCAGAGTGTGTGCAATAAAGCTATTATTCGCAAATAAGTCATGCGTCTAAATCCAGCAATTGCGCTGGTCTCTCTTAACTTACATGAAGTAAGTTGCAGACTTTTTCGTTTATATTTTTTTTTGTTGGTTTTAAAACTTTCAACAAGAATTTTCTCAAAATGTTGGGTAAACGATATCGAACTGGCCTCACAGAACTGCTGAAGTGCAGATGTACCAGACTACATGGACAGCCGCTTCTGAACTGTTGCAATTTTAAAGTATTAAATGTCAAAGCAAACTCTAATAATACATTGAAAGCTAACCAAATGAAAATGGGTGCTTAGACTTAATCTGTAGGTAAAACAATCACCTGTAACGAGGGACCTGTGGAATGTGACCTGTGTTATAAACCTGCCGGAAAGAACGAATCCTGTACGAATACAGAGATGCCAACATACGGAGATCTAAAATCTGGAGATTTTTTCCATCCGGTCTCCCCACCCCTCCCCCCTCGATCAACCTACCCACTCCCCCTCCCCTCCTCCTCCCCCCGCCCTAAACGCACCCACCCATCCCCCAGCAGCTCCTTCAGAATACAAGAATATTCTGCCACCATTGTGAATTTGCGGGAAAACAGGGTACTTATGTCAAGAATTTTTATTGGTGAATCGGAGATCCAATCAAACAATCGGTTATATGGCTATGATAGCTAAAGGAAGTCATTTTTTTTAGTTCTATTAACGTGTGTTTGAAACTCAGAGATGAAGAAATGCATTAAAAAACAATGAAACGAGTTTGAAAAAATCGATCTTTTTTAAACTTGGGGATGCAATTTGAGTCTAGAATGGAGAAACGTCTGTGAAAGGTTCAGAGTCGTTTTTATCCGGGAGATTTAATGACCCGTACGGGAGACCGGGAGATTCGTTCCGTATCCGGGAGACTCCCGGATAATCCGGGAGAGTTGGCATTTATGCGAATAGCAAATACAAGTCCAGCTTTCTGATAAGTATACTGACCTGAATTTTACCTCCAGTATAAAATGCATCGATTTTAGACGACACTTCAAAGCTGCATAAAAGGAAAGGAAATCGACAAATGATCTTTGTTAATTTCCAGTAATTTCTGAAGCACGTGCAGTGTACAACAATTGAGTTTTCAAGTCTAATACCTCGTATGGATGTAAAGAACCTACTTTGATTTTAGAAGAACGCCATATTTGTTGTGCTGCGCCATGATTTGTGATGATCGTTCACTGTCATAAGTCTCCCTAATTATTCAACATGAAAAGGCTGAGAAATACTCGACTTCGCTGCGTCCGCCATCTTGAACGATTCTATAAATGGCTGCCGCTGACCAAGAATAAATGAGTGAGCCTGTCATGAGGAATGAGCTATAGGGGTGGAGTGAGTGTATTTTGGTGGGAATCTATGTTAACATGGAAACTAGACCCTCCGTCGCTCCTTGAGCGTAAACTAGTTTGCCTTTGGTACGTGTTTGTCCTCCTCAAATTTCCTTACTCATTCCCAAACATCCTAACAAGTTATCAGTCCGGAAACGAAACAATATTTATTTTTAAAATAGCTTCTTGTTTGTAAATTATTGTTGCATAGCTTAAATTTGGTCAAGAACGTAAAAACTCACCTAAATGAGCGGTAGACAAGCTTAAAGAAAGGAAAGGAACTTTATTTAAGTGTCTAGTCGTTCTAGCGCTGAAGCACTAATTGGGGACACTGTAAACTGAAATTAATAATTCTACTACTACGCATTTCTACTACCACCTGAAACCTCCCAAAGATACGCGCAAGAGACTCTAGGTGGCATATCTAAGCGACGAAAGGCTCAAGTCTGAAGTCAAAACTATCCCGTCCATTTAACTCCCCTTTTTACAGACCAAGTCTAAGTTCCTATGAAGAGTGGGCACAGGAAGGGAAATCGTCACGACAAAAAGCAATAGACGTGAAGTTTGCGAGTCCAAATGACCTTCTCGTCTCAGTCGTCTTCGTTCTTAATTCCCCGGCTCTCTCCAAAGATGCGATCGTTTCTACTCCTCAACGACTGCCATACGTTACCTTTTTTACATCAGTCATGGGAATTTGATACATCTACACTTGTAAGGAGAAAATTAATATCAATCACTCTCGGGAGTGAAAGAGCGACGACGACGGCTACAAGAACGTATAAAAAAATACAACTTCATGTTCTTGCAAACATTTTGCGATTGTTCTGTTGTTCGGCGTTACTCGCATCACTCCATACTGCAAAGAATATTGGCAGAGCGTTGTGTTTGTGTGGAGAGAAATTTGAAAGCTTAACTTTGGGTGATCGTGTTCTTCACATAACCTCAAATTTGAACATTTAACTTTCACGTCGTTGTCAGGACGAGAACTATAAGAACTGAAACAAAGTGAAATCGCAACTGGAAAGGGTGAAAACACTGTTGCTCGTTTAATAAAAACACTGTATTATAGCGTTCTACAAGCCGTCGTCGTCGACCTACTTTCCTAAGCTTTCAAATATCTTCGTGGCGAGAGTTAGGAAACAGCTGTAACGTCTCTCGTGATTGAGCCAGAAAACAGTGAGCACCAAACAACATATACAACACGAAAGAGAGCTTTGATCCCCACAATTATCTGGACAATTTGAGCAGTTGTCTCTTATAGACTACTGAAAAATTCAGGGGGCTCCCAAGAGATTCAGTCGAACTCATGACCTCTGCGATGTCGGTGCAATGTTCTACCGTCTGAGCTATGAAGCCATTCAATCGGAAGCAGGTCAATTTGTTGGGCTCATGTGTTCCCGTGAAAGGGCTCGATGGAAGAAACGCCTAAGCCTAAACACGATAGAACTGCATCCTATACCAGTCAAATGGAATTAAGAGGTTGTAAAGGGGTGGGTCGCATCTGCACGCCAACCACGACAGAAAGTACATTATTTTAAGAACTAAGCAAGAAAGACAAAAGGAAACTCATGTTCTTTATTCATTCTCACTCTATACACAGCTTTAATTCATCTTGCGGATGAGCCTGTTGATATGGGTCTCCCGATTTCCATGGTCGCCACCTTCCACAAAGTGGGTAGTGATCTTGCGGAAACCACCCTTAGGGGAACTGAGCTTGAACGGCCACAGAAAATTGTTGGCCTGTTTAAAGTGCTCCCCAACAGAGTAGATCTCGTGAATGAGATCCTCCATGCAGATGATGTTGAACTTGCCCAACTGATTCTCAATGATGGAGTTGTCAGTTATAGCAATACGCATTCTGTTCACTTTGCCATAGCCACGCTTGTAGATCAATTCCCGCACACTCTTTAGGTTTGGGTATCTATAAAGGTCAGTAAATCAACCAGTGAGTCTACCAGTCGCTCCCTCCCTTCCCCCCTCTCTCACTACCCCCTACCTCCATTGCTCCCCACCCAGTCCTTCCCAAAACCCCCCACCCCCATCTCTCTCTCTCTTTGCCTCCCTCCCAACATCCCTCTCTTGCTCCCTTTCCCCCTCCCTCCCTCATTCAGTGAATTGATGGTTTGCATCTGACGTCATGGCAGCCATGTTGGTGAATAGAACAACGCCGCAGTAAAATTTGATGCTATTCTTATGTGAAACTTGAGGGCTCACTTTCTATTGCTTTGAACACCAACATGGCTGTCTCGTCACGTGGATGCAAACCAAGAATATACCGCCACATTGATTGACAAAAACAAAAGGAAACATTATACTTAAGTGGCTCCAATTCCTTTGAGAAATGATTAGGCAGCTACACCAACATGACGAAGGCTATTCCACCATATCCCGCTGTGAAGTCATAGAGGAAATGATGTACTCTCTTTTCATTGTCACGTGATTTGAAATGGGTAATAACCATACACAAATGTAAGTCACCAGCCAGGGTCAGTGCATATGGGGAAAACTATACCAAAAGGCTTGGATACCAGCCTGCAGCCCTAACCCTAACCACACTAAACGCTTCCAAAAAACCCAAACAATCCAGAGTAATCGCGGCAAGACTCTTAAGCAATTTCTGGGGAGTGGACAGTGTGGAAAACAAAGGTAGAGGAAATGAAAGAAAGACATCACAACAATGCTTGCTTTGAACAAGACGGATTAAAAAATTCTAATGGCTCCTGGAACCAATCAGATTGCAGGATTTGTTGCATACCGTCCAGTAACGCAGTGTTTCAGTGTTTGGATGGGGAGGGGTCTATCTCATTTTACTTACCCATAGGCAATATATGGCTGTGCAATTCGCAGCATGTTGATTGTGGCCTTGTTCAGCTTAATGAAGACACCATTATGGATCTGGCGAAGACGGAACAACTGAAGAACCTTTCGCACCTTTGGACTCACTCCATTAATACTAACAAGCAAACAAGAAAAAAATGCTACTATATTAACATACACGTAGTGCCAAGCCATTTCAGTCAAACTTCAAAATAATCTTAACCAATATGTCAAATGGTTAATACAGAATCCAGCCTGAAAACCATCACAGGTGGTGTACCTCAAGGCTCCACATTAGGTCCATTGCTGTTTCTATTGTATATTATTATTACTTTGTCGAGCATTGTGGCGCATTTTTCAGGCTAAAATGGAGAATTTGGCGGGCTAAAATGTATTTTAGCCCGCCAAGTACTCAGTATGAGTCTGAGTCGGGTCCAAAACATATTTATGCCCGCGAACATAAACTCTATTGTTGTATTAACGATTTGCCTAAGTCTTCAAACAAGTTAACTTTTAGGATTGCATCACCGGCCTGGGAAGCAATACCTATGAAAATTAAGCGACTCTTTCTACAGAGCACCTGACAGTAAGGCATGTGATTAATTTAGCCAGAGCTTCATAAATAGTTTCTATGAGTACTGTATAACCTCCACCCACTTGTAACCACTCTGTGGTAGTAGCCAACTCGAAAGCTTGGGTCCTTTGGCTGCTACACACTTCCCCCTTTGTTATGTTTAATTCAATCTGTAGTTACAATGTAGCTCCTTTTTTACTTCTTTTTATTCTTATCGTTGTTGTATTGTAATTGAATAAGTGTGAATAACTTGAACTTGAACACTAAAAGAAGTCTTTAAATAAATGGAGACCAAAAAATAACGCTGTAGTTTTGCTACCAATAACCATTGAAATACATTGAAGCTATTCTTTGTTGTTTTCAGCCAAGGACGAAGAGGGTGGAAATGGATTTTAAATACAAAAAGCTCTTTGTGCCATAAACACATTTCATATCATGTCAGTGGGTTGTCAAGAATGTTGTATGTATGAGCTAAAGTACTAATTTAGATTTTTACCCAGTTTTGACCTAAAAACAAAAAATGTTAGCATGATAGTGCCCCTTTAAAAAATCCAGATAATAAAGAAGTTTGTAATAACTTGAAACAGCTGCTACACCCTAACTGTCCACAGTGCAGTATACCCAGTTACTGAGAATTACAATAGGGTCTTCAATAAAAGCCGGCAGCTGGCAAAACTTAACAGCTATTTCATTTGAATATGTTGCCTCCTTTGATTGACAAACTACACCAAAAATTTCAAACAATGCAATAAACACATGCCAAAGAACAGTGTCAAAGTTCACATACATACCCTCTGATGCGGATAACAAAAGCAAGCTTTGCTTCAGCTGGGACATAAAAGTTGCCATGCTTTTTTGCTTCACGCCTCATTCTAATCTCATCCAACTCTTGCCGGCGGTATTCCTTCACATATTGTTCAGCTCTTTTAAAAATCACCTTCCGTTTCTCTTTTCGCACCTAAGAACAGAAAAAAACTACTTCAAAACAACAAGAGTTCACCTATCCCATATGCCAGTGCTTTGCTTCATTTCTGGTGGGAAATTGCTTTATGGAAAAGCAGATGACCATCAATAGACCAAATTGGCCAACTCAAACAAGTTGTAACCAATAGACCTTATTCACGATAGCTGCCATGTTGGATTTGCTATTATCATGCAAATTAGCTACACACTTCTGAGGGGGCAAACAACACAAGTTCGAGGGGTTATAACGAACATCTTAGCCACACAGATGATTTGTTTCACATTCATTGAATGTTTATCACCTAAGTAGTAAACTAGAGTGATTATACAAGTTAGTTCGATGTTTTTTTAGTAAAAAAAGAGCAGATAACGAAGTAGAAAGTCAAAATGTCAAAGGCAATCAAAGGATATAAGATTATTATAAAAGGTACTTAATTCTAAATTCTAAAATGCACTTTTAGCAATATTATTTCAATATTTCCTGGTCTTCTTTTAGAAATCACAGTAAATGACCACATAAAGCAACAGGCAGAAAGTCAAAAGAAACTTTTTTAATACAAATTTACATTCATATTTTTAAATAAATGGTCATTTAGGAATGCAGGTCTGTGTTAAACTTTTCCAGGGAAAAAATAGAAGTGTCCAAATATTTTTTAATGACCAGTGGCCAGTCAAGGTATTCAAATCACTAAAGGAACGGCATTAAAAGTACCTACATATTAATAGCACAGATAAACAGTATTTAAGTCTAAGCACTCATTTTAAACTGGTTAGCGTTTAATTAATGCAACATGTACCTATAACAGTTAAACATGCTGAAAATTTAAAGTCAATAGCTTGAATCGTTGGTCGAGTGGGGTAATTGTAAATGTAAATGTGAATGCTTTGTTTACAGTGCAACGCATCTTACCGTGGCCACCCAACAAACTTTCACATTTGACAACTACGTGTAAATACCTCAACTCAACGACCCATGCAACGGTGTTAAACTTACAACCGTGCAAGCTTTGTAAGGAGGAGTGACTGTCAATCAAATTCGCACACCCTGATTGGCATATAAGTTTTAAAAAACTTTGTCAGGTGGCTACGGTAAGGCGCGTCGCACTGTAATAATCTGAAAGAAACAATTCAAACTTGACAGAAACATGATTAAGAACCCCAACTGCAAAGCATGGTAGAGTTGAATCCGGGACAACCAGAAACAAATCTAAACCAGAGGTTTGAACACAATTTTTGAACCAGAGGTAACTGCATGCAAACCCAAAGCCCTAACCTCTGGACCATGCCGCCTCCCTTAAATTTATTGGAGTGAATGATGATGGAGATTTGCATAGTGCCGAGTGGTCACAGAAATGGATTAAACAGATAATTTGACCTCTGTAATCAACAACTTCTTAGCAGCCTAAATAAAGATAGCACTGAATAAATTGAAGATAAATTCGCAAAGGTGGACGTGAAATTGAGAAAATAATCGCACTGCTGGACACAGAGTATTTTCAAAATCCTGTCTGGCTGCCAGACATCTAGACAAAACATCAACATTATTATTTGTTTGGAGTGGACGTTCCTGTCATTTGTTCAGCTATGTGTTAGTGTTCTTGACATTATTAATTTTCATTTTTTCTTAAACTACTAAAACAATGATGGCAGACACCAACATTTAAGGAATTTCTTCTGCATACCTGGCCTCAGTTGTTCAAAAGGTAGATAATAATGCTACCCATTGGATAAAAACTAGCAAAACCAAAATGGTTATCCACCCTCAGAACTACTGGGGCAAGGTGGTGTTTTGCTTGCACGATTGTTCTAAACATTGGAAAAACGCCTGTTTAGACAGTGGCAGCAGTTCTGTTCCTGTTCTTAAGGTGCGCTGACCAGGCCAGGCCTCACCTTAATCATTTTCTATGGCTCGAAAGTTAAAAACAAGGTTCCTATCAACAAAGACTAAAGAAAGGTTCCGAAATCTGACAGTACTAAACACTTACAAAGAGAGAACAGACAAACTTTGCCTTGCCAGCATGGCAAATGAATTCGCTGGTTGTAATGATCATCGAAAAAGAAATTTCAGTACATATCATAACAGTAGGCAAATAAATCAGCCAGAAATTATGATACTGCATTCTCTCATCATATTTTTATACTAAATGCCTGATGAGTTGTTAAGTAAGAAATTAGTACTGAGTCGGCACCACTGAAGTTAACTACATTTTATGGCTAAACTGAGCTTACTGTTAGTTTCTAATTCAGCCTAATGCTTAGTCTCATTTTTAAGGAGCTGATATCAAATAAGCCTTGTGATAAGTTAAGCGCCCGCTCGGGCTACTCGTTCAGAAATTTGGTTGCCTGCGCTCACAAATAAGGCACCCCAGGCGGCTGCATGGTTGTTAGGCAGCAGCCTTGACACTAAATGTCTCTAATAGTATATTATAATATCATCATTGATAACACTGAGAATTGTGGCAAAATAAACTGAAACTGAAACTATTACTTGTTAAGATTGCTGTGAAGTGAAGTTAGATGCATTTTTCCAATTTCTAGAGTCCGCTACCTCCCTTCAATCGAAGAGGTGCAGAGCCCCCCCACCCCACTTCAAAAACTGCTCCGCGGGCCCTCTTCATAAGATCAACACGAGATATTGTGGCATGAGGGAAACGGCATAAAAATAGCGAGAAGATATTACCTTTTTCTGCTGAAGGTCAGCTTTCGCTCTGGCAGCTTTGATCCGTTCTGCAGTCTTCCTCTTTTTGAGGAGAGTTTCGGGAACGCGTGGTACCTTCTCCTTCTCTCTGTTAAGTTAACAAGAAATGCTGATAAGCTTAAATAAAGCAGACTAAACGAAAATCCTTCTTTCCAAAAGGCAAAACCGTTTCTTGTCATGTAGAACGAAAACGGAATTACGGTGCGCCCTCTATCGAGAAGAATATGATTCTTCACTCGTGCTACAAGTTCATCACATATTCGTTTCAAGAAATGCAAAATAAACCTTCATCCAAAAGGCGTTTTTTTTAATTTCTTCCAGAAAATAATCATACTAGTAAACGTTTAAATAAAAGAAAGGGTGAATGTGGCTAAAAATATGAATCCGTAGTTTGGGAATAAGACTAGATGGATAGGATTGAACTCGATAGTTAGAAATTACAGACCCTTTTTCAGCCATTATTGTTCAGGGAAAGGAAGAGGTTGTCGGGAGATGTAAGCTTAGTAACCGAGCCTCTCTTGGACAAGCTGTTATGTACATAACACTTTGTGTCCGTCAAATAAAGAATCAAAGAACTGGGGCGAGTTTCTAAAAATCTGTCCAAGTTTGATGCTTTTTAATAGGTCGAACAGAGACCAAGTTACGGACTTAAAAACATAGTTAATAATCCACACAAACGTCTCTAATTTTGAGGCTGCGTCCCCCAAAACCATATAAACTCTTAATATTTTTTTACAATTATTATTTCTGTGATATTCATAAAAATTGGCATACAAAATGATTTTCACTTCACCAACCTGATAAACTTTGTTAAGAATTTATATTGTTCTGGGGGAAGCAGTCTCAAAATTAGAGAGGTTTGTATGGATTTTTAACTATGCGTAAACGACGACGTTCTCGTTGCCGTCGTCTTTTCTAAAGCTCCCTAATGTTCCACGCAGAACATGTAGTAGCATGAGATTGCAAATTCCTACGCAAATTGCAGTTCTGAAGGAAGCATGTTCGACATAGTAATTCTATAGTTACTTCTTATCACTAATGACCAAAAATAGGAAAGAGGAACTGAGGCCGTTTCAAAACTAACAAGGGGTTGGACTTGAGCTTGGCCGGAGCAA
>NC_090896.1:15439258-15464258 GCF_036669925.1 Montipora capricornis
ACCTTTTTGCGAAACGGAACGAATCGTTTGCCGCAGTGATGATAGTTTGGAGCCATGGGATTCGGTACTATCAAAAAGTGGGAATTTCTGACAAATTAACGGAGTGTGTAAAGTGCATGTTGCATGTTGCAGGTCATTGTTTTATTGTAACTGAAAGAAGCCAAACCTTTACAAACAATGCTAACATTATTTTTTAGGCCTAAAGTTTTTAGTTGTTTCAGCTATGGTGAAACAGTGACCCACACCCTCCAAAAACTTAAGGCGTATTGCACATTTAAAAATTTGGTTTTGTTTCGCAAATTAGTGTAAGCCTCTAAATGTGAATGCTACATTATAACGCCAATACAATCCACAAAGAACCTTACTCCCATTCAACAATGAGTTAGCCGAATTGGTCTTTTGTACGGTTGAGCAAATTAAAGGAGTTTCGCAAGGGCGTTCGCAACCAAAACATCAGGGCCCACTTGTTTGAAAGCCGATTAACTTGATTCAGGATTACCGTAAACTTTTGTTTCATGTTTTCAAATTTTTGGTCGAAGTTTCTTTTGCTTATTTTTGTTTGCCAAGATTGACGTCTTCTAATGCAAAGTTCTGCCGAATATCAGCGTTGAACAGCATTTGCGAGTAGAGAAATAAACTCCTTGGTTGATTTTTAATAATCTGGGATTAGCGTTAATCGACTTTTGAACAACCGGGCCCAGGAAACCAGGGGCACATTTATCGATTTTACTCTGTCAAACGCCAGACGATTTTACTCGTCAATGGAAACGAATAAAAGGATTAAATGCATTATTGAGTTGGATCACGGAAATCCTTGATGCCTTATTTTATTATTATAGTCAGTGAAATAGTTTTTGGCTCACCATTCGAGTCCATGTTGGAAGCCATCCCTTGTATAAAGAGACGAAACCCTCTTCGCGGACCTGAAGGAGGAGAAAAGTCAATACAAAGTTTGAGTAACGGTCAGCCCTGTGTGATCTAGAACGCAAAATCAACACCTATAAAGTCGCACACGATGGAACGTCTCGCGAAGAGGATTTTCCTAATCACAGAGGAAGTCAACATATTCAGTTAGGCAGTTTAAAGACCGTTTTGGTCGGCGGGGTTTTTCTTGTGAATTTCGCAAGCAACGAGCAATGCGTCATGACTTTCGACCATGTACACGCGAACAACTCGTGAACGGTCTGTCGTAAAGTTGTCTTATATAGCCGTGGCGTAAGCGTGCAAGGCGTGCAAAACGTGCAATGCTGTTGTTTTTACGCATGAGTATGTGAATTTATTTCTTTTACCGTTGTCCCATAGCACAGATATCCCTGACGTCACATTTATTTTGTCAATAAAGAGATTTGGCATCGCGCAAGGGGCTTATACAATGTGCTTAAAATTAATTTCGTCCAACTTGTCTCGCACCGCCAGGGCGAGACATCTTGCACGAAACATTGCCCAATATAACATACATGTACCTTGCGACGGCCAAAAGCGTTGCAAAACAAGTTGCCCAAACCGCTACGCAAAATAGATTTGGAATCTACTTTCTGCAACACTTCACGCAACGTTACACCGACTATTTCAAGCCTAGAGTGTCGCATCTGTCCTGCAACTTATGCCGCTACGCTTCGCGGCATCAGCCAATGAAAATGTTCCTTTCACCTCAGGTGACCACCGAAAACGAAAAAAGTTGCAAGAAACGTTGCCTAGTGTAACACACGTCGAGCAACTTGTTTCGCAATGTAAGAACTTTTGCCTTACACGATGCACGAAGGGCTAATTTGCAAGTAAACAAAAGAACTCTAAAATGGTAGCCATACATTTTGGAATGAGGTGTATGGACAAGCCAGCGGTTTGCCGTTTCTCTCTGGTGTGTCAACCAGAGCCTGACTGGCTGTGAAAACAAGAAAAAGCTTAAATAACAATGACCACAATGAACCAGGTTTTCTGAGCCCACGAGACTAAGCATCCCAGCAAACCATTGTCAGCAACCTGGTTCTGGTCATTGCTGTCTAAGGTCTTCCTGAAAACAAGGGGTACTTCTGATTCAGAGGCACCTTCGAATAATACATAGAGGATATTTACATGGCCGCTTGGAGATACGAAAGTTCTCTTCGAGTGAAAGATTCCAAGCGGCCATGTAATAGTCTATTTATTATATAAACACCAATGAAATACTAAATCATTTCATGAAACGCATCGAAAGGTGTGATTTTTATATGAAACCATAGCAACAGTGATCTTTTCACGTGTGAAGATATCATGTTTTCGCGCGAAAGCTCACTTGGTCTTTCATTCATTCATATCTCTCTCAAAGAGATATCTCTCAGAAATCTAACTGCCGGCTTAATCACCCCTGTGACTGTCAGGAGAAATCAGCATGGAAAACCTTCTCACAATTTCAATGAAATGTTAGTCGCACGGGTATTGAGAATGAAGATTATTATCAGCTTAAGAGAGTGATCTTGATATAACACCAAATTCTCATGACTATATACAGAAATCTATGATACTAGTTGGGAGAATGAACGTTTCGATTTTGGGAATGAAAGAGTTAAGAAACAGAGTGAATGTCGAACATACCGCGCTCAGGAAACAGTCCAGCGTTCC
This sequence comes from Montipora capricornis, assembly GCF_036669925.1. Lineage (NCBI taxonomy): Eukaryota > Metazoa > Cnidaria > Anthozoa > Scleractinia > Acroporidae > Montipora > Montipora capricornis. Next base: position 15,441,857 of record NC_090896.1, read on the forward strand.
TCTGTACAACTTCGGGTTGTTCATAATTCTCGTTTTCACCACATCTGCAGGAGTACTTATGGTTGCGGCAATTAATCCAGCGCAACCACTGAAAAATGGTGAGAAGACAATTAAAGAGAGTAAAAAAAAGTGGAAGGAAAGTTTATTAAAAGGTTGTTACTAACACACACATTTGGCAATGGGAAATTGCTTATCAGGTATTAAACAGTAAATTCCAGCTTTGCAACTCTCCATTATTGAGAGAGCTCCATGTTTTCTTTTCAGGTGTAAGTCACAAGAATTGCAATTCGATGGCTTTGGTCCTTAACGCTGAAACTTCGTGAACTGGGCGTTTGTGAAGTGCCTACAAGTGGCTTTGCCTGGTAAGGGGTTTAAAAAGGCTGTGGAACAGCAGTGCAGTTTACTTTGTGTAGTTTTACCAATCACTCACCCCTAGTCGTGATGCAAAAGGACGGTGCCTACTATTGTTATTGCGCATACGTTCTGCGCATCTCGAGATACTCGGATTTCCTATGGTTGATGCTTATTAATACAGGGATATTTTTGCGTGGTTCAAAACTATGCGAAGAAAGCAGAACTTAGCAAGTGATCTCGGTATCCAAAAAGAAAATTGGAGGTAACCACGCATTTTTCAGAGATAATTAAGCTTCAATTTCGAAAAGAACGCCATACACTGCTTTGTATTTTAAAACTTTTTACAAATACTGTTGATTAATTATCTTCAAAAAATGCGTGGTTACCCCCAATTTTCTTTTTGGATTACAATAACACTTGTTAAGATCTGCTTTTCCCGCATATTCAGTAACCCGCACAAACGTAACTTTGAATTAGTAGGCAGCGTCCTTAACATTTTAAACAACACAAATCGGAACCTTTGTGACAGTCATGGAGATAAACTTTGAAAAACGGTTAGACCTTCTCCAGTTTTGCCCACCCCTGCCGCCATTTGTATTTGCTATTTTATCCAAATATTCCTTCATTGCATAGGTAGAAGTTATTTTACGTAAATTCGTTTGATTTGGTTATCCAGTTCCCAGTCGCTGAATTTGGCTAAAATCCGAGACACATCTGCAGCCCAATAAATGGCCTGGAATAAGATTTGTCATGATTACCTACCTTGAAATAGTGTGTGTCACCCAGTTGTCTTGTAAACTTGTGTGTCCGATCAGTATGTGTTTGACAGTATCGTACGTAGTGAGATCTTTAGAGAGAATTTAAACACTAGTTTGATCCTTTGCCCCTAAGAGTGAAACTATTAGATTTACTCTGTCTAATGCCACACGGTTTTGTTCATCATTACAAGATATTTATTACTCACTGACAGATAGAAAGCATGTTCTCATTGGTCAACAATGCATGAAATGGCTTCAAGATTGGATTGCTCTATACAATACAATACATACCGGTACTTAATTGACCACTCCCCATAGGGGCTTTTCTGGGCCAATGAAACACAATTAACGAAACAACAGAACACAACAACAACTGTTAAGAAACCCAACTGGCCGGAGGCAAACCAGTCAGCTATTTACAAGTGCAGCTGGGAAGTTGAATCAGGGACTACCAGGATCAAATTCAACGAGTGGTCAGAGCAGGTCTTGATTACCAGGGATCTACGAATTTCAAGGCAAGCGCCCTAACCACTGGGCCATACTGTATCCAATCACTGCACTGTTTGCTGCAATTAGTTTATTAATTTGCTCTGATGGTGTTCATGTTACTTGTCATTTTAAACTATTCAAGATGAGAGAAAGAGAAAGAGCAAGAGAGAGTGTGAGTCCCTAGTTTCCCTGATGTTTAACCTTTTGAAAGACACAGACGACAGACAGACAGGCAGACAGACAGGGAGGTGGTAGGCAGGCAGGCAGGCAGGCAGGCACGCACAGAAAGCATCAAAATGACATTTTACCAACCACTAAAGCTGCAGACCAATCCTATGAAAAAACATGGTTAGGACTACATTTAACCAAAATGACCCCTTTTGGAAATGTCATAGTACTGACCTCCCATATTGACTAATGCTGCTCTCTGAACATTGGGTGCCCATCCTTTCCACAGTCCACGCACACCATGCTTGCTTACAATGTTGGAAAAGGCGTGTGACGTGTTAAGTACCCTGAAGGTGCAAAAATAAATTGGAACACGGATGAGAATCAAAGACAAGTGCTACATAATTAATAATATAGTATGCTCACAACGGAGCACAAAATAATGTACTTACGTTCAACAGTTCAATGTCTCATTTATATGGATTCAAGGTGAGTGGAAATTTGGCAAGGCGAGATTTTTTTTCTTATTCACTCACCCATCATTCCTCTCATCTACTGCCCCCACTCATAGCAGTTTCTTTCCTTCTCCAATTTTCCTCGGGTTCAAAAATTTCACATTTTTAAGAGTACACACCAACAATGTTGCCATTGATGACTCGATTGATGGGCAAACAGACGTACATATAATCAGCGGGTGGTCACCAAACGATCTTTAATACTAAAGTTTTACTAAATTTAAATATGGTGTCACCAGAACAATTTATGAAAGCTAACCATTTCAAGTCGGTGCTTAGACCAAGTATTAAATCACTAGTGATCAGTGTTTAACCCAGCAGACTTTATTCTCTGCCTAAATAGAATGCTGTCTATCTGCCAAAGCGGGCAAAAATTGAGGTTGCCAGTTATTGCAGTATAACATCACCAAATGTCACACCTGTATATGTGCCACAAAGTGTCTCACCTGGCCTTTCAATGAAAGTGAGGCTGGACTTGACCTTTCTGGTTTTCTACTGCTCGTACAATAATTATATTATTTTAATACACTGTAGTTCATATTAGAATAGCATGAGTTACATTAGAAAAGCAGTAAGGTCTATAGCATCAACTACCGGTAGTTCAAAATTATAGTCAATTTGACTATACTGGATATACATGTATGGAGTTGGTTATGAAACTCAACAATTAATTCCTTTGTTTCATGTCTTTGGTCAATTTTTTGGCCTTGACCCTGCAGAATGCACACCTCTTTTAAAGAGGATAACCATTATCAATTTGCTTCAATAACGCACAACTAATTTTGCGCACCCGCACAAAGTGATAACAAAAGATTGTGCACAGTCACGGTCAATTCAACATCGATTGTGACAACAGTCCCTTGATAATTAACTTAAGTATAATGATAATTGACTCAGTCTGTACCTTGGTTGTCTTCCCTCTATAAGAACACGCTTTCCTTCCATCTGCATTTGCACCTTGACCAAATCAGTTGGACTGGCAATAAGCTGACCAAATGCACCAGCAGTCATCCCTGCTATAACTGATTTCCTGAAAGAATTTCCTTTCTTTTCATTAAAGGTTACCATTGCCAAATGCATGCGGAGGGTCTAAAACACCAGTCACATTCCACAGGTCAGGGTACATGCCACTGTGTTACAGACAAATAAACAACACCAAAAGTGTCACCTCGCCCTTAGGCTAATAACTCTCCAAAAATGTTGTCTCAGGTGAGGTCTAAGGGAAACGTTTGGCTTAGTTGTTCATTACTGGAGCAGAGACTCCTGGTCGTGACCTAAGGAATGTGACCCATGTTTGTAGACTCATCTGAATTCAATAAGTCAGAGGAAGGTCAAAAAATTTAATTTAATATCATACTTGACATGACACTTATAGCCAAATCTGAACATCACCGTTGTATTTAACTATAAATGGCCTCTTTTTATGTCTAATGCCAGATAATTTTACTTGTCAATTGGGCTCCCCTTGGCCATGAAAGGGTTAATTTAATCATTGTAATGTTAGACAGTAACTGTCCATCATAATTTACCTAAAGAATGCATACACTGTACATCCTACTTCATCAAAATCTCAGTTTTAACTGAGGGATCATGGGTGGAAGCTACCCTCCACCCCCCCCCCCCCCCCAAAGCATTACTTGTTTACAAACAAAAACATACCATAATGCAAATTTACCATCTGGATTCCTTCTCAAAACGTTGTTGCGTAAAAGCTCGTATGAAGTCATCCTTGAGCCAGTGTAAACTAAAAGACAATTATATAAAATTATTAGTAACTGCAGTAACTGTTTCAATAACATAGACTTCTCTACATGTATACAGTACAATTCTTACAAGCTCTTTCTCATCTTTAAACCTACCAACATGCCTCAATATTGCTGGTGTGACACCACTCCAGAGATTTCTCAAGCCTTCTTCTTCAACTGTAAACCAGAAAATTTACTATTAATGATGATGATGTCATACTAAAAGTGATAGGCATAGCAGTGAAGTTGTTGCTAATGGTATTGCATTAATCACTCACTGAAAAAATATGTCCCCATTAACGCTTTGACGTCCAAACAGGCCTAAACTGGCCATACTTAGTATTTTACTCTGTCAGACGCCAGACGATAATTTTACTCGTCAATGGGGAACCCCTGGGAGTCAATGGGTTAAACTTCAATTACCTATGCCAACTGCTGTCCTTATCATTCCACGGTAAGGAAGATTTGTGGATGCTGTGGTTGACAGACTTGATGCCCTCTCTCCTTGGATTTGGAGGCGAGTCTTGGTGATGTCGAGAGGAAAGGTGACTTTAAAAAAATACAAATAAAGTATTGATAAGACTAGGTAAACGCACAAATTGAGAAAAACAGAATACAGCCAGCTCATCTGTAGTCAATATTAACTTCAATGATAAAATTGGAAAATTCAAAAATGTAAGTTTGATGTTCAGGCTGACCAAGACACTATAAATCAACCTCCATCTTGATCATCCTTTGCCACTAGCTTGTGCAATTAGGATTAATTTCACTTGCATTTTCAAAGTTTTCCAAATTGTCCTTGCTGCTTTGTGACTCGGGGAAATTTTGTGAAAACTTTGAAAATACACATGAAATTAATCCTTTATTGCCCTCAGGCCCTGATGCGATTACATTTATTATAATAACAAACCCCCAGCAGACTTTTGTCACGCATATTCCAGTCACACTCTGAAATGGTTGGAGTCTTTTTCATTTTAACTAAGCCTGTTATCTGTAGAGTATTAATTTTAACTAGGGACAAGAAATTCCTAGTCTAAAATTATACTTTATTAAACAAAATCTGATTGATTTTCGTCAGATAAATAAAAATGAATGTATAGGATTTGGGTCAAATAGTTCACTCTCGCATAGATATTAATTAATTTTCTTTTCACAATATGTGAATCGATTGAAATTTTTTATCTCTTTAAAATGTTGGTTTTTTGCGACAAATTACTCAAAGCAGGAACAGCCTACAGATGTATGAGAGGGGACAAATACTGTAAGCTTAAAAGACCAGGAAAGCACCATGGTGAAAATAAAACATCATAATATAGGAGACACTGAAAGAAGCAGCAAGTTGAAGTTTCATGAGAAATACTGGACGAGATTAATTACAGCAGAGTAACACCTGAAAGCAAGAGGGATGAGACCAGTAATTGTGAAATGAAAGGTAGAACAAAAAGCAAAGTTAAGCAAAGATGATATAACAAGGCCGTCAACCCCCAAACTTTTCAAATTTAATTTTATTGAGAATTGATAGGGATGGAATGATAGATGATGTCATACTGACAGTGTAAATGCATCTTTCACGCAAAAAGAAAGTACACTGTCACACAACCTAGGCAAAGGTCAAAATATGCGCAAAAAGTTGTCATTGGCATTGCAACATTTGATTTGATTTGGTTTATTTTGCACTAATCACATTATTGCTCAAATTACAATCCGTCAATGATAAGCAACGCTTGCAAGAACAGTTTATCGGAGTTTAAATGAGGAAAATGAACGTTTGAATTTTGTTAAAAAAAACTAAAAATACACAAAGTAGTTTAAATTTTATTGTTGTGAAAGTTGATTCTCACTAGAAATGACAAACTTCCGTGATTAATCAGGAGAATTCAGATGGTTATATTGAGATCGGGAGATTCGGTCCAAAATCTGGAGTCTCCTGGATTATCTGAAAGAGTTGAATTGACAGCCCTGACATAAAAACAGGATATAAGTAGCAATGTGAAGGCAGACCGGTATGTGGTTTAACATGGATCAGAAGAGACTTTCTAAATAGGGAACTTAATGGAGAAAACTCCCAAGTAAAAAGGTCCTTTGTGATGTAGAAGACAGACTACAGCAAGAGAAAACAGAATCTATGAAAAATTAAAACAAAATAAATTCAAAACATAATTTCTGTAGAACAAAATAGAAATGACATTAGAATATAATTATCTTAAGTTAACCAGAACATACGTATTTATTTATGCTAAAACATCTCCAAATGCAAGTACAAAAAAAAAACCTAAAATAAGAGAAGAACATAATAAACATGTATATGGACTCCCTATCAACTTGAAAAGAGTCAAAATCTAATTATCTAGTTCTCCAGATACAGGAATACTTTATGTCTACTATGGCTAAATAATTAATAATGTCATAAGATGACTTAAGTGTGAGAAAGTAACTGTATGTTGAACTAGACTTTTGAAGTGAAAGGTTAATTCCACAGAGGGTATACCCACGGAAAGTAAAGCTTCTTGGCAGCAAAAGTAGGCAGAGGATGCTTGAGGAAGAAATACAATGTACCTGTCTTCAGAGCCCCTTCCAGGGATTTTGGAATATGATTATATATATTAATATTAACATTACCAACATTTGCCTCATTTACTTAAGCTTACCACGATAATTTTTTTATGAAAAAAATCTATAATACATAGGGATTTTCTTTTTTAAATTATCTCGTACACCGTCCAAAATAATTCCAAAAATTGCGCCAAGTCATTCCTACAGTGTAAGTGTGTGGCATCTTCACTGTTTAAGAGATCAAAGTCCAAACTAATAGAAACTTTATCCGTCGTAAAAAAAAATTTCAGAGATCCTGGATTTTGATCCCCGAAGTATCCAATTCCCGTCATCAAACTATGCCTTGCTACTGATACAAGTTCCTATCTGAATAAAATTTCATCCAGGAAACAATGGAATTCGCACTACACTGGACCATGCACATAAACACGGATAATTTCTGGAGTCAAGGAAGCTCGGACTAATCGATCGACAGAACTAATAGTAATTTAACAGTTGACTTGCCAACCTGATTCTGCCACAGTTGCCGCCAGGGATGACAAGCAATATTTGTACAAAAAACTATGAACATCTCCAGCCATAATTCACGATAGCACGTTCGTTTGTTTACTTGGATTAATCGCAAACAACAAAGCCAGCCAACAGAGCCAACATATAAACTGAGGATGGTAATAACCGCTGACAACGGTGATGCAATGACACAGCAAAGGCGTGCGTGGGGGCGACCGTGGGGGTGTGACTGGGGGTCTTTGGGGGCATGTGCGAAATCAAGAATGGCCAATGGGCAAGCAATGGAACAACCGCAGTAGTTTAAAAGCTTGCGCGGATTAAAGTAAATCATCTTTAAGGGATCAGAATTACATAATTAAACAAAATTTCAAAGGGAGAAGTGATACTGTGAAACCGTGATATTGGGCATGCCATGGTCTGCTGGGAAGCATGCTCCATCGTCACATCCTGACGATATTCTATTACAGTGCGACGCGTCATACGGTGGCCACCTAACAAAGTTTTTTACACATTTTCCGCCAATCGGGATACGTTAATTGGATTGACAGTCACGCCTCCTTGCAAAGTTCGCACAGTTGTGAGTTGAACACCGTTGCATGGGTTGTTGAGTTGACGTATTTACACATAGTTGTCAAATGGGAGGTGCTTTGTACTGTAAAAAGACAGTATTTCACAGGTTATCTCGTCACGAAAGCCGAGGACCTAATATTGGATACCAAAGCGAGGGACTCTTCATGAACCAACTTCCTCCAAAGTAACACAATTTCAAACGATCGAAGTTGATCTCTTAAATTCGCTTGATAACAACACATCGATAGGCATGTGATAAGAATATCAAAACAATATAATTATGTTTTGTTAAAGAGACTACTGCACCCCTGCTGTTCCCATATCACGCATCTCTCTTCGGTTTTTTTTTTTGGGAAAATCCAAAAAAAGATTTGTGATCTCGGATCAATGGATTCTTCAGCCTCAAAACAAAACTCGAAAAAGGATTATTTTCGACCAAAACAAACAAACCCAGAGTGGTGTGCAATTTCAAAAACAAAACAAAAAATTAGCGGTTAACTGGTTTGTTTAGAGAAATTCTTCAATGAAAATACCACCAGAAAAAAAACCCCTTAGCAATCGATAAAAAGAAATGATGAAAAACATGCGTGCTAAGGTACAAATCGACAAAACGTGCTAACAATATTATTGCCATCAAGAAAATTTTATTGTAATTTCTGGTGAGAAATTTGCAGGAAACCTAACTATTTTCAAAAGTTCGATCGTACGGCAAACATGGCGCGAGAAAAACATTAAGGCTTAACTGTCATGTACGGTAGCTGTTGTGTGTCATTTTTGCATGGAAAATGCCTTTTTCAAGTCCTTTCACAAAAAAAATACTGAAGTCAGTGGTGAATCTCAAAAATATGGATTTATATTTGATCCGAAGTATCCTCCTCGAGTGTGGATACTTTAGATTCGTGGTCCGTTCTTGGATTTTGGATTCATGAATCCGTTGTCGGATTTTCCTAAAAAACGCACCCTTAGTTGAACGTAGTTCCTATTGAGAAGTGCGATTCTAAGGCAGATGTCACCTATAATATTTAACAATTATTCCTCGAGCCCGAATGGGCTCTGAGTCAATAGCCCCTGAGGCCGAAGGCCGAATGGGCTATTGACTCAGAGGCCATGAGGGCGAGAGAAATAATTGTTTTAGTAAAATCCAACTAGTTGGTCAAAAAGATATAGAAACAAAACATCTTTCGCTAGTTAAAGCTAGACTTTAATTGTTGTTTTGGTTTTCAAAGCCGTAATGATTACGTAATGCGCAGAACGTATGCACAATAGTAATAAATAGGTGGCACTGACCCTAAAATGATTGTGTGCTGGATGGCAAAGCTTGCCATCCAGCAGCTGTTTGCCATTTAAATCTCAGTTATTGTTTTCAGCATTAAAATCACTGTAAAATCGCTAACTAATGTGTCAGTGGCCTTAAAACTGACCTTCTTACTCATTCCATTACGCTCTTTCCATTTCTGGCATCTATTTTGTACCACGACTATTTTTTGTGAGTGACAAGGTCACGTGACATGGTCATGCAACGAGCCTAATCGTCTTCGTTTAGATCATTCAGATCATTCTTGTTATAGAAGACACAGGGGTGTAATAAATAATGACGGACATACGCCACCATGTAAAATCTGCGGTTCCTGGAGGGTCTGTTTTTGGGAATCTCCTTTTAAAATTTTCATCAATTACATGCTTATTGTAACCCCCAAAGAAATATTGGACAGTACAGCAGGTACAGGTTACAACTTTATTGAACTTAGGACAAGGCTCCATTGTTTCCGTTGTAAATTTTAAGTGCCTATTTTTTCGGAACCGAACTCGAAGGCCGTTGTAATAGCTGCGTCGTAACACCTTTTCAGTTGGCCGTGGCTGAGGAAACAGAGGTAAATGTGGTGGCCTGTCAATCAAGAGATATCCCAAAAGATGTAGTTGTGAAGTTGAAGGCTCAAGTGTACATGGGTGAGGACGGAGTCACAATGATAAAGATAAGGTATATGGCTTCCTTGACCCTGAAGTTGTAAATGAGTTGCTTCCGTTTACAGCTGCCTAGCAGGACTAGAAGCTCCACCACTGCAGCTTATTTTGGCATGCATCTTCTTCGAAATTCGGTGTCAACTGCTGTTGAGTTTTGCGCATTTATTCTTTACCAATGACCGCGGGAATGGAGCTACCCCCGACGAGATAAATTTGCTTACCCTGCTCATCTATTTTCGTCATTTCAAAGTCATTACTTGACAAAATTCTCCAAAGCATTTTCCAATATAAGAGGTTTCTTTTCTTGATTTTTCAAAATTTTATGACCGAAATGGAAATGATTAATATGTAACAAAAATATGGTAAATCAGGCTATAATCTCGTTGAATAAACGCATCCAGTCACACAAAAATTGCTTTTTTAAAAAAATAGAAAGTAATTAAGTTATAGAGAAGTAGTAAGCCACTATGCGAAGTGTCGCACTGGAAGCCTCGTTTTTTTTTAGCGGGAACTCGCACGGGCTCGACGCCTCGATTTTGGCGGGAAGTTGCAAGGTCAGCGAACGACATTGGATACTGCGTTTTTAAATAGTAAAACAAGCAAATATTTTGAAGACAACCAAAAAAACAATCTATAGCTAAGTATTTTTTTAATATGTGGTACAACGTGGAAAGAAGAGACACCGAGAGATAAAAACCAGCAAGCAAGCGACGAGTTAGCGATGTTGAAAGAGAAAGAGAGCAACTGAGAGCAAGAAAAAAACAGGCGAAATATCAATGACAAACAACGAGAGAGAGAACAAGAAAGAGCACGAATAAAGGGACGAAATCATATTTGAGAGCAGCGGAAGAAAGAGAAAGCACAGGTACGAGAAAACAGGCTGAATAATGGTAACAAAAAACGACGAAAAGAGCAAAAAAGAGCACGGAAAAATAGTCCAATTTACAGTATTTAAATTCTCAACTTTCGGTTTTGCTAAATTCCATTTAAGTTTAACAAACAATCCAGAAAGTGATTTTATGCTGAGCGATATTTGTAGCATTCACTTCTATATAAGGTCAAACCCAGGTATAATGGCTGATAACTGAGATCCAATGAGAGAGCTAGAATTGCATTATCTGAGCGTGAGAATTTAATAATTAACAATAATTCCATGGACGCGCGTCAAATACGAGTTGGTTATAATCAATATCCAATATCTTATCCAATAAGCGCGAATGAAATAATAGTTTTATTAAATATTCAATAAATTCTGAACTGTTTTACATACAGAACGACAAGATGTTGTCTCAGTTTTACAAAACGAACCGCGCACTCAGTTTCCATATATGGTATATGAGCTGATAACAGGGATTGAGTGAGCCAATCAGAAAGCTAGAAATGCAATATCCGAAATTGAAAATGTAATAAACAAAAATATCTGAAAACAAACATAAACAATAAGTGAGAAGCTCGGCTTCAGTTTAGGCTAAATATATTTACTTAGTTGATAACTTTCCTAAATGTAACTCGACTTTAGGATTTACTCTTAAGCTAATCCCCTGTATCATCATTTGGCGGTTTTCACAATGTCAGCAAGAACTCCATCCTTCTTATCAACAAGTGAATCAAATGTACCAAATTCCGCTACCTCCCCTTCCCTCAAAACAATAACGGTGTCACAATGTTTAATTGTATTCAACCGATGAGCAATGGTTATCACAATACAGTTCTTTAATTTTGAATTAACAATGTTCCACATGGTCTGCTCTGTTGCGGGATCAACATGGGCTGTCGGCTAGTCCAAAATGACAATTCTGTTGTGCTGCAATAAAGTGCGTGCTAAACAAACAAGTTGTCTCTCTCCGACACTCAAATTATTCCCTCTCTCTAGCAACTCGTATTCCAGCTGCCCGTTGAGGTTTCCTACAAACGATTTGAGTTGTACGTCACGGTCTTCAAGAGCTGCCCATAAATGAGCGTCTTTAAATTGATTCATTGGATCAAGGTTTCGTCTCAGCGATCCGCTGAACAAAACAGGAACCTGGCTAACAACAGAAATGCATCGTCTGGATTCTTGGAGGGTTATGTCGTTTATTCTCACTCCATCGATGATGACGTCACCCTGAGCATCAGGCATGCGTAGAAGAGCTGCCAAGAGAGATGACTTGCCTGCCCCAGTCCTCCCGACGATGCCTATTCGGGACTTTCCTTGGATGGAGAAATTTACATTTCTCAAGACTTTGGGTCCGCCCTCATAGTACGTGAGAGTGACATCAAAGAAAGTCACATGTCCATCACGTGGCCAGTGTGTCGGTGGAAGGGCCTCTGTTTTGTATCCTTGTTCGGAATCCAGGTTTGTATAAGTAAGTACCGGCAGTACTCGTTCCACTGATGTCATGAAATTTTCCACTTCCGAGAATTGTCGAACTGCGATTTGTAAAAGATCTAAAATCTCCAAGACGTATGATAGGGAAAGTCCGGAAATTGCTGGAAGGTAAGAAAAGACATTGTTTATTAGCAATATCAGCATTGTAAACTTTGTTCAAAGTAGCTGCCATTAAGGTTTGCGATCAATATCATGACAACAAATTTATAGTAAAGTCGTCAAGATCTCCTTATTCGGCTTTTCTGTAAACTCTGGGTTTTGCTGTGCGTATATCGAGTTGTGGATGCACGTGGGACTATTTGGAGATTGCATTTTATTGACCAAGCGTGAAGCCAAGATGGCTGGATATTGGCCAAGTTCTTTTTTTGCGTGATTATGGACCGAGACGAAGCCGAGGTCTATGAACACACACAAAAAAGAACGAGACCAATATCCAGCCATCTTAACCTCACGCTTGGTCAATAAAGGATTCATTATGTGGGATAAAACACCAAAAAAAATGATCTTTGATCTTGCGGGACCAAGCGAGAAATCCCCAGCGGGCAGTATAGCTCCATCTTGCCCGCTCGGGTAGCCAATCACAGCGTGGGATTTGGTTCATCTTGTCCGCTCACGGAGCTAGTCATATAATAAAGAAGGTTATCGCCTCAATAAGCATGAACCAGTTCTTAATTAATGTAAGTTAGTGTGGTTTTTGGCGTGAGATGCTTGAGGAGGTTCAAACCAGTTTCAACGCTTTCAACAAACTGTTCTACTAGAAGGACTGAATCTACCCTACTCTTTCACCTAACTGCAATGTTATGGTACCACATTAAACATCAATTGTTGCTCAAGAAGATGCTCTTGACAATGTGACGTAATAAGTCAATATGACAACAAAAAAGCTCTTAATAACGAACTCGGTTAATCCCATTTTTATTGCTGGAACGGTGTTTTTCAGGCTATAATGATAAATATCTCTACAAAGTTAAAAAAATCCTCTCAAGCATGCGCAGATTCATAGCTTTTGCTATTACCACAATTGGAAAATGTTAAGGTCTCTTTGAATCCGCTCTAGACAATTTTTTAAAACTTTGCACAGAGATTTATTTTAAACTGCTTATCACTTTACAACACTAAAAATGGAGATCACCGAGTTTGTATTTGGACTATTTGGAGATATCAGCGTTGCCATGGTAACTTAGTACGTTATATTTTTAGTGGATCTTGCTATTTATTTATTTATATGTTTATTTATTTACCATTTCGGAGTCCAACACTCAATAATGAATGTAAAGGACTGCATTGAAAATTAAAAAAAAATCATAAATAATAGTATTATATACACAAATGGAGCTAATAAATTATGGGAATTTCACTCTTGAAAGGTTTAAGTGATTCTTTCAATGCTACTTCCTTTGGTAGCTTATTCCATTCCTGTATGGTTCTTGGAAAAAAAGAATACTTGTAAAAATCACACTTTACATTTAGAGTCATATATGCATTCCCAGAGGAATGCGTAAAAGAATAGGTAATTGGGTGGAGATTAGCATTATCTACATAAATTTGCTAAATTATTTCTAAATTTATAAAGCATAGACAAGCGGGAAATTATTCTACGGGATTGCAGTGATTTCCAACTCAGTTCATTTAAGCAATTATTCATGTTTCATTTGGTACTACAACACTGCCATTACATGAAACAGGGTTACAGAGTTAATCCTGCAAAGACATTCCCTTAGGGCCTCCAAATTGTTGACACGTAGAATGATTTCCAATCGTTCCCATTATTTCCTCAGATTCAAGCATTCGCACTCTGCAGCTGGGTAAAACAAACCAGTGAGAATTGGATGTGCTCTTCAAATAATTCAAAATTACTGAATTGACTAACCTGGGTCCATTGAAAATCCCACTGATGCAAGAGCTACAGATGTTATAAGGGGAACACACAGGAGATCAACACGAAGACCAAACCAACGCGTGCCCTCAATTACCATGTAAAAGGCTTGGTTGTGTAAGTCTTGATGCCTAAAATGTATAAAAGGGTTTTATGTGGACAAAAGTACTTCAAAATGCATAACGTTGAAATTTACAGCTACGCTCGTTTCTTTCCTCGTAGGTATGAGTCCAAACGGGAAATAGGCAAAGATCGTTTCTCCGAGCCTTAGATATTAACAGACGTATCTATATACACGTCTCTCTTTATGATTGACTTAACTTTTGTTAAAAAAACCCAAGCACATCACATCAACAAAATCTTTCCTGAAGATTACTTTTTCCAAAGAGATTTACACTGCTGAAGCCAAATGCAAATGACATTCCCCTTTTCTTATCTCGGAATTCGGACGATAACAAAGTTCACTAAAGGATTTGGGATGTCTAAAAAGTAGCCCATGAACGAAAGCCGGATGCCATTTTAAAAACAGTAACGTCTAGAAATAACTCGGGTCTCTAGAGCTCTGACAAAGGAAACTGGTTCATGGTTCAAAAACTAAAATAGACAAAAAATAATGTTACTGAAACGATTGATTAAAAAGGATGACAGGAATCTCTTGTCTTAATTACCGCTTACGCCTTTACTATTTCCGGCTTGACAAATAATGTAACATTGAACAAATACAACGACCTGATAGAACAAAAGAAGGGTAGATCCGTGACCCAGTGAGATAATCTAAGATACGTTTTCGGATCGCATACCTGTAAAACTGTTCAATGAACTTGCCCTGCATTCCTCTTGTACGAATAGTGTCCAAACCAGTCATAGTCTCTGAAAAATGCGAAAACACAGGACTCCGATAAATCGACTCTAACCTCTTCAGTTCTCGAGAAGTCTTAAGATAGTATCTTCGAAAGAGCACAAACACCACTATAGTAGGAAAAACTACCAACAACAACCAAGGATTTGCAATGGCTGGTAAGAGAATAGCTGAACTGACAAAGAGTATGTCTTGAATACACAAGATGAAGATCTGAGGAAGCTGTTCGTCCATGCACCCAACATCCCTTGAAAACCGGTTTAATATTCTTCCAGTTGGATTTGTGTCGAAAAACGAAAGTTGGGCGTGCAATGTGGCCTCCACCATTCTATCATGCAAGCATTGGGAGGATCTAAGCGATACAATGAAAAAGAAGAACACGCTGATGGTTGTTAGAACGAGCGATGCTGTAGTCGTACTGGCGTAAATGACCATATTATCCATCTTTTGTTGCTGCTCCAAAGTCTTCTTTGATAAATAAGACAACCATACATCCGGAGAGATTATAGCAGCTAAAACACAAAGACATTGTTACTTTTAATACCTTTACAGCTTCCCGTTGATGACTTGATAACTCTATTGACCAGTGCGCAGCGCAACTGCCCAGTCCTTTTAAAGCCTTTTTTTAAAAGGAGTCTTTGAAACTGCCAAAGTTGTTTCATCAAGATGTTAAACTACAATTTCTCGTTAACAAAAACCGTAAAAAACAGACAAATCTTATTTACTTGTTTACAGCAGTTACTTATCCTCTGCCTCCCCCTTCCCCTATCCATTGTTGATTTGGAAAGTGTTGATTTCCAGGAAACTGTTGATGTCCCCCAGAAAACAACATTGTTACCGGGAAGGGGGGTGGGGGAGGGGGGAAGAATTCAAATTGTTTGCTTACAACTAAAAGCGCTTGGAAGGGTAATTTTCTTCCTTCGGCCTCGGTAGATAACACCCTCCTTGATCTGCAGAATTTTTCATATCTTACGAAAGCCGAATTCAATAATTGCTTTATTATTTATTCAAAATATTTTCAAATTCCTAGGGGAGAACTTGTAAAACTGCCAATAACTCCACTCCAGTTGTAGGATTTCTGACGTTTTTCTCTTTGAGGTAAGACTAAAAAATTAAGCGATTTTGTTTCATCGACTTTTTGGTATTCTTACTGTCTTTATCATTAAGTAACTGGGTAATATTCTCTTCGCTCAAACTTGCAAACCTACCATTTCGCTCTTTGTTTTTATGCTCACCAAACATAACACAACCTTGTCCCCAGGCTTTCTCGGCCAACGGCTTAATAATCTGCAGCGGGCTGCACATTTGACGTCATTTTGACGTCATCGGATCAGTAATATGCGGCAGGCTGCACTTTTGGTATGGGTTATCAGCCGAAGCCTGAGGCTAATAATCCTTACCGAGACTTTGATTATTCTGGATACCACAAAGACCGAATCTAGTAATTGTTTTATTATACATTGAACGAAGCAAACATGGAAATCATGTTTTTGCTTCTTCACTGACGGCAAGTAACGCGAAGCGCGCGAACTTGCCATGATTACCCTTAGAAACCATGCACCGTGGTTATTCGTGACATGACTACCCATGACCTTGAGTGTCATTGACATTATTGTAATAATCTGTGGCGAGATGGCGTTACAGGCGCTGATTTCGAAAATTCACTGTACGCTTTGGGCCAATCAGAAAAGAGATAGCGAATTCAATGTACAATAATAATAATAATAATAATAATAATAATAGAGCGGTTTTCAATGAGTGTCGAAAGTAATTAGCAAATTGCTTTGGTTTATGATTACTTCACTCAGTGATTGGTTCAAAGCTCTCGCGCCATTTTTTCAACCAATCAGAAGTGAAACCAAAACCAATCGTGGCTAGCGCGTGCACATTTTCCCGCGCTTTGTGTCGGCTACGTGTAATTACTTCGAGTTTTGATTGGTTTACTGGATTGTCTCCGACCTTTTTGATTGGCCAAAGTAATTGCTTTGGTTTTGGTTTTAGGACACTCCATTGAAAACTGCTCTAATAATAATAATAATAATAATAATAATAATAATAATAATAATAATAATAATCTGTTCATAGTGATCATGTTACTCTAGACCCTAGTACTACGAAAAATGAGATCTGGATACAAACTGGCATTAACCCATTAACCACTTACTATTTATGGATGATCTGAAGCTGTACGGAGCTAGCAAAGATCAACTAGACTCACTTGTTCAAGTAGTGAGGAACTTCTCGCAAGACATCAAGATGTCGTTTGGCCTAGATAAGTGTGCTGTCCTGGAAATGAGAAGGGGAAGACAAGTTGGCAGTAGCGGAATAGAACTACCCGACGACCAGCATATCGGTGAAATAGAGGAGGAAGGCTACAAATATTTTGGCATCTTACAGTTGGACCAGACTCTCAAGACCAAAATGAAAGGCAAGATAACATCGGAGTATATCAGAAGAGTCAAGAAGTTGTGTAGATCAAAACTCAATGGAGGAAATTTGATCGATGGCATGAATATCTGGGCTGTTGGTGTAGTACGCTACAGTGCGGGGATTGTGGACTGGACAATGGAGGAGGTAGCCAACATCAGGATAGAAGAACTAGGAAGATCTTGGCAATGAATGGCTGTCTGCACACCAGGAGTAATGTTGCGAGGCTGTACCTGCCGAGAAAGGAAGGGAGAAGAGTGTGTAAGAAGGGACAGCAAATCCCTTCATGGCTACCTAAGAGAGAGCACAGAGGTGGATGCTTCAAGCTGCGTTGAAGGAGAAAGTGATTGTTGAAGAAGAGAGTCTGCAGGACTGTGAGAGGAGGAGGAAAGACGAGAAAGTTAAAAACTGGAAGGAGAAAGCCCTAAATGGTGCGTTTGTCCAACAAATATCAGATGAAGCTGGAGAGGAGTCTTGAATGGATTCTTAAAAAAGGAGACAGAAGGTTTCATTCTTGCTGCTCAGGAACAAGCTTTAAGAACAAGGTATTAGGTACAGCGTAGATAAGACCTCAGAGACACCACTGTGTAGATTGTGTGGAGATGCCACTGAAAAAGAACAACAAATTGTCAGTGGATGCAGGAAGCTTGCCCAAAGAGAGTATAGGAAGCGCCAAGGTGGCCCCGCGGGTACACTGGAGGATGTGCAGGAAGTATGGGATAGAGGGTAATGACAAGTGGTATGACCATCAGCCCTTGCCAACCGCAGAAAATGGAGAAGCGAGGATTACCTGGGACATGAGTATCTACACAGACAAAGTGCTGAAACGTAATCGGCCAGATATTACTCTAGTGGATAAAGACACACAGAAATGGACACTTATTGACGCACCAGAATATCACCAGAACTGAAGAGGAGAAAGTTGAAAAGTACCAGGAAGTACCATTTGAAGTCAGAAGGATTCATGGAGCCTCAAGAAAGTCACAATAATAACTATCGTGACTGGTGCTCTTGGAAGGATATCAAAAGGTGCAAAGACCTAGTTTGGCAAGCTAAATGTACCTAACTTCCTTAGAAGTGTACAATTATCGGCCATCCTTGGAACTGCTCACCTGTTGCGGAAAGTGTTGTCTCTTAGCTACGGGGAGTTGCGGAGACACAATAAACATTACCCAGTAGAACACCCGACAACTGGAGAGAGTCGAATAATAATAATAATAATAATAATAATAATAATAATAATAATAATAATAATAATAATAATATGGATGAGGGGAAACAACTTTCCTCAAACGGATTCCATTTCCGCCTCCCCAACGTCAACAAATAAAAGCAAACCCAGGGAAAATATATTGAACTTACCTTGTGTAAGAATAAATAAACCGATCAATGCAACAAAAAAATAAGGATGCATTCCGCTTGTGAAATAATCCCAGTAAAGCAGAAATGACACACTTCCAATCTCACGATCCTCTTCTAGAAGTTCCAGTCCCTTTCGTACGCAAGCAGATGATTGTTCAGCAAGTGGATTTGACTTGGTTTGATGTTCTTCTGTGGAGGTATTTGTTAGCCCATCGTCTACACACTTTCCTTCTCCAAACTGTGGTCTTTTCCTTTCCAGTACACGACCATTGCCCAAAACGATTATTTCATCAGCTTCTTCTAAACATCTGGAATGATGAGACCCTAAAATTCGAATTTTGTCACCCAGAAGACCACAGATGCATTTCTTAAATATCTCGTCACTAACGTTTTGATCAACAGCGCTTAGTGGGTCATCAAGGACGTAAACATCAGCTCAGGAATAAACAGCTCGAGCCAGACTTATTCGAGCCTTCTGTCCACCACTGAGCACGACTCCTCTCTCACCCACAATCGTCTCGTTTTTGTCCGGAAAAAGCTCAATATCTTCTTCTAGGGCACAAGCTTCGACAACAGTTGAATACCAGTCCAAATCATAATCCTCGCCTAATAAAATGTTTTCCTTGATTGTTCCAGAGAACACCCAGGGTACTTGGGTAACATACGCCAGATTTCCTGGGTACCATACAGAACCTGTTGACAAATTAACTTCCCCTGCAATCGCAGAGCAGGGTAGATTTTCCACTCCCGACACGACCACAAACTACGGTAAGACCTTGTCGCGGTGTCACAAAATTAATGTCGTAAAGGATATTCTTCCTGTCTCCCAGATTCATTTTGTAATTTAGATTTGAAACGACCAATACATCTTTATCATGTTTAGTAAGCATCTCCCGTTCCTTGTCTTCAGCTGTGGGGTTGTTTTTAGTTGGTTCTTTGTTTTCATCATCTTTTCTATGGAACGGTTGTTTCCTTTCTCTTCTGGAAGCGTTGCTTATAGGATCATCATTGTTCAATGCAGTATCATCTTCAGGACCGCTCAGGGAAGCGTTCAAACCCTCCCGTGACAAACGCAACTCGTTCAAAAGTAAGAGTTGCTCTGTTCTGCGTATTCACACAATTGCCTCAAACACCATTTGCAGCCTTTTACCAAGGTAGATCGAAAAGTGAGTTTTCAACAAGTTCATGAAGGAAAGCAGCATGAACGCGTTTACTGGATTCAGTTCATAACTGCTCAGCACTAGAAACAGGACTGACAGGAAAACTGCAAGCGAAGATGAAGAAGACAAGATTGCTTGAACAGCTGACATCACCGTACAGGAGCCCTTAAAACCAGTAGCACCACTACAACTTGAACTTGATGCATGCGTGACCTAGCGTGCTTATTGCTTTATTAAACAATCAATCAACCGACCTATGGATCAGCCAAGATCCATCGATCGATACATCCATTGGTCCGCTTGGTCAGTCAGTCAGTCAGTTATTTAGTATTAAAGGAATTACAGCTAACCTTCTTATTTCCTTGACCCTTTCTTCATAATGATGTTCCAAGGCTTGAGCCTTCACAGCACGAATCCCGGACACCAGCTCGTTCATAAGTGCGATACGTTTGTCAGACACTTTGACCGTTTGCCATCGCAGTGTTCCAACATGATGAGAGACAAATAAAAAATAAGGAACGAGACCTCCTAGAAAAAGTACGCCAGCGAGCGCTTGCCACTTAAACAGACTGAGGAGCTAGTAAAGTACGGTAGGGATGAAATAGATCAAGAAAACCAAGTTAAAAACCCATCGAGGCGCCAGTTCCATACGCTGAATGTCATTGGACAAGAGATCGATAACGTGACCTTCCTGAAACTCCTGGAGTGTTCGATGTCCGACAAGGGTAATCTGTTAGCCAATAAAAAAGAAGTCAATTACCATAATTTTTACTGTTCTGCTGTTAGGGCCAAATTTACCATAACTGTCTCAATGAACTTTAATAACGTGCTTTTTTTTTTCTGGAAAAAGAAATGAGATTTTTGAGAGATGTTTTCCCTTTTTGACCTAATATCTAACAAAGAGTATTTGAAAAACTAAGCTCTAGGACAATTGATCTCTAGTGTTTTCTAAACATTAATAAGGCAAAACAAGTTCAGTTGTGGTGATTTAAAGTGCTCTCTGTGACCAAAAAAAATCAAATACCTCGTTTTCTTTGGATTTCAAAACTATGTGAACTAAATACTAAGCGACCAAAGTTTTAATCCTTGATTTCAAAAAGACACCTGTTTGTTTTAACTGGATTTTTCCTATTTAATGTTGCGCCATTACTAACTTAAATTATAAAGTTCTTGAGAGAGCTGGATCGAGGAGGAAATGACGGCAAAGGCTCACTAGTTTAAGAATGCAATGCGTGTGTACGTCGCAGAATTAATATGCAGCACGGCAGTTTTGGGATTTCAGACTTTTAAACTCACGTTTTGCATATATAATAAGATGCATTCAGACGCTTTTTGAGGTCACTTCTCCCTGGATCCAATCCTCTGAGGTCCACTCAGTCAGTTTTGAACGTGAGTAATGGCGGACCGTGAAATCCAAAACTTAAACTCAAAGTAAACGACCGTTGGTTAAAAATCAAAGTTCAAAATTTTGCCAGTCAGGTGTTATGCAAACATACTTTCAAAATCTGAAGAAAAAAAGGGAGTGACTTCTTTTATCACAGGGGCACTTAAACGGCTTGCAAGAGTTGCCATCTAATATCATTTCTGAAAATACTCCATAAAGTTGAAAATAAAAAGAAGAATGAGCTTCAATGGTTAATTTATCAAATACCTTTTTTATAGAAGTTGAAAAAGCCAGTATTTTTAATCCAGCGAGATCTCACCTTTGAATGAATCATTCCTTTCAACGCACTACAAATCCTAGCGCCCATGATTACTTCGGCCATCCAACCGCGTAAATGCGCGGCTGATCTTTCTACCATTGAGATTATTCTAATAAGCACAGCACAGACGTACATCATAGTATTCTCTCCATTATTGTTGCCATTGTTGGAAAAACAATTCGACAGGATGACACCAAGGAGTAACGGCCGAAGAGTGCTACCAATCATATCCACCATGCCCAATAAGATCATTGTCAAAACATCTTTTATTGATGTCATTTTTACCACACATCTCCACAGTCGAGGTCTTTTTCCACAACAAGCCTTTTTTTCGTCATTCCAAATTTTTTGAAGCTTTTCAGTCAAAACTCGTGTTTTATTTTGTTCTTCGATAGGCAGCAGATCGCATATTTGCAATGGGCGGCAATTTCCTGTCTTAAAGGTTTCAGTCATCCAATGAAACTGAAGACAAAAGCGACCAAAGACTGATTTCTTCTCGATATGAAGACGAGGTAGATTCCTCGCGAAGAAGTTGCTCGTACCTCTCCTTGGCTGGCATTATCTGTATGACGAAACAGTATTGTTCTACTTTAACGGGAACTGAATTTAACTTACACGGACACGTTGGTTAATGAACGAGATTTGCCTAAATGTCGGTAATCAACCGAGAAACTTTATCACTGACCACTCATCCCTAAAGTCCATTCATCATATTTTATGGGCATTTCGATTTTACCGTGCCGAACAAGTTGCGTTGAGTAATTATTTTCTCCCATTGTCCAAGCTCGGCAGAGGCATGGGTCTAATCCTCATCTGACGACACTGCAAATGGTTCCCATTTAAGGTTTTGAATTATTTTTCTCTGCAAAGCACGATGTGATGCTGTGTTAATAGTTGGCTGGTCGACCTTCATGTACCGGACTAAAATGGCAGAGGACAAATCGACCCTTGTTATTCAGATGAGGCCTTGCTAATTGCATATGGTTATGATCGCTTTGTTCTTTTGTTTTATGGACATTTAAT
>NC_090896.1:15474258-15486758 GCF_036669925.1 Montipora capricornis
ACCGTAACACCAACCCAATCTCGACCCCAGAGCTCTTCGTTTGTCTGAGGGAGAGAAGACCTCTGGGGATCCCTGAAAAAAGTGCCCTCTCATTGGTTTTCGTGAAGAACAAGCAAAAGCGTCTCTAATTGGTGCATTCATGTTAGCACCAGGTGTAGGCAGTCGCCTTAAGGTTCAAATAGCCAATTTGTGGCTATAAGAACCCTACGGCAAATATTCTCCTACATCCTATGGAGACGTTTTGTCGGTTCTCTTAGAACACTTTCGCCAATTTTTCCTTCTCTTCATAATGGTAATCGTGTCGTTGAGATTGCTTTGGATCAGGATACTACCGTGTCTGGTGGGCTCGCACGCCCGTCTACTACGTCATATGTCGTAAAACCGCTCTGTTTTCCCTCTCTCTGGCTTGCGCCGGCGCTGTCATCAGTCTGGTCACATGGCTCTGGGGTGCAGGCTGGCTTTACCCAGATGCAGAGGTCCTGACTTCCAGTGTACGAGTAACTGAGGATGACAGCAGTCCTGATCATATTCCTCCTCCCAATTAGACGCTCCATGAGCGTACACTAAGTACCGTGACGTGTTACTCAAAAATCAGAAGGGACTGAGTTGGCTGGCATTGAACTGTAGTGTTCCAGGCAATTTTTTCAAGCCAGGGATCATGAAGACCGTTTAAGGGGTCACCCAGAAGTCGTGCCAGCAGAGTCCCCTTGGCTCACAGGTTAATACGACAAAACAAATCTTTTTCTGAGGTTAAAAACCTGGCTACCAGCCTAATAATAATTTGTCAGAACGAAAAAATCCTGTCATCTTCATAAAAAATTGGCACGCTTGAGTACGTGTGGTAGTGCAGTAACACAGGGCCTTATTCCATATTGTCAACTGTCTTCCAGGAGATTCAAGTTGTCTTTGCGTAATATGTAGCTCTAATAGCGGTTTTGCACGGCAGCCATGTTGCATGGCAAGAACATTGAAAATGTTTTGCGTAAGAAAGAACATTTCTTCCCATAGGAAAAAAAGTCTATTGTTCCTGCCATCTGCCGTGCAAAGCCTCTGTAGTACACGATATTGTTTTGGTATTGTATATCATTGTAGTTCCATGGTAGAAGTCTTAGGTGAATAGCCCCCTGAGAAGACATGTGGTTACTAGCAAATTACTAAACCCAGAAAGATTGAAGAAAATAAAAGAGAATCGAAAAACATTGGCTTCTAGGCTGACATGATGATCATTTTCAGGTTCCCTCAAAACTTCTTTGCACCACAAGTTTAAACGTGCACTCTGAGCGTCCGACAGCTTTGTAATACAAAAGTTCACTGAACTTACCCCTTGTCCGGCGCGGTTAGTGTCTGGATGTGTGACCTGAATAATATACCACTTTGTAACGCTCAAAAATACTAAGTATGGTACAGATTTTGTTAGCTTGCTTTATGCAAGACAAATATTGATGCAAAAGTAAATAAATATTGATACACAGTTTTTGGTAAGAGCAGGAGGAAGTTTTCAGGACGGTCGATCGCCAATAAAATTTTGCCATCAGCAAGAAAATTTACGACATGAATGGTAATGGTAATGATAATGAATTCATATTGCGCTTTTTGTATTAACATATTCAAATGCGCTTTACAAGCAAGGGATCTATGGGAAAGATCGGACATCAGCATATATAGGCGCCGCTGGCAGGCGCTATCGGTCCATTAGCGAACTCACCCAGCACATGAATGAATGAAATGAGGCCTAACCACAACACCGGGAGCTCCATGCCCTACTCTTTACGAATAGTTTGTGGGTTCTTTTACGTCCCACTGGGTTGTGAACATTAAAGGGTTGTGAGACGGGGCCTACGGTTTATAGTCCTTATCCGAGAAGACTTGAAAGTTTGCAGATGTAATTAAAAAGGCAGCACTTTCTCCTCAGTTATTTTAAGACCCTGAGTGTTGGTCCGGCCGGAGTCGAACTCAGGACCTCCCGCATGGCAGCCCGATGAAAACAACATTAATTTTGAAGCCAAATATAAAAAGTTACCATCAGTGAAAAACATTTTTTCAGATTTTTGCTAAGTTGAATTTTGTTATTGTACTTTTGGCTGCACAAGTAAATCGCAAAATCGAAAGTGGCAACGAATTCAGCGGGCGCCTTGATCAAGTTACTGCTGCGTGTTTACTCGCAAAACAGCGAAGCATCTGTGTCAAATGATGAACAATAAAGAATATTACTTACTCATTTTCCGACTGGGATTACCATACTGACAACCCAGTAATTATTTATTTTGTTGAAATTCAAGCACGCTTCCAACAGACCTGCTTACTTGCCTCGACAAAGGAGTGACTTAAAGATATCACCATCAAATATCAAAAGAGCATCGACGAGAACGAATTAACTCCAGAAGTTCAAGTAAGATAGTTTCTGACCATGGGCACAAACCAAAACACGCTGAAGAAGTCAGAAGAACGAGGGAAACAATTTAAGAAAACATGAGATATTTCATTGATACAGGGCACAATGTAACAGGCGTTCAAAAACAAAATGAACTCGTCCCGGGTCAAACCTTTAAAACCAGAAGATCACTCGCTTCTACCGCAAATAAAAATATCGGTCGAGCCTAGGTCACATTCACATTACTGCTGAGAAAATCAACACCAAGAAACTAAAAACATTATTTTCGCGACCAAATATTTTCTTGGAAGAAAACGTATCACACAGCAGTATAGAGATTCAAATGTAAAGCCTCATAGGGCAAAAATCATTGCTAAATGAATCCTACAGGAACCGCCTAAAAGTGGCGTCCATTCAACTATGTACTCAAGAGAGCAAAATTATGACAAAGGCAACAGAAACCAGACCACGTACAAAGGAGCCGTGTAGACCTGTCAACCCTTTTAAACACAACACTTAGCACTGTGATGCATTCAAGGCGTTCGATTCCTTCAATGTTTGTTAAATCCATAAAAAAAAATTCCATTTGATTTCAGTGTTGTATATAATACCAAGTTATTACCATATTAGAAAAAAGCCGCTCACTTGATATCAAACGGCGAAAAATGAAATTGTTGTCGAAGACCATTACTCGTCGCTTTGAAGATTCCAGATATTTATTTTTCACCGCTTGTCTTGTTTATCCAATTGGCTTTCCATTCTTGAGCTCCATAAGGGTACATTTTAGTTTAAAGATGCACTAAAACGCCATTCGCGTTACAATGACTTTCGACGCCATTGCAGGTTAATTGAATGTTCTCCTTTGTGCACCAGGGAAATCTACGCATTACCCCAGACCCTAGATCAAACCTAACAAAATACGCACAGAAGACTCTATGCACAAACACACCACTTAGCAGGGGAGTGACAGGCAAGACTTTTACCGACGCGGGAAATAAAACGACGAAATATTACTCATTTTCCGCCTGGGATTACCATACTGGCAACCCAGTAATTAGGCCTCTTTTGAGGACTCCGAGGGAGTCGAAGAGAAACTTTTAGAGTTGATGTCTGAGGATGGGGTGGTTGTTGCGTCGGCTGTTACTCCTTCCCCTCTCTCGTCCTGCTGTTTCTGATATTTCCGTCCCTGATGTTCCTGTTCCGTCTTTTGTTCCTGTCGCTGTTTCCGTCACTGATGTTCTTACTTCGTGTGATTCTCCTTCTTCTGTTCCTGATGTTCCTTTTCCTGTTGCTGTCTTTGGTGTATCTTCTGATATTCCTTCTTCTGCTGTCCCTACATCGCCTATTGCTTCGTCTGCTGTTACTTCTGATCGGGAATCTTCTTTGTGTACTGTTCCTGTTTTAAGGTCTCCGGTTGGTACTCATCGTGGTAAGATTGATCCATGTCTTCTTTCTGCTCTATGTGAACTGTCTCGGTTTGATGTCGTTTGCATGTCTTGCAATCAAGTTGCTGCTTTTGTTTGGGATAGCGAAGAATGGTTTGAGTGCTGATTCTCATGAGTATATGACTCATTCTGTTTATTGGGTTCAGCGTAGGTTTTGTAGGAAGCTGTAATCTGATGTTCCTGTCAAGAAAGCTACGAAGCGAGCTCCAGCTAAAGTGTCAGAGATCGAGGGTCCGCCTGCATGAAGAACGACCCGCCCGAGTCCTGTGCCTTCCAAGCGATCTTTGATGTCTTTTTCTTGTAACTGTTTTGGAATTTTTGTTTTAGTTTGAGTTATTTGCTGTATTTATTTCTGATTACGATGACTGCGAATGGGTGCTTTTTTTGTCTTGTGAATAAGGGAGTGTGTATTTTTCACAAAAAAAGCGGTTAATGGCTGCCAATTACCGATTGAATTGGTTGGGCGTATGTGTGATGTGTTGGCCACACCGGATAGTGTTACGGTGTGTTCACCTTGCTTTTTATGTTTTTTTTTCGATTTTAGGCAAGAAATCAGCAAGATTCGTCAGAAGTATTTTCTCGTGTCAACTGTTGAAGCAATCATATCATCTTCACCTTCGCTAGCAGTTTTTTTATCCGTTCTGTGTCTGGTGCTGGACAGTTGGGAACTTACTCCAGAAAACGCGTTTATCCTGCTTTCCTTTATGAAGCTGTTGAAATTTCATCTTTCGGTTAAATTGGGAAATGGCCTCCAAATAGCGTATGAAGCTATAGTGTCACTCCGTAGGATAGAGGAGTTTTTACTATTAAACGAGTTGAATCCGTCCCAAGAGGGTTTTTACAATTCCAAGAGTTCGTCAGAGGGCGATACCACATTGAACAGTAATCACCATTCAAGAAACACTTTTGGAAGAAAGAAGAAACTTTTCTCTTCTGAAAGCAAAAGGCTAGACGGAGAAACAGCCAAAATTATTCCTGCAGTTAAAGATATGGAGCTGGTGATATTCCCTGAAGATGCTGAAGACGCTTTACTCGTTTCAAATCTAACTTACAACATAAATGAAGGAGAGAAAAACTTTATCCTCTACGATGTTAGTTTCGTGTCAAGTAGAAATACACTTACCGTTGTTTGTGGTCGTGTCGGGAGTGGAAAATCTACCCTCCTCTCTGCGATTGCAGGGGAGGTTAAACCGTCTAGTGGAACTGTACACTTCCCAGGAACGCTCGCGTATGTTACCCAAGTACCGTGGGTGTTCTCTGGAACTATCAAGGAAAACATTTTGTTTAGTGAGCCTGACGACTTTGACTGGTATTCAACTGTTGTCGAAGCTTGCGCCCTGAAAGAAGATATTGAGCTATTTCCCGACAAACATGAGACGATTGTGGGTGAGAGAGGAGTTGTCCTAAGTGGTGGACAGAAGGCTCGTGTAAGTCTGGCTCGAGCTGTTTATTCCTGTGCTGATGTTTACGTCCTTGACGACCCACTTAGCGCTGTTGACCCAAACGTGGGTGATCAGATATTTAAGAAATGCATCCTTGGCGTGCTTGGTGACAAAATTCGAGTTTTAGTGTCTCATGATCCCAGATATTCGGAAGAAGCAGATGAAATAATCTTTTTGGACAATGGTCGAGTACTGGAAAAGAGGAGACCACAACAAGATGGACCAAAGCATAAAGGGAGCATCATTTCAGATTCTTCCCTCGACCGATATCAGGCCGAGCCAGATCCACTTGTTAATCAGTCATCTCCTGACAAATCAAGGGGGATGGAGATTCCCGCCGAGGATCGCAGGATTGGAAATGTGTCTTTTCCGCTTTACTGGGACTATTTCACAAGCGGAATACATCCAGTTCTTGTTGTTATGTTGATTGCTTTGTTTATTCTCATTCAACGTAAGTTATTTTTATTTTACCTGGATTTTATTTCATGCCTTAATTTAACTGTCAGAAGGCTTGGGATGGAAAGTTATGCAGGGGGCACCCAACGAATCTGTTCCTCACATTATCTGTTCCCCAGAGGAATCTTGCTGGCTGGCAAAAATACAGGTGTTTCCATGAGCTGGCTGGGAAATTTTGTTATTGATAGAGGTTTTGCCTGGGAATTACTGACTTTTTCTAGCATTTCAACCCGAGCTGGCTGTAGAAACTCTGAAGACTGAGAACGACTAAAAAAAAAAAAAAAAAAGAACCCCTTCCCTCTCCCAGAGAGTAGCCACAAACATACGACGGCTGGTCAGAGTGATTGCGCTTGCGGAAAAAACCTCTTTTGTCCCGGTTTTGTCGCTTTTGGATCGAGGGATTTGAAAGCGCGCGGAATTCCTGGCTGGGAAATAAATTTGATCAGCTGGCTGGGAAACCAACCAATTTTATCTAGCTGGCTGGGAAATTTCTTGTGTGTCTTGCTGGGAAAAAGGAACAGATAATGTTTTCCCAGCAACACTGAAAAACACCTGAAAATGCCTTAATAACATTTATTTTCATTAACTGGGGTATAATAATACATTTTACAACAAATTGGTCGTTGGGTGCCCCTGGTTATGGGAGGACGATTTCTTCTTCCTACATATTACTATGTTCTCCCAGCGTTATTTTCCAAACAGAGGGTATGCAAATAATATGTTGCCTGTAAAATTCATTCTCAGGTTGAATCCGTTTTAACCTAGGTTAAATTGGTGATCCTCATTTTATATTACCTAGGTTGAATATGCACAGTCACTGGTGAATTGTAGAAACATTTTGGAGCCTAAGTTAAGCCTAGAAAAAATTAGGGTCAGGTTAGGATTAGTTTGGTTATTATTTAGTTCTTATTAACCGAGCGAGAGGTCTGTATGGGAGAATCTTGACCGAGGTCGCCAGTACAGACCGAACGCAGTGAGGTCTGTACCAGCGACCGAGGTCAAGATTCTCCCATACAGACCGACCTAGCTCGGTTAATAATGTTTATTATATGGCCAAACAAGAACAATTTAATTCGTTTAATGTAAATGGTTTGTACTAACTGACATTTTGCTTGCGAGCGGCGATGAGTGGCGATGAGCTGAACTTAATTCTGTCAAAGTTTGCTTGTCATCCTCTCTTCTGTCATCATGCTGTTTGGCACTTCCATAAATAAATATTGCTAGAAGAAAATACTCAATATTTTTGCATTTTAGTTTGCATCTTTTCACTGCAAAACATTACCCGTCTAGATGCCGGTCTAGATGGGAAAATCTAGACCGCGGTCAATATCGATTTTAGCCAATCAAATACGTGAATTTCGTAGTTCCCAGTCCTCGTGAGACAGAGCCATATAATAAACACGGATATCACTTGACTTATTATACAAAAGTCCATATTGAAACTGTGTTGGGCTGAGCATGTTTCGTCGTTGTTGCGTAATGGTGAAAACACAGAACTACAGATCTGGAGGGTCCGAGTTCGAGTACCAGTGAGTGCATGGTACAGTTCTTACATCCCTTACTATGTTGTAATGTTGATAAGTGTACGAGTACAAAAACTGATAAGATGATATAGAACATTAAGAAGATGTGATGAGATGCGTAAGACGGGGAAGGTGGTGTTTTCAGTCCTTTTTGGGGGGTTAATAGCTGCTTTAATATTCAACCTAGGTAAAATGAGGATCACTAATTTAACCTAGGTAGAAACGGATTCAACCTGAGAACGGATCTTACCGGCAACATTAATACACAAAAAGTCATTTCCATTGCCAGTACAATTGGGAACACTTAATAAAACTAGTGAAAAACTATGAAAATGGACTTGTGAAAGTTCTTCAAATTTGTGCCAATAAAAATCCAAAAAAAAAAAAAAAAGAATCACATTTATGATAGATACAGATTTTTCAGGTAAAATCGGGTCTCAGGTTGAATCCGTCTTTTCCCCGGTTAAATTAGTGTTCCTCATTTTACCTTGGTTGAATATGCACTCAGATAAACTGAAGAAACTTTTTTTGGAGCCTAGTAAATTAAGCCTAGAGAAAAATTGGGTTCAGGTTAGGATTTGTTTTGGTTATTAGACCGGTATGGATATGATATCCTTTATAACTCTTTATACAAAAGTATAAGCGATGAAAAGAACTCTGTTGGGTGGAGCATTTTCGTCATCATGGTGTGGTGGTGAAGACACAGGACAGGACAATAGACCTGGAGGGTCCGAGGTCGAGTAGCTAGTACGGGTAAGTGCATCTTACAATTCAGTCTTTGTTCCCTTAGTATGTTTTAATGTTGAGCCGTGAATGGATTAGATAAGAAACATTAAGAAGATGTCTTGAGATGCGTAAGACAGAGCAAAGGAAGGTATAGGTGTTTTCAATCCTTTTTTTGGCAGTTGACAGCTGCAGATCACCAATTAAACATAAGTAAAAACGGATTCAACCTGAGGCGGGATTTGACCTGCAACACATATAAATGACTTAACCAAGATCATTTAAAAACTAAGCCATGCTGGGTGTTGTTTATATCGAGAGGGGCATATAAGGAATTGTACATGGAGGATACCTGATTTTTTTTCTACTCCGTTTTTTGTTTCCTTGATCTCTCTCAAGGGAAAGGTGCATTTCTTGCATAACTAGTCAACTTGGACTACAATAGATAAGTTGCGTATCTCATAGAGTGCTCCGTGCCTTATTTTGCGGTGCTAAAAGTGTCAACGATATACATTTGATCGTTGAGATGTGATCATGTTGTTATTTTGTTTTGTTTTTCTGCTTTTCAGCCGCTGTCATCTTTCCAGATGTATGGTTGTCTTATTTGTCGAAGAGAACTTTGGAACAGCAACAAAAGATGGATAATATGGTCATTTACGCCAGTGCGACTGCAGCATCACTTGTCCTCACAACTATCCGCCTGTTCCTCGTTTTCTTCGTATTGCTTAGATCCTCCCAGCGCTTGCATGATAGAATGGTGGAGGCCACGTTACACGCCCAACTTTCTTTTTTCGACACAAATCCAACTGGTAGAATATTAAACCGGTTTTCAAGGGATGTTGGGTGCATGGACGAACAGCTTCCGCAGACCTTCATCATGTGTATTCAAGACATCCTCTTTGCCATTTCGGCTGTACTCTTACCAGTCGTTGCAAATCCTTGGTTGTTATTTGTCTTCTTTCCCACAATAGTGGCATTTTCACTTTTTGGAAGATACTATCTTAAGACCTCTCGAGAGCTGAAGAGGTTAGAGTCGATTTGTCGGAGTCCTGTGTTTTCGCATTTTTCAGAGACCATGACTGGTTTGGACACCATTCGTACGAGAGGAATGGAGGCCAAGTTCATTGAACAGTTCTACAAGTGAGCATCTCCTCCGATTCCCATAAATACATATTTTGTTTCATAAATGCAGTCCATCATTTCAGTGTTGTTGAAGTTGAAGTGTAATCAGCAATTACAAGGACACATCTCTTCCCCTCTGTGCTTATGATTCTAAGGTGATAAGCTACAGGACGATTTGAGTGAGCTGTTCAAATGGTCCTGTATCTGGGGAATGGAATTTAATACCTCAAAATTTAAGGTGCTGAGCTCAGATGGCTCGTATCTAGTCGGTACTTGATAGGGATCACTTCCTTGGAGGAATTAGGTTAGAGCGTGTGAATGTAGAGAAAGATCTTGGCATCCTCGTTAGTCATAATTTGAGCTGGAATGGTGATATCGATTATGTTACATTTAAAGCTCAAAGAATGCTTAACTTACTTAATTGAAAATGTAGAGATCTACCCGACACTAAAACTAAGAAATTGCTTTCTATAACTTGGGTTATATCCCGTTTGGAGTATGCTAGTATAGCATGGTCTCCCTTTACTCAGAGAAATATTGACAAATTGGAACAAACTCAGCGGAGAGCAACTAGATTTATCATTGGAAGTGATCTTTCATAATATGAGGGCTTACAGGTTAAACTTACTACCTTTACGATATCGTGGAGAAGTACGTGATCTACTATATTTCTTTGAGTCTTAAGAATTTATGTCTTTAACCTATGTGTCGTTTCGCTCTTGCGGAAAGTCACTACGTGACATCAACTACCTGACACTCAATGTCCCTTTTAGAAGGACAGAAGTGTTTAAAAATTCGCACTTTATACGCACTTGTCATCTATGGAATAATTTATCTCCCTTAATATTAGGGAGTCAAATTCATTGTCAAGTTTTCGTGAGAATTTTCTTGTATTTTATTATAAGAAGTTTTGTGTTGGCCTGGTTTTCTTATAGTAATATTTTTAAGGAGTTACATTATCATTTATAGTATTTGTATAGTTTTTAATTTTACGTAATTGTATCTTACGGCGGCCCATAGTAGGGGATCTAGAATTCTGTTTTAGGCATCCATTAGAATGTAATGTATTTGGAACTCTTATTAAATTAATTAAATTACTCCAATCACACGTCAAGCACTGATTGCGGTATAACTTCATTCATTCATTTCAGGCATCAAGACTTGCACAACCAAGCATTTTACATGGTATTTGAAAGCACGCGTTGGTTTGGTCTTCGTGTTGATCTCCTTTGTGTTCCCTTTATAACATGTGTGGGTCTCGCTACGGTGGGATTCTCAATAGACCCAGGTAAGTAGATTGATAAAAAATGAAATTAGCAGCTGAGCGTGCGCGCGTAAGCCACACACGCAATTCTAAAAACTGCTTGTGTCAGCTCATGATTCAAAATGGGTCATCAGAAATAAACAAATATTGCTAATTTCGCTCACCTTTCTTCTAATTCCTAAACATATGGAATATAAATAGACGTCTCCTATTCACGAAAACTACGAAAATTGTAAACACATGGTTTAATGGTCACTTAAATCCGTTTGTGTTGGCCTGTAGCTTTACTCGCGCTTGCACTAGAATAAGCGGGTGATGCATGCGTAAATGCCGATCTTGTAGCCCAAATTTTTCCTGATTTTGCAACTTTACTCGCTTATATCTCTGCTTCCGGACGGTGAATTTTTTTCATTTTTTGCATGTTAGCTTAGATTAATTTAAAACGTTTGTATTTCAAATAAAAAAAAAATGCTGTAGGTGAAAAAAGAAATTAGCGACACATTTCAAAAAAACTTATTTTTCTGAAAAACTGCAGCTGACCTACAGATTTTGTTCAATTTTAAATATTTTAGAGATTATTTCCAACATTATCTGGTAACGCTGAATGGGAAGGTTTCACAGTCCCGTTTTTTTTAAAAAAGATAATATATCTTGATTTTAAGGCTCAAAGAAATTGCTTATATCGTTGCCACGGTAACATTATTTTGGAGCAAAATGTAATGTGAGAAATCTATGATGGGTACTTAATATCCATGGCAAATTTTGTCTTGATATGATTACCCTAACTGTATTTAAAAAAAGATTATGTTTATTTGTTTGAAAAAAGGAGAAACTATTTCGAGCCTCCTTAAATCTTTTGGATTTGGGAAAAAGGGAAAAGTTGTATTTAGTTCATGACAGCAACGGGGTCTCATTTATTTCTTCAACATTTGTCTCGGCATAGTGTAAATATCTGGATAAAAAATGGGAGTTAAAGGCACTTTACAGTACAAGCTTCACTTATCACTTGGACGTCTTACAAACTAACGTTTCTATAATTTTTGGGAGATTTTCTTAAAGTTTGCACCATGGCAAAGCACATAGTTTTGTTACAGAGAGCTCGCAAACAATTTTGGCCGAGAGAATTAGTTAGCGCCATTCGACAGATCGAGATAACGCTTTTGTCTCCATTTTAGCGATTGCTGGACTTTCCTTATCATATGTAATGGAGACTTTGGATTCTATACAGTATGCAGTTCGGCAGTTTTCGGACGTGGAGAACTTAATGACATCCGTGGAGCGGGTAATTACCTACACACAACTGGAGCCCGAGCCAGGATACAAAACAAAGGTTCTTCCACCCACTTGCTGGCCAGGTGATGGACATGTAGCGTTTAACGATGTCACTCTGACTTATTATGAGGGCGGACCCAAGGTCTTAAGGGATTTAAATTTTAGAATTCTGGGAAAATCCAAGATTGGAATTGTTGGGAGGACTGGGGCAGGCAAGTCATCTCTCGTTGCAGCTCTTCTACGCATGCCCGATGCTCAGGGTGACGTTATTGTCGACGGAGTGAGAATAAACGACATTAACCTCCAGGAGTCCAGACGATCTATTTCTGTTCTTAGCCAAGTTCCTGTTCTGTTCAGCGGATCACTGAGACGCAATATTGATCCCATGAACCGATATGAGGATGATCATTTATGGGCAGCACTTGAAGATGTGCAACTCAAATCGTTTGTAGCAAGCCTGAACGGAAAGCTGGAATTCGAGTTGCTAGAGAGGGGGGCTAATTTAAGTGTCGGGGAAAGACAACTCGTTTGTTTAGCACGCACTCTATTGCAGAATAATAGAATTGTCATTTTGGATGAGCCGACAGCCCATGTTGATCCAACAACAGAGACAACAGTCTGGAACACTGTGAACACCAAATTAAAGAACTGTACTGTAATAACTATTGCCCATCGGTTGGATACAATCAAAAATTGTGACATGATATTAGTTATGAGGGACGGGGGTGTAGCTGAATTTGGTACATTCGATTCACTTGTGGGTAGAGAGGGTGGTATTCTAGCTAACGTTGTGAAAACTGCCAAATGATAAAAGAAGGGAGTGATCGTGACTTAATCGTAAAATTAAAAAAGAATCCCAGTTCAACTTACAGAGATTCACAA
>NC_090896.1:15491758-15494258 GCF_036669925.1 Montipora capricornis
TAAAAAAAATCTTAACGACATCGACAATTTACACGAAGTTGTTGAAATATAAATATCATAAGTCAAACTGTCAACTCGCGTACAAGATTGCGACCTTAGCAATCACGTTGTTTAACTTTCGAAAGAAAAACGAAAATCAAAGAACAAAATGAAATACCTGCACATGCTAATACAGTTTGATTTGATGGATTTGAGGTCGATATCGGACTCGAGAATTTAAATAACAACACACCGGCTGATCGCTGAACATGTTTGTTTTCCATGGATAACCGTTTCGCTTGTTTTCTTGCACGACAAAATCTTCTTTCCTTTAAATTGTCGCAAACTATTAGCATTCTTCGTTGATCCGGACCTTCACACGGATGAAAACTTGAATAACGTGAGGATATTTTCTGTGGCGTCTGATCGATTTGACCACAACTTTTTTTCTTTCACATCGGGTTCCA
Source organism: Montipora capricornis (assembly GCF_036669925.1). Lineage (NCBI taxonomy): Eukaryota > Metazoa > Cnidaria > Anthozoa > Scleractinia > Acroporidae > Montipora > Montipora capricornis. The sequence continues at coordinate 15,492,205 of NC_090896.1, forward strand.
TATGTGTAGTACATAAAATACTGCTGTCAAACGTTTTGTCAATGGTTATCTGGCCACAAAATCAATTGCGTGCTGATTCCCTTCTTTGCAATGTCAACAAAGCCTACATTGCCACCCGTCCCTAACACACATTTCGCCAACCTCCCAGATTCTGGGAGACACGTGACCAGCGTGAACCAGGGTCTTCTCTCAACGACAATGGAGGCAGAGAAGAGAGACCCTGGGAACGAGGTTGCACCCAACTCAGTACTGTCTTTTTTTGTGTAACACGTACCACAGGCAACCCAGTTTTCGCTCATGGGGCGTCTAGTTTCCTGAACGCTGTTTTTTTCTTTCAAGAAATGTTTGGCCTTTTTGTAAAAATCATCTTCTAAATAACAAGTAGTCAATTCCTCTATTTTTCTATAGAAATCGATTTCATTTACGCAATTGCGTTGGCGTGACTCTGTACTGGTTTCGTATTGCACATTTGTGAATAAATCGAGAGTGGCCTGGGATGAATAATAAAATATTAATTTATAAATTATTCTAAGGAATTTGCATCAATTGCTTGCGTGGTCAAGTGGATTAAGGAGTGGGCAGCAGATCGAGAGTTCTGGTGAGTATACAGAAAGGCCTTGAGAAATATAAATATGGCTGAAAGTAGTGTTGTGTAGAGGGAATGGGCGTGAGGGGGGATAGATATGTGAAGGAAGGGAAGGGAAGGTAGGAGAAAGGTACTGGACAGGATCAGGGAGGGGATGTCAAGTACTTTTTAGAGAACCCCTAAAAGAACAAGCCCCAATTCTTTAAAATTCAAAACAAACAAAATTAAACCACAACAGATGTTTATCGAGCTGCAAAGCGGGGAGGTAAATATCCACCACTAGCCACCTCCACTTAGGTGAACAGTTGTTAATTTTTTATTGTTCAACAACGTTTTGACGAGTCTGCATGGCAAGACCATGGAGAAAAAATGAGACTCTTTAAGCTTTCGAAGCGCAGACAAACTTATGATAACTCAGAAACTGAGAAATTGTTTCTGTGCCTGTCACAAAACTTGACAAAACGTATTTTCTCTTAAATGGCGTTTAACAGTGTTCAACCTCTGTGATAGTTATTTCCCCTTATGTTTATGCTCCATTGATTATACTTTTTCTCTGTTTTCGTCTTTATCAGCGCGCTGGTATGGTCAGCGGTCTGAAACAAATGAGACATAGTACCATTTCATGTGTTAAATAACCTTCTTATCCAGCAAATTAATAGTGGAATGGTGTGAATCAAATGAAGAATTATTTTCTCTCTTTTATTTGTTTTTGTTTTTGTTTTTTTGTTAATTTGTTTTACGTTGCGCTTTGTGCAACAGCAAGAGGCTTCATTCCAGGGCTGATACTTTATCGATTATTGGAGTTGTGAGGTCTTAAGCAGTTGCCATCATTTACAAACACATGTGGACTAAAAAGAAACAAAACAACAAAATTTTGTCTTTCTGCATCTCAATTTGAGGGATATATTTTGGTAATACTAATGGTGTAACAATCGAGTTTTCTGTTCTTTCTCCCATCTCCTGAATCCAAAATAATTTCATATCATAAACAAAAGGAATAATAGTTGCGACCATAAATTTAGCATTTTGCACAAAACAAAATCCAAAGTTTTGAAAAACATTTAAATCAAGTGGACAACGAGAAAATGTTCCAGACTAAGTCCAGGTAATTTTTGATCAAAAAGACAGACGGTTTACGAGTGTTTTCTTTGGCATTTCACCTGAAACGTATAAGGAGCTAACATGAAATAAAAAGACTTACACTTTAAAGGATATATTTTAAAGTAACACATGTCTGGTACCTGGGCAACCAAAGAGTCCCACCCTCATTGATATGTATCCATGCCAACTTGTTGGCCGGAACCGGAAGTAACGTGCACTGATTGATGGGTTGAGATCATGATGAACTTCAGTGTCCCTGTCTTTGTTTCCAGCAAACTCCTACAGTAACAAGATGGGAAATTTATCATTGAAACACTAGATTATATCATGTAAAAATTCCACACTCTTTTGGCCTCCAGCGCTGTCG
>NC_090896.1:15499258-15504258 GCF_036669925.1 Montipora capricornis
TGACATTTTCGGCCTTTAATTTGTTGATTGAAATTTGCGTTCGTGGGCTGAAATTGACATCCCACGAGCAGCTTCCATAAAGATGACAGGAAGTCGTGTTCTTTCTGGCGCTAGGCGAGTCGTTGGTTATCTATCACTTCATATCCAGCGCGCCCTCATAGAATAATTGTTAAATGTACACCTCTTTCCATATCCTCAGTAAGCATATGCACAAGCCAACGTCTTTTTGACCAAAAAAGGAAACGGAAGACGCGAAATCGTCTGTAATTCCTTGAGTCGACCCATTCCTGAGTAACTTATTTTTAAAAACATGTTTTTCCTGCGTTTTTACCGCTGAGGTAGCTCTGTTGTGATGGCTTTTATAACCCTCCCTCCATGTAAGTAGGCCCTAAGATACTAGTGCTTTTAGAGCAAAAATCGCGGGAAGACAGCAAGTTTTTGGGTCATAGGGGTCTTTGTTTTCAAGACACCCAACTCGAGCACTGCACTCCAAACAAAAGAACATGGCGACGACCACGAGGTCGACGTGTGCCAAAAAAACACGTGATTACTGGGCACTCAAGGCGTGCAAAACAAAATTGTCTGTATCAGCGGCGATAATACCTTCATTAGACTTTTGGGAAATTACCTGTGCAGTTTGTTCCGTCACCTTCATATCCATTCTGGCAAGTGCAATTGTAAGATCCTATAGTATTCTTACATGTGGCATAGACGTGACACTCGTTTTCAGATGAACACTCGTCAATGTCTGGAACCAAATAAAGACAACAAAGCGAACTCGAGGACTGCTCTTTCAAACTCTTATTCCAAAAAAAAAACAACATGCCGGCGACCAGGAAGTCGACGTGCCAAAACACCACGTAGCTAATGGGCACACAGGGCGTGCAAAAAAAACACTGTCATTATCAGTCGCGATAATAACTTTTGGACTTTATTTGAGCAAGTTCTTCCGTCCCCTCCATATCCTTTTTCGCAAGTGCAATCGTACGATCATATGGTATTCGTACATCTGGCATTCACGTGACACTCGTTTTCAGACGAACACTCGTCAATGTCTGGAACAAGTTAAATATCGGAAGAATCAATAGTTGGTGATTCGAATCGGTCTTTCAGTGAGAATGCGTTTTTCATGGTTTCTGTCTCGATGTTGCAACAAAATCTATCTACAACCGATCTCGCATGTTTTACTTTAATTGCCTTGAAAAATCCTATTACGATCCTATTTCTGAAAGAAGCCCTTAGTTGTCTGCAAGTTGCTGTAGATTACTTCACCCAACAGATAAATTCCCTTCGTTTTGGAACAGGTCATCCCAAATGTGTATGTATTGGACAAACTATGTAAACGATTGAAATAGGATTAGAGGCTATCAGACTATTCAACTTTAAAATGGCACGTTCGATTATTTTGCATCAATTAAATTATTCGCGGAGTTACTTGGCTAAAACCAACTAGCAGAATACTTCGTAAGGCTCAAATTGTTAGACGGGATCTTACCTTTTTCGCAGTCTCGTCCGGTGAATCCCGCTTTGCAGACACACTTGTAGCTGTTCTCTTCGTACAGTGGCAGACACGTCCCATTGTTCTTACAAGGCCAACCGCTACATGGTGACTATAGAGAATTGAAGCAGATTTATTTAATGTAGATTTGGGTGGAATGCAAGGCTTTATCGCGATTTCTATGAGTGTGAGCGAGGTGAGTGTTTGTTTGTTCCCCGTTTACTTTAATCTGCTAAACCCTTACCCCCCCCCCCCCCCCCAAAAAAAAAAAAAGAAAAGTAAATTCGAATTTCAGTACTTGTCTCACGTTTATTGGTCTTTTAATTTTTGTAACGTTCTATCTGTAGTTGACTTCAACAGTCGTAATAAACTTTAACATTGATTTCCTGCGCTGTGTACTTCTGCGCGCAAAGTTCAGTGGATTGACTGGTTCGTTATCAAAGCATAATGTCCTCCATTGCCTTTTGTGTAGCAGAAGTCACATCCTCCTGTAATGTGTATAGTTTCGTGCGTCCGGATGACGCATCTGAGGCAAGATGAATAATACTTCCCTTGGAGTACATAGGAACTGTTTCTTTCTCTCCTGCATTTGCTGGTCCTTCCTGGGTTCACTGTCCAATTGCACAGAAATCAATTGGATGACTGGTTGGTTGGTCTGTCAAGTAAACATTGACAGGCACAGTACCTGGGTTGTCCTTTTCAGTCATGTCTCAGACTGTCTTCTGTGGAACACTTTGCCTATGCTTTATTCGACAGTCTTTCATTTGCTGTACTTGGGGCTTGGTCAGCTGTACTGATGAGGGTGGAAACATCTTAGGCACGTCTGACTGCACACTTGGGTAGTGAGATTTTGCATTCATCGAGTAACAAAATTTTGTCCTGCGCATTTGCTTCAAGTGTTCTCTTAAATCGGAAGTCAAACTGGAGCTGAAGTGGCATATCACACGAACAATAAAATACAGTAACGAGAAGGCACGTGAAAAGCGAAAAAAGATCTCCGAAATTGAAGCGTCCCTGAGGATTAGTCAGAAAAAATGCATGAGACATGTGTAAATTAAAAGATATGGGTCATACTGATTAAAAAAGATCTCTGATTTCTGTCAACGCTAGCAAGATCTTCTCATCTCCTGGAAAGTGGAAACAGTACCTTGAGGACCTTGTGCCTGGGCCTTTGCTCCGAGGAATGCTTTTACTTACCTTACGCAATGACAATCAAAGTCATACAATTCTTGAATTCTTGAAAAATCGTTCATTCACGTGTGGAAGGATTAAAACTTTGATTGAGTGATCTACAGTATCACTGAACATCAATCAGTTTCGCACGTGCGAGGCTACGAACCTTAGCGCATTCTTTCCCATTGTGTGCAACTTTCTCAATTTCAATTTCCAAGGTTCCTCCATTCCTATCATGAGATGCACGATAGAAGATACAGTTGACAAATGCAAGTCCTTACAAAAGATCGGTGTCTAGTGATATTTCAGCGCGGACTATCCCTTTCAAGCTGACGAGATCTGCTTCTACTTCTACCTTGAAACGTTTGTCGTCTTTTTTCAGTTGACACAAAGAGATGGCCATTTTTACCAAAGGTGAAGAACAAAGGATGAGGGTGTCCCTCTCTCGTTACTGGTTACCTTGTCCCATATTCAGTCTACTAGGTGATCACTGACGTCACTGGGATCCGATACCGCGACTATGTTCCTACTTCCCGCCAAATTTTGCCAAGCACCCAATTCCTATCTCATACCCTCACCCCAGTTCCACTTCCGCCGGAAATCCTCGCAAATTGATAAAGAGAAAACCATTTATGACATAGGTGCAGAGACAATGTTGTGAGATAATTGACTTTTATGTCTTTTTATTTCAATTTATTTGTCCTCCCTTTCACAGCATTTTGTTCTCGTGATCCCCAAAACTGTTTCATGTCCGCTTGTTCCCTAAGATATTTGTCTTTGTTCCTCTGTTTACCGCTTGAAATCGGTCATGTTCCCTTGTTCCCCAAAACCCCTGGGAGAGCCTCATGAGTTTGTCAAGCAATGAATTCCTACGTCCTTGTGAACGCAGCGAAACCTTCATCTTCCAAGTCAAGAAGTAATTTGACAAGTGATATTTTAAAGGCGTTCAGGGTAAGTAAGGGTTATCGGAGCGCGCAGCCCTCGGGCGGAACCAGAAGTGAATAAATCTGATATCCCCGAGTGAAAGGCAGATAAAATGCTTATTTTACACATTGGTGAGGTTTTCTAGAAAAATCACTGTTGTTTGAGATGTCGGCAAAACAGATTGATAAAGATTTGTAAAGAAACAAATATATGTAGTTTCTGGGGACATCCATGTGCGTGAAAAATTGCGAAAAAAAAATTGTCATGGTCTGAATTGAATGTGTAGTTTGCCTCGTGTTGTAATTTGCACTGTGGATGTTTTGAGGGGAATAACTGCAGGGGAATAACTCAATATAATCCCCTGGGAGAACCATGAAACCGAGCCATGTGGCAAATAATAAAGGTGATATTGCCGCTCAATAACGGCTTGGCCTTTCAATATTTAATTTATTCCATTCGGTTTTGTACAGTAAACTGAGGTTGTTATATCTCGGCGGACAAACGACGTCAGTGACAACCAGCGATGGTGTTGGTGGTGTTAATGTACGACGTTCTTCATAGCACTTCTCACATGTACGCAATGCATGCCTATTTTTAATGTCTAAGTTTGCGATACCTCATAGTATCGTTTTCATGCATATCGCATGGTTTGTCAATATCATCATGATAAAGTAAATAAATAAATAAATAAATAAATAAAAGAATTAAAAAAAGAGAAGAAACACAAACACACACACTGTACGCCATAAAAGTCCAAGACATTCGACATACCGCGATGCTGAGGTGGTGAAAGGATTCACTGGACATGAATTTGTCCAAGTTGTTGTACTTGTCCGAAGGGAGAATTTCACAAAGTCGTTTACCGTTGATGTCCGGGTAAGCAGCCAGGTTGTATGAAAAACATGTCGGAGTTTCCAAACAGGCAAACGAGCACTGGGGCATCCAGTCAACGTGACTGTACCCAAGAATGGTGATATTCAAGTAGAAAAATTTGTCTTCTTTAAAGTTTACGAAACTGACACCAATGTGTGGTTCACCGCGGCTGATAGCTTTTCCGGCTTTTTTCTCTGAAATAGATGAATTGCAGCTCCTTGACAACATCGGAGTGTTAAGGCCTTGTCTTCGAGCTGTCATTTAAAAGAAATGTTCGTATTTCGTCAGGTTATGCTATGATCATGAAATTGACATCATCTTATAGTTTTGAAACCAACGAGGTATTCTTCTGGTTTCAGAACGTTGTTTTTTCTTTGTTAGGTTCTCAAAGCAAAAGCAGATAGTCTTATTCTAAAGGTTTAAGCTACAAGGGATTTTTAATTATCTGAAATTTTCTAAGCAATCGATTTTGAGATAAATTTTCATCTAAACGGTGTCAGCGTTTTTCAGTTTGTTGACGTGTTTTGATTTT
>NC_090896.1:15509258-15526758 GCF_036669925.1 Montipora capricornis
AGTAAGATGACATATTGCAGTTTTTTTACCCTGTAAGAATTAAGGGGCTACCTTGGCAGAGTATTTCTGTTTTTTTCGACAGCCTGAACATAAATGACTTACAACGTTTCCTTTTGCTCTAAAACATGCCGTGAAACGCAAGAGAATAATGTCAAGTCTTGAGGGAAGAGTTGATCATTATTGAGTTTTGGCTAAGAAGATTTGAAACGAAGAAAACAAAATTATCTGAAAGTGTGAAATATTTTCTATCCTTGCTAGCCGTGACAACAGAAGACAAAATAGTAACAGTGCCGTTATATAAATTGGAGTCAGACAAACTACAAACTTTAATCTTTCACCCTTTTTTTGAGGGCTGTTAAGCATTCTTCAGAAAGGGAAAAATAAACGATTTGTTTTCTTCGGAATTAGAAAGAAATTTGATGTTTTTAAAGCTGAAATATATGGCGCCTATCTGTTGCTATGGTGAGGTCACAATAATGCGTGCATCTTGTGCTTAGTTTCAGGCGTCTAAGATGTTGTCAGGCCAATCCTGGCGTTAGCTGCGTCCCAACTACTTTTGCAATTGATTGCAGCTTGTTTCGCGACATCCTTAAGTGATAATGAATGACGGAATTAATTATTTCCAAGAACAGGGAAAACATTGGTGAAGTTGTTAAATTCGCGTGGTAATTAAGAAGATCGTTAAAGTTAGCGGATGTTTAAGGACTCTGTAACAGTAGAAGTTGATTTTCCTAACTGGTGCCATAGGATCAAGTTTCCTTGTTTGCTAGTCATGAGAGTGGTATTATATCAAGACAATATGCCTTAGCTAAAATAATCTTCATTCTCTGTACTTGTTTACCGGAAAGTGTTTGAAATTATGAGGAGAATTTACATACTGATTACTCCAGGAAGTCGAAGGGTTAAAAACGAAAAAAAGGAAAAAAACAGAATCTTTTTTCTTTCCTTGAGGCTGTGATGCTGTTTTGAGTCTGTCAACCAAAATTTTAAGGACGTATAGACCTTTCCACGGTTTCTGACGCCATCTTCGCTGGGGGGTAAACGCGGTTATAATTACAGTAAATGTATGGGATTCTGGCCGACCTTGAACCGCTGTAGCGCCTGGCTGCTAAAAAGAGACGGAGTTCCAACTTTTTCCACTACTTCAAATAGTTTTATCGATATTATTCATTCAACGTAAAATAAAGCCATTTCGGAAAGTACGACGTCCGCAAATTCGAATTATAACTCTCATGTGGATTCTAATTTCGCAGAAATTTGCAACATGATTTTAGAAGGCTTTGTATGAAATCTTAAAAATTCGTTTGTGGTCGTTGTAGCCTGAATCAGTTTTTTTTTATTATTTTTTTATTTCATCAAAATAACCTCAGTATAAATGTCTTTAAAAAGACACTTTCAATGTGGAAATCCTCCTATTTGTAGCGGCGTTACAGCGGTTCCGAGTTGGCCAAAATCCCATTCGTTTACAGTAATTTTTGCCGTGTTTGCTCCCCAGCCAAGATGGCGTCATTAACCATGCAAAGGTCTATTAAAAGCATTCCTCAGGCTGAGAGTCGATTAATTAAGAACGTTTTTATTTTGCTTATTTGTATTTTAAATCAAAGCATAAAATACAGGAAAATAAATGTAAATTAATCCAAATACCTTAAAGCATATTTTGTATGACATAATAATGGTTTTCTTATTAGTGTACATGATACACATCTCAGTTTGTATTAATGAGCCGTTCTTATTTATAATCGTTTCAAAATAACTTTAACACCACCAAAGTCATCAGGTGAAACAAAGTCTGATGTAAATTTAAGAACATCTTAACACTGAACGTTTGCAGCCTCACATCGCAAAAATATATAAGCACGTTCAGCGTCAGCTCCAAAATTAGACGTTCTTATAAAAAAAAGCCGGAGTGTAATTGTGAATGATGGCACTCATTTATGAAATGTTCATGGATATCTAATCTTGGCAGCGAGACATTCCTTTTTTTTGCAAACCGGGTCTTGCTGTAAAACTTTCTTTTGCCATTTTGGAAAATATTGTTGTCGTGCACCAAGAGAGGATCATCTTCTCATGCATGCATCGTTTTTTTTTGTTTGTTTTGAATGAAAAGTGAATTGCAGACATATCCAGAAAAATACTTTTTGTTTTATAAATTATAAATGTATCTGTAAGTTAGTATTGTCACCTAGTGGATTAGTATAGTATTAGTATTATCAACTGGTGTATTATCAACGGTGAATTAGTTGCTTTTATACAGTTTATTTTCATTTTAAATAAAAATAGCACAACAACTAGCAATAAATGGCAATTTCTGATTGGAAGGGTATAAACTAAGGACACACTTCAGCCGCAGAAAAGATTGTTTGATCTGTTTAAGGTCTGACTTGTAGCTCGCTAAAATCTCTTCCGCCATCTAAATTTTTGAACTGAAGTCGGTGAAAAGTTACCTCAGTTTCCAGTTTTTAGGGGATGTTGAGGTTTCGAGTTGATCGGTGCATAAAGGGTGCTTTTTGGTGGTTTTTCGTATCTGGCACTGCACGGTAGTATATAATTTTCAGTAACACACAGTATCCAGTTTGTAAGAATCATTTCTAATACTATAGATGACGTTCCTTGATGAGGTAATCTTTCTCAGATTCCGTTGCTCAGCCAGACTGACTGTTGAACTGCCAATGAACTACAGCAGATTTTCACGTTTAATCTCGAGTTAGTGGAGTCAGAATCAATCTGAATCCACACCGCTTATCAAACACTTGAGTACTTGTTTTCAGGTAAAAGCAATAACGATTATTTTAATTCTAGAAGTGCTACGGAAACTAGTGAGGAGATATTATCCCTAATCGCGGTTGATTCTTAGGTTTATTATTGTTTTGTTTGTCCTGCGAAACTACACTCTGTGTTCCTGTGGGGATGAAAAGGCTACATGGAATATATGCAATGGTACGTTTCCGTTAGTTTGTGGTTGGTTCGTCAATGGGGAATACACTTCGTGTATTTGTGGGATGAAGTGTGCCCATGCGGGTCACCCTTTGCCTCATAGACTCACTGTACTAGAGTTGTGTGCCTTCTGATCCTGCACAGTTACCATAGAAACCGGGGGCGCAACCCTAGATAGGTAAGGACCTCTCATGTGAGGGATTGTAACCCTCTGGAGAGAATTGTGGCCTTGGGGATTGTAACCCCTTGGCGAAGATTGTAACCTCGCATTGCCAACTTGTTTTCATGGCCTTGGGGATTGTAACCCCTTGGAGAGGGATCGCGACCTATCTTTTCATGACCTGCTAATAGAGTGCTTTATCTCCTACCACATTACCCCACAAACTGTTGTCTCTTACACTTGTTATCATGGGTTGGGAACATTAAAGCCAATTTATAAACCATTATAAATTAAAGTCAATGTGACAACCATGACCTCTGCAAGGGATCGAGCCTAGGCTTTCTCTGTCACAGAGCAACGTTGTTTCACGTGAGCGTCACACCATGCACTTCATCCAATCACATTCTAGGTGCCTCGTGCTTTGGACTAGTATGTCGAGTCCGACCTTTGCTACTGTCATTCCAGTTCTGTCTTCATTGCGAAAACACTTAAGCTCAGAAGCATCTTCCCTTAAGTTCCCTCCCTTCCCCCCTTCTTTCATACCTGGTGCCTTAGCAGCATGTCCCAGGACATGTCGTGGGGGAAGTATGGTAGCTAGTTGTACATTATCTGTGGATTTGTTACAGTTAATGACCTATTTTAACATGGACTCATTCAATGTTTGCATGTCAATGACTCTCTTTTCTAATATGAAGGGTTAAATCCTCCGTTGTGCTTTGTCAAATAGTTATCTAATCAATATTGTGAAATAAACTACGGGTAGGGGTGAAGTGTTTCCACTCGCTGTACTAAATGATTACACAGTGGGCCATTTCCATTAGTAGGGCTAACGCTCACATGGCTCAGATGGGGTAGAAACCTAGCACTTTACATAACACTCTAATGAGTGAAGTCTGTTAGAATATAATTGCTTCACGGCCAACGTTTGTAAAAAACGTAATCTTTCCTTGTCACTGTACTAGGGTTGTGTGCCTTCTGATCGCGCACGGTTACCATAGAAACCAGGGGGCGCAACCCTAGATAGGTATGGACCTCTCATGTGAGGGATTGTAACCCTCTGGAAAGGACTGTGACCTTGAGGATTGTAACCCCTTGTCGAGGATTGTAACCTCGCATTGCCAAATTGTTGTCATGGCCTTGGGATTGTAACCCCTTGGAGAGGATCGCGAGCTCTCTTGCTGGGCAATTTAGTTATCCTACCTTTAATATGACCTGATCGTTAATGGATTGCTTCATCTCCCACCCCATCACCCCACAAGTTGTTTTCTCTTACACTTGTTATCATGGGTTGGGAACATTAATTAAAAATTCAAGAACAGTGTGAATGCCTTTTCGGCAAATAGTAACTCAAGAAGTCTAAAAAAGATGTTCATTAAGTCTAAGACGATCGCTAATGCGCGATGTCTTTGCGTCACAAAGATCAGAAAATTATATTCTGTTTCCGGGACACATTTCTAATGCGAGATGCGTGTCATTAAAAATATTATCAGTTTTCCGGACACTTTTTACTCGTAATTAAAACAATCATTATCCATTATCATTGTAAATTTTTTGCATTATTGTTATTCGCAGGCTACACTTATCATCCAAAATAACAATTATTAATGAACGAAATGATATATGAAATGAACATTGAACTGCGGATATGAAATCAAGAAAAGCTATGATTCTCGCAGTTATAAACGCAATTTTAGCAATTGCGTAGAGAAGCCTGAAAATTTCAGGACTTCAACGGGATTTGAACCCGTGACCTCGCGATACCGGTGCGACGCTCTAACCAACTAAGCTATGAAGCCACTGACGTTAGGAGGAAAGTGTTTTTTTCACAATGGCCGCAAGCCGTTTTGTCGAGGTGACAGACGAAGAATTAAATTGTTTTGAAGTTAATGCATATTTTTCAAATAACAATTATTCACCTGAGGCTCGGTGAATACTTGAATAAAAACTTCGAATTGGTCTCGGTTTTTATTCACAGATATTCACCTTCTCTTCGGCGAATAATTGTTAAATAATTAAAACTGTAGAGCCCATTACCCCATAGACCAGCCGGACACAGAACGTGTAGATAAGCTTTCTATAATCGTGGACAAAACTCTTAAACAAATTACCCTTCCAAGCGCCTCCAGTTGTAAACAAACTATTGACCATATTTCAACTCCCCCCTTCCCCCCCCACCCCTCATAATGTGGTTTTATGGGGGTCACGAACAGTTTCCTGGATATAAAACTTTCCAAATCAACACTGGATATAAGGGAACAGGGGGGAGGGGTGGGGGGGGGGGGGGTAAGGGAGCAGTAAATGTTTTGAAAATGTTTTGGAATTCACAACGGAGAAATAGTAAACAAGTGCATTTTGTCGGTTTGTGTACTGTTTTCTCAACGAGTTTTGTCCTCGATTGTTGCACCCAAAGATTTTTGTACCTCAAAGGGTGAAGCATCCAGCCCTTGTTACGGAAGTCGTAGTTTCAAAACCTGGCTAGGACTGCCTGCTGTTAAGCAATTCGCCTATATTGCTTACCGTTATCACAGTTTTTCCCCGTGAATCCTTTTTTGCATGCACACAATTACCATGAGAAAAGCAACTCATGGGTTCCTTCCTATGAGTATGGTGCTGCGCTAAGCCGCCCTTCGAGCCGCCGGAGCTCCGCTATTAATAAAATCTTAATCGTTGCAATTTTGTGAAATGTTTGCGATCACAAACACACGAACCTTCCCCAGACAGACTTATGAATTGGAACAAGGAAGGATTAAGTTTTTGCAAACGTTGGCCGTGTAGCACTTACATTTGAACAGACTTAACCAAGAGAAATTGATGGGTCTGAGAGGGAGGGTCATGGAGTTGGCCGGGATATGTTATGTCCTCGAAAGTTATTTTTAGAGTAGCGGACGTCTCTGTTCTAGCGGAAGTCTGTCTTCTGAGAAGTCCGCATGCAGTCTTGCTTCGCTCTCAGGTTCTTAGTGAAAAGAGAAAATGATGGCGCGCGTGGAAGGCTGATAAATATATATTTTCTTTCAAACATCGGACCGAGCTTGGCCTGCATGCGGACGTCTCGGAAGACTAAAAATAACTTTCGTGGACATGACATATCCCAAGGGCTGGACCGGGAGCCTCCTTCTCTGTCCCCTCTTTTTCTCTTGACTTAACTGATTAGATTGTAATGTTAAGTGCTAGTTTTCTACTCCATATGAAACAAGTGGGCGTTAGCCCTACTAATGGAAATGGGCACACACAATTTCCCACCCTGGTCAGAGTTTGTCTCTGTCCTTGTGTGGGCCCATTTCCATTAGTAGGGCTAACGCCCACATGGTTCATATGGGGTAGAAAACTAGCACTTCACATTATGAATTAGAATCTTCCCCTTCCAATGCATAACTCTATCAGCTGTCCAAACGACTTCCTGTTACTTCAGAAACTTTGCATTACCTCGTGTCAGGTCCAACTATGCTAGAACCTGTCCCAAGCTTAAGCCTTATCACGAATTTTTGTTTTGAAAAAAATGCACTTCCATATCTTAGAGGCTGTTACGTCGGAGACTTGTGCGGAAAGCAGTGGTGTACTTTGCTCATGATATACCTGAATATTATTTATTACAATCATGATAATTACACAGAAACATCTGATTTTGCAAGGATTTAGTTTAAATTGATTCATTTATTTAGTTATAGTTACTGTCTTCTCAAGGTAAGAGTTAACATCTGCATTTATCCTAAGCTAAAAATAACGCATGCTTGGTGATCGAGTTCCAAAAGTATTGTAGCTCAAGGGAAACGCCAGATGGGCGGCCCGAAGCTTCGCTTCAAGGACGTCATCTAGAACCACATGAAAACAGCCGAAGTTGATCTTGATACCTGAGAGGACCAAGCATTGAACAGAACAGTCTGGAGTGCTGTGGTACGGACATCAAGGTACGCAGTACAGTAAGAGCGCCTCCATAATCTGCCCCAGGCCAGACCAGCACTCTGTTACACACCCCCATTGCAAAAGTACGAGTCATAACCACGTCAAGACCTCCAACTCAGTCATCATCGAAATCGATGGACTGCAGGAGAGAGTGCTTTTTTTCAATCATTGTTTTTTCATTTTTTACAGGATTTCAAGATTATTACAGAATGAAAGATAGATGCTTGCGATCTACGTTGGATCGTAAAACATTCCTTCCGCGAAAAGGCGTCGGTTGTTTATTGATGAGAATGATGTCACATACAAAAATACAATGCTGTGCAGTTGTTGTCGTTTCTGCATGATAATTCATTGTGGCTTCACTTTAAAAAGTACGGACGCAATACCTACACCAACTCTGCATTTTATATAATCTTCAGTTTTAAGACGTTGAACTGTCACATGTTCTCATATTCTGTATGCAATTATGTTTAAATCAACTTGATCGAACAGAGAGGATTCGCATTTCTTTTTCGTTTTTTAAAACTAGTTTTGAAGTCAATCCTTCCATGTTACACCCAATTAAATCCATTTTATTGTTTCAAATAAATTTAAAGACAATGTGTCACGGCAGTGAAGTTAATTCTTGTTTTACCAATTACTCGTCCCAACACGCTACGCAACTTAACTTTACCATATAACCCCGATTCGGAGTTATACGCTTCTGACTTTACCCTATCAATGCTTTTAATCAACACAACTCAATGTTTCATGACCAAACATGTACGTCGAACAAGCATAATTTAAGTTACAAACACCAGAGAAGAAAAACCTGTTGGCTGAACAGTTTTCAAAAACCCCAATCGCAATCCATTTTACTTTTCTTCAATTTTGCCCATCACTGTTGTTTCATTCGAAAATGTCTTCGTGCAGGGATGGCGCAGTGGTGAGAGCACTCGCCTCCCACCAATGTGGCGCGGGTTCGATTCCCAGACTCGGCGTCATATATGGGTTGAGTTTGTTGGTTCTCTACTCTGCACTGAGAGGTTTTTTTCCAGGTACTCCGGTTTTCCCCTCTCCTCCAAAAAACCAACATTTGACTTGATTTGTGTTAAATTGTTGATTTCAGTTTACAGTGTCCTCAATTAGTGCTCCAGCGCTAGAACGACAAGACACTTAAATAAAATTCCTTTTCTTTCATAATTTCATAGTACATTTAGTTATTTCGCTTGATTTTTTTGCCAGTCTTCAGTCGATGAATTTGCCTAAATTTCGTGCCACGGCTCCTTAAAGTTCTAATGCTATTTCGAACTTAGGTTCGCTTTGACAAGGTTGACGAGGTTGCCGTGAATTGGGACCTACATCAGACAACTGACAGCCGACGATTGTCGACCGGCAACCGATGATAGCCCGAGGCCACCACGAACATTCCAAAATGTACCATGAGCACGGCACTACGAACGAGGAACTATTGTGTATCAGGATTCTGTACTCTGAGGACCACTGGAACAGATGTGCAGGGTATCATGCCCACTTCTGTTATTACCATGGAGACGAAATGAGGCGGTGTGATATCGTATACTAAGTTCAATAAATGAAGAGAATTGACGTCTCTCCAATCGGATAAAACATCTTCAGTCTCTCTGGTCAGCGGTACCAAATCATCCGGGTCACCTGTAGAGAAACAGGACAACAGCAAGTCAACAAAAGGAAGACAGAAGGCAATAGGCCACTTTAGATATATTAAAATTCAGCTTGAAAGAGAGGTTTGGAGGACAAAGACAAAGGAAAGTGGCATGAAATGTTAATATCTTTCACATTCATTGCAACTTGTTTCTCTTGTTTTTGCCCTCTCTGCCTCGCTATCAAGCTGAATATTAATATTTCGAAAATGGCATATTTGTTGCAAAGTTTGCTGGCACCAATATTTCTTGACCAGACTAATGACACCGGAACTACCTTTTATCAGGAAATATAATCTAAAAGTCCGCCCAAAATAGTCCATTCTGCGGGGAAAATCCGGGACAAGGGGACAGCATAGGACGAAGTAAGTGACCCTTGCACTTAACTGAACAATTTAAGCAATTGCCTTTTCTTGACACCTGAAAAATTCAGACGCCTTCAACGCGATTCGAACCCATGACCTCTGCGATGCAGGTGCAATGACGGTGCAATGCTGGTGCAATGCAGGTGCAATGCTCTACCAACTGAGCTATGAAGCCACACAGTTGGGTACAGGTCAATTTGTTGGGCTCTTGTGTTTCCGGGGGAGGACTTGATGAATGAAATGATTTATATATTTATATATAGAGCGAGTTTCAATCGAGTGTCGTAAAACCAAAAACAAAGTAATAACTTTGGCCAATCAAAAAGGACGGAGACAATCCAGTAAACCAATCAGCACTCAAAGTAATTACACGTAGCCGACACAAAGTGCGGGAAAATGTGCACGCGTAAGCCACGATTGGTTTTGCTTTCACTTCAGGGGTCAATTCAATAAAACTTTTACACGTGTAATTTACAAGTGTAGCCATAATGATTGTTTTAGAGTCTGAGAACAATAGCTACACTTGTAAATTACACGTGTAAAAGTTTTATTGAATTGACCCCTGATTGGTTGAAAAAATGGCGCGAGAACTTTCAACCAATCACTGAGGGAAGTAAACGCAAAACCAAAGCAATTTGCTAATTACTTTCGACACTCAATTGAAAACCTCTCTATTTGAAGTGCGGGTTATAGTGCAGTTATAGAATTGTGGGACAGAATGGGAGTTCTCTCCTGGTTATGTTCCCTTTGTTTTACTTACTGAGCTCATTGGAAACAAAGGAATCTGTCTGCACTCTCTCGCAAAACTTGTACGTCTCACAGCAAACCAGCACTGGCACATTTGACGCATGCGCCACCATAGCGATAATAGACGACCCAACACGTGACTTGACATAACCATTGGCGAGAAGGGCATGGGCACCGAGGAACACCTTGGACACCTTGACAGCGATTGAGAGAAAGAGTAATGGTGGATTACAATGGAAGAACTTGGAAACACTAGGGAACCGACGCACATAAATCAGCCATGACACGTTTCAACCATCCTTATAGTGCTACTACGTTTAAAAATCTCTCTTCTTTCAATTTTGACGGAAGGTTTGCTTGAGACACCGAACGAGCGGCACATTCAGCTTTCATTTCTAGGAGGCCTCTTTCTATTTTAATGGCAATTTATCTTAGCCAACCCCTATTGCTTACAATCAAAAGTGAGCGGTTGGGCCTAGGAGAGCTGGGTCCAGAAGAAATTGACGGTAAATGCAGCTTATCAAGAATGGGAAACGTGATTTTGAGGATGTTGTTTAAGGAAAAAAAACAAAACAAAAACAGCAGTAGACTAGCAACCTTTGTGGCATGATTATGGTGCTGAAGCAAGAATCCCCCTAATGTGATCTTGAGGATGTGCAATCTGGTACACATGATTAATTAGCCACGTAAGCATGCCCACTTTTAGAGAGCAAACAACGCATCCTTTCTCTCAGTGTATGTAGTAGCTCTTGAGTGATAATTAAAACGAAGTATACAAGGATCAAGGGTGATGATTCGGTTAACAAGGTTCCTAAATCAATAGTACATAATTAGAACACGTAAGGACGACTCCAGCATCATCTGAACTGAAGGCTTGTCAGCTTCAAGAATAGTGTGGATTTGCGCTAAAATGGAGGTCCAGGTCCAGCCCTTCATCTTTCATACGCTTTCCATCCACCACTGTACGCAATTTCTCTTTGGAAACCTCCGAATGATATCGACCACAAATTTTCACTACACAATTAGGTTTTAAGTACAAAACACACCTCTTTAATGACATAAGACACAGCACTGATTAACACATACGAACATCTTATCCCGTGTTTCACCAGTCTTCGGAGACACTGTCGACCTTAACAACAGAAAGGGAGAAAACACACTCCTTATAAAATTTCCCGTGAGACCCTCTGGTATACATCGCATGATCTGTAACAAGGTTACAACATACATTCTGGGAAGCAGAGATGGAAAAGTGAGGGTTGCCAACAAAGGGTTGCGTTTTTTTGGTTCTCGCCTCTGCTCTGTTTTTCTCAGGGAATTCATGAATTGACTCTCAATAAGGGCATTTCCGAGTTCATGTCTACCTCCTCTTCAGAGCGAGTCTAAGTGCGAAGTTTGTATCATTCGCGATTTTCTCAAATCCCAGAATACAGTTCCATTTGGGGGTTACTTGCTTTAAAACAATGGATATCCAGCTCACTGAGGTATGATGCAGTCCCAAGATTGAATGACTTGTATTGTTTTTATGCAAAGAACTCCCTAAACGTATTGCGTTATGGGAATGCGAAAATAGCGAATGGAAATCGGTTTTCATTCATATGTAAAATTACCATCACAAACACTTCGCGCTTAGACTCGCTTTGAAGAGGACGCAGACATGAACTCGGAAATGGACTATTAAGTGAAGTACAATCGTCCGGGTGAGTATCACACTGTCCTGGGCTTGTCGATTTCGTAGTTCGGGTCCGGAATGAGAACACTAACGTTTTTCCAAGGGAATAGGTCCATTTGTCGACAGTATCTTTGTTTAAGCCAACAAATATAGTGTAGCTACATGTAGTAATGTAAAGCACACAGAAATCGCGAATTTTCTCTCCACACTTTCCCAGAAATCGCTCAACTTGGCTATGATTGCGCATTCTTGCAACTTTGAGCTACCAGAATTTAAGAAAACATGCGCCCGTTAGGTCGCAAAGAAAACAATTTACGCTACCTTCAAACTTTGGTCTCGAATCAACAACTACCACTCTGAACTGCTTTCCAGCATCGTATGCATCTTTTAAAATCTTAAGCACCAAAGAGGAGCTAGACATGAATGAAAAAGAATCAGGAATTGTAAACATGGTCATTCCGCCAGTGTTTCCCAGGTTCGATTCCCGTACTCGACGCCATATATGGCCACAGATTATTTTTCTCTGGGTACTCAGGTATTTGGGAGGATTGTGGGAGGCGCGGTGGCCTCATGGTTAGAGTGCTCGACTCCGGATCGAGTGGTCCGGGTTCGGGTCCTGGCCGGGGACATTGTGTTGTGTTCTTGGGCAAGACACTTTACTCTCACGGTACCCATTTATACACCTGGGTAGAGAGGGGCACCGGCGAAGTTAATGCTGGGTGTAACCCTGCGATGCATTAGCATCCGATCCAGGGGGGAGTAGAAATACTCCCAGGAACTTCATGCTACAGAAACCGGAGATAAGTGCCGGCCTGGTGGGCCTTTTAGGCTCGTGGCAGACTTTACCTTTACTCAGATATTTCCCGCTAAAAGGGCAAGAACTATAAGGCTGCACTAGTGAGGACAGCGATGTTGTCTAAATCAGAGAGATGGGCAGTCACACGAAGAAGATGCAAGGGTAGAAAAGAGAACAGAAGTTGCACAGATGAAAATCCTTTGACGAATGTGTGGCGTTTCTAAACTGGATAAGATAGGGAATAAGGGAATCAGAGTAACACTGAGTGAAGGTCACAGAAGTATCGAAGAAAATACAAGAGAGACGATTTACAAAACTCACCAAGCGTATGTAAGGACAACATCTCCATCATTTATCTTGGTCCTTGCGTATGTCTGCGAGATAGCAACTCCTGCAAGAACTATCCTTTCCTGAACAAACTTGTCGATGCTGTCGATAAGACACTCCTTTGCCTGCAAATAGAACAAAATCAAAGTTACATTTAAGGTCAGGTGCCTATCACCTCAACAAACCTCTCCACTTTCTTTATTCTCCGAAATCTTTCCAACTGCATTGCGCAGTTTTTTAGACCTTTTTTAGTGAAAACGTAATTTTGTTAATAGCTGCGATTTGATCGATGACCAAGCAATGAAGGGGAATGGATTGGACACCGGTTTGACGTCGCAGATTACTTTGCATCGCTGTTTTTCAAAGAACTGTCGCAATGCAAACCAGTCGGTGACATCAACCCGGCCTTAAACCTATTCCTCTACCTTGCGAGGTTGTAGATCAAATTACAACTAGTTTTTCACTTTTTACGAGCCTCTTAACCGGTGGCTTTGATTGGTCAAAATGATATCGAACGCGAATATAAAAACCAGCGCCTGAACTCCGTTTGAATGATTCATACAAAGTTTACCTTGTCGTCAGGCATATCAGGAGGTGAATGTGTTATTTGCAGCTTGAGATATTTGATGGCGTTTCCCATACTGACCGACAAAGGACGGCATTGGGTAAGAAAACTGGAAAACATGGAATGATAAAAGAAAATAATGGTTAACACAAGTGCAATTCCACAACAATTACATCAAATAATACTTTAAAAGCTGTCTGGAATCCAAAGGCTTGGCGTCTGATGTTACGTAACGGACCTTCTGTGTTGTTCTGTGCATGGGATCTGTTATTGACAGGAATTGAGGTCCACATAGGGAAAATAACTGCTTGCAGCTATACTTTTAATGTTTCAAATAATTATGCCAACCACCGGTACAGAAGCCTGTTGTTGGTACATTAACAACAGGTAACATAAACGATACAAATAATTACCTTTGGTTTGGAAAAAAAATGTGTTCAAGGTCTTGACCTCAGGTGTATTGGCTATAATTACCTGATATTAGGTTTGATTTTGGAGTCCAGGTCTCTGCAAAGTTCTTTTTGAGGGGGTGTAGAATAATCTGCAATTAACTGCAAAAAGAAAACATGTACATAAAAAATATACTGGTGAACCAAAAGACGTTTTTAAGTCGTAACCAAAACTTTCAAATAAATATAATTATTAGACAGGGAAGAGTGGGTCAACAACATCTAGTTCCACCAAAAAAAACTATTACCCTTTAACCCTCTCCCTCCAAAGAGTGATAATTAATTATTGGGGGTGAGTGATTAATTTGAAGATTTTACTTTCAAAAGCCAGGCAATTTTCCTCAAGGATGACAGGACCAAAGACACCTAACTAATGATGCAACTGTTGCATCTAATCTTGGTTCGTTTATTTTCATTGATCTTACCTTTTTAAAAGCTAACAGAAGTGCAACACATCTTGCATTTGACCCACATATAATTCCCTTAGCATACTGTACTCCAAGGGTGATAATAGCTGGGTGGATATTGCCAACACTGCCAAGACTGAAAAGAAAAAAAAAAACTTCTTTAGTGACGAGGGTTTTTTCAGATTACTGCGGTTTTGATTATTCTGCAGAATCCTCTTCAAGCAAGAATGGGACAAACTGCGTTTTGCATGGCTTCCATCAATAAAACTTCTGACGCCAAGCCGAGAGATGACCCGAAACAACGGGATGCTGAAATCAATTATTGATGCGTGACATAACCTCCCAATCAGCATCTTTGGTTCCCACGGTACATTGGTACTATCACTTTCGTTTTTGTCTTTCATTTTGCCGTGAGACGCACCTATGGTGAGTCGCCAATTAAGTACACTCTATGTATGTATTGTACTGCAAGTGAAATAAAGTTGACCATGTAGTCTGCATTGGTGTACAAGTACATGTACATACACTGTTAATAAATGCGATTCATTTACATAGTAACAGTGCTCTGATTAGCCAATTTAGTGGACTGTATTTTACAGTACAGGCCGCCTCAAGGTGGTAGACTTGTACTGTAAGAAATCGAAAACCATCTCCTGACATTTTTTGGCGTTTAGCGTCATGTTACGGTGTGATGAGAACTTGTTTATGTCAGAGGCAACGATTGGCAAATAGCTAGGCGAATTTCGAGGGATAAGTTCGATAACAGTAGCATCATCTACGTACTTCAACCTGGTACTGCAATCTTCCGCCAGCCTATTAACCAACACCGCAAACAGCAAGGGTGCCAATCAATTCCTTGGGGAATCCCTCCGCGCGGTGAAATAGGAGGCGAGAGTATACCATCTATTCTAACCCTTTGTTGACGGTGACACAGAAAGGCTTTAATCCAGTCTGGTGAACTAGCTGTGTAGTAGATTATGGCTTACAGTATGGCCCTTAAACGCAGGTACTACTTAAGAAGTACCCTTCAAAGCATCAAAATAATGTGCCTCCTCTCTTAACCCACATCATTCTTTGACTTCTCTAAGGCCCCGAAACCTTTTCTTTCCCAATTCGAAAGTATTCCCATCCACACGTAGCGTATTCAAATCGCATTTGCCCGTCTACACGTATCCGAAACGTATCTGGATTCACTATAGTACTCAGAACTCCTGAAGGAAACAGAGCATGCGCCATGAAGCCCTCGGCAGCCATCTTAAGGACTGATTTCACAGTAAGGAACTGGATTCGATCTAGTTACGTCATCCGGCTAAAAAATTCTGGATTTAGTGTCCACACGGTTCCGCTCCACTCTGGAGAGCGTATTCAAAACGTTCCGGATTCGCCAGCGAATTCGCCGGATAAGTGTGGACGGGGCCTGAGTTGATCACTGTACCTGATTTCTTGTGTTAAAGATGGATCCTTTTCATATTGATGAAGATGCGAAAATAACCCAACTTTTTTCTGAGGTGACGTGCGCTGAGGAACCTAAAAAAAATAACCATATATACTCACTGTCCAACTACATGTATGCAAAGATGGCCCTCGTTGGAGCAGTAGCTGAAAAAATTTCCAGTGATGCTGAGAAGAATTGGCATTGCCTGTGGTCTCATCATTGTTACTAGAGAGCTTAAGATCTACGACGACGACGTCGACGAAAACGCCACAAAACAATGATATCATTGGTTAAAAGAGCATAAATAATCGTGCTGCACGTGCAGCACGGATTTTAGCTCATATTTTTGTGGTTCTCTGCATGACGACGACGTGAAATCACTAAATTTTAGGTTTTGGCGACAACGTGAGCATGCAGCAGAGAATCTTTCATTCTCTATTTTCAGTCGAAAACCGCTCGTACCAATTAATTTTTGGGATACTTCGCCCACATTGTACGACGTGAACGAGATGGAATAATCGCGAAAGACTTTTACTAGAGCAAAGTTCTATTTTGAGGTGACGTTTTCGTCGACGTCGCCGTCGTAGATCTTAAGGTCCCTACTATTGCACACTGTAAGCCAGTTCGGAGTTTCAAGAGACGAATGTGCGCGTTGGGATAAAAACAAGCATATAATTGTCTTTTTTGTTATGGTAAACAGCTGCAAGATTTTTTTTTTTAATACATCCTTGCTTTTATCCCAACGCCCGCACGGTTTTTGAAACTCTAAACTTGCTTATTATATTGCACAAGTATGCCAAACTCATTATATAGGTATGTACGTGTACATGTAAGATTGATTGAGAGTAAGTCAATGTTTACCAAACGTCCACACAGTGTGCACTCAGTCTGATACATAGTACTACTGTACTTGAAACACAATCGTCAGCAAGATTGTATATATATGTATTTCTTGTCAAATTGTACACTAACAGCACAACCCAAAGTAGAACGCAAAAAGGTACCCAAAAGTTAAATGTATCCATTCAAATTGATCCCCCATAATTTGGATTGTTTGGCATATTCCCTGTCTGATACCTTCAGAGAGGGCTGGTACTGTTCAAGAGAGTGAGAACTAGACATTTAGCTAGCACATGTCACCGAAGGTTTTGAATGGCTTGATTTTTAGTTTTGCTCAAAACTAGCCGCAATTTTGCAAGTTATGTGGAAATGAACTTTCGGACATAGCCCTTTTTCTGATTCAAAATTCAAAATTCAGTTTCAAGAAATACATGTAAGCTATGCAAAATATGTTCGGTTTAAGAGGATTTAAGTGCCAAGTAATAATCAGGTGACCAAGGGCGTAACGTGTTAAGTGAATAGTTTAGATCTTTACTGGGTTGAAGAAGATTGTTGGGACCATCCGACAATTTGCATAAAAATAATTTTGTATTATCAGCATATCGATAAGTGGATGATATTCATATATGTGTACTCATACCTGCTGTCTGGCTAATTTCTTGGCCACTTTCTTTTGCACTTTTTCATCATCGGCTTGAAGATCATGTGCAACCATCACACGATGGCCTGTAAACAGAAACACACAAATAGAAAACAGATGAAGCAATCACTGTAAAAAAGGAATGTCCAAAAATTTACGTAATGATCTCAAAGAAAGTCACTGTGTCCTGTCAAGTCTTAACATAAATGCCATCTACCACAATAATTATTATGATGCACTTATTTTTATCATCATCATTATTGTCGTCGTCGTCATCATCATAGTCATCTCCCCTTATCGGCGTCATCATCATTGGCGTCATCATTGTCGTCGTCGTCATCAGCATCGTCATCTCCCTTTATCGGCGTCATCATCATTGGCGTCATCATTGTCGTCGTTGTCGTCATCATCATCGTCATCCCCCCTTATCGGCGTCATCATTATCGTCATCTCCCCCTTATCGGCGTCATCATCATCGGCGTGATCATTTTCGTCGTCATCATCATCATCATCGTCATTATCACCATTAACATCATCATCTGTCCTCTCATCTCCTAATACACTACATACAGTCATGTAAGTCCTCTTTTCTCAAGTTCTAA
>NC_090896.1:15531758-15564258 GCF_036669925.1 Montipora capricornis
ACCTGGACCCACTAAAAAGCTACGTAGGTCCAACCCTTTCAGTCTTGAGAGTGACACTAAACAGATTTTCCTCCGTCTAATGCCAGACTATTTTACTCATCAATGGGGCCACTTCCAGGATGAATAGGTTAACAACATTTATTATAATTCCACTACCATGCCATTTTACCATTTTGGTCAAGAAAACGTGCAAAATATGAGATGGTACTACACTGCAGTGTACCGGTTGAACCGGTTTAGAACAGAGCAAATACATACATGTATGGACAAAACAGGATTTTTTCTATGAAAGAAATAGTTTTCAGCACGATAAAAAGATAGAGAATTTACCTCGTCATCGCTTGTTACTCATCATTTCATTTACGCAATCAAATAAAGGACATTTGGCTGCATTTTTTTGCTATTTGCATCATTCACACATGCCCTGAAGGACAGATGATGCATCTCTTATCACAAGAAGTTGAAGGAAGATAACACCTTTTTTGCAGCGGAGCAATAAATCTCTCATTCAATGGTTTAACATATAATACTCGTGGACATTTTGCTCAATGCTAATAATTACTTTTCCACGCCTCTGCGGGGCGACAAAAAATACTATGCAACTCACAAATGAAAATATCCACGCATAATTATTATATGTTAAACCATCAAATGAGATGTATCAACTGTTCGTTTGCTCAAAAAATATCCCCTTAGCCACTGTTTGAACTTAGCCATGTAGCCACGTAACTACAGTTTAGTGCGTTACAGAGTGGCTGCAATTTTTTTGAAGTGTTTTGGAGTAGACGGGTATTCTACAATTAAGCTTAATAATATCTCAAATAAACTCAATAGACCATTTTGCAGTTGTAGCTAAGTTACCTACCTAAGAATGGAAGCGAGGCTGCCAGTGACCCTGCTTTCATGGGGTGCTTTCCATTAAGCTAAAATTTCTGGGAATTTCGGACTAAGTCAAATGGAAAGGTCCGTTTCAGTTCGGTCTGACCGTTTCATTAACAAAAACTCTTGGTTCCAGTCCCATTTCACTGTGATGTAAGAGAACCAAAATTTTGGTCGAAACATAAATGGAACGCTTCAGTCCAGTTGGATATTGACTTTTGATGAAAACTGTTGTTCCATTTTCCATGGCTAGTTCCACTGGTCTCCGACCTGATGGTCAGGCATAATGGAAAGCACCCATTCAAACCTTTCTGCTTTTCTAATGCTAATGTAGACTAATTAGAATTACAACAGCATAATTTACATGATAAAAGCAGTGAGGACTGTATCAACACAAGGTCACCGGCAGCCTTGCAGCCATTCATAGGCTAGGTCAATGAGCCAACAACTGTAAAATGGCCTACAGTATTACACGCTTAACTGATTCGAGTGTAATGTGAAGTGCTAGTTTTGTACGCCATATGAACCATGTAAGCGTTAGCCCTACTGATGGAAATGGGCCCCACACAAGGACAGAGAAAAACTCTGACCATGGTGAGAATTGAACCCACGACCTTCGGGTTAGATCTCCGCCGCTCTACTGACTGAGCTACAAGGAAGGATTACGTTTTTACAAACGTCGGCCACGTAGCACTTATATTTAAACAGATAGCATAGGGCTAACGCTCACACAGTTCATATGGGGTACAAAACTAACACTTCACATTACACTCGAATCAGTTAAGTCTGTTTAAATATAAGTGCTACACGGCCAACGTTTGTAAAAACGTAACCCTCCCTTGTACTTGTACATGTTCATTGCCGTGACTTTAACAACTTCAGTTCCCACGGCCTGCTCCCGTCTGACCTTGTAGCTCAGTCGGTAGAGTGGCGGAGATCTAACCCGAAGGTCGTGGGTTCAATTCCCACCCTGGTCAGAGTTTTTCTCTGTCCTTGTGCGGGGCCCATTTCCATCAGTAGGGCTAACGCTGACACATGGTTCATATGGGGTACAAAACTAGCACTTCACATTACACTCGAATCAGTTCAGTCTGTTTAAATATAAGTGCTACAAGGCCAACGTTTGTAAAAACGTAACCCTTCCTTGTGGTATTACACCCTGTCTACTTTACACTTAAGTCCTACATGCACGAATTAAATTAATAAACCAAAAACTAAGTCTTGTGCAAATCATTTTGTGATTACATTGACTGACAAATTAACAAGATAAACATTGTTTATATCCTCTAATATAATATAAAATTAGTGCTATAATAAAATTAGTGCTTTTATCAGCTTACCGTACTTTCTCTTTCGGCGGCAACTGACTGTTTGCCAGCGTGAGTTTCGTCCTTTTTCTCTAGGTACACTAAGAGAGATTAAAGAGAGAACGTTTTAATCATGTAGGAGATGGTCTTACTATTTTCAGTGGTTCAAAACATAAGATTACCTTGAGTGTCTTCTGTTACTGCTCTATCCGCCATCTTGTATTCTTAGATTACACTATAATAAGGGATACATAATGTAATTATCAATGCTTAAATCTAGCCGCTGGCCGGAGAGGCCCTTTCACTTAACTCCCGCCTTATGGACACCTCGCTATGACGGACACCCCGCTATTACGGACAGCAGCTAAATCCCCGGCGAAAGTTACAGACGTTTGACTGAAATTAACTCCCGCTATTACGGACTCTCGCTATTACGGAATTACGGACACTTTATTCGGTCCCAACGTCACAATTTTATTGTTTTCTCTCTCGTTCTTGAGCGGACACCGAGCAGCATCTTGGAATATTTGCACACATATCAAGTCCATTTTTTCTGCTTTTTTCTTTCATAGAGGGGAGTTTAAGGTTGCTAATGAATTAAGTGAACTTGGCGACAAAGTGGGGGAAGTTGCAATTCAAAGGAGAAGTACACAGAGCCGATTGGAACGATCTTGTAAGCCAAATGTAGACTACTGTACTACAGTACAGTAGGAAACCAAAACGATGGATGTGTGGACATTGCTGCAACATACGATGATTGTTTTTACGTACTTAGTACTGTACACAAAGGGTACGTAACTCCTGTTCTGTTAAGTTCTCTTCTGTCTGTAAATAAAGTTTTGACGCTCTTTACGTGCAACGGGCCTGAAAAAGGTACTGGAGTTAATGAAAATGAACACACATGTGACCCCCTTCTGTAAATATGGTTTGAGATAAAAATTTTCTCGCACCCCGCTATTACGTACTCTCGCTATTACGGACACCAAATCGTGGTCCCAAGGGTGTCCGCTATAACGGGAGTTGACTGTTTATATCTTTGTTCATTGGTTCATTCCTCACGGGAACATTAGAACACGTCAGTGGCTTCGTAGCTCAGTTGGTTAGAGCGTCCCAACGGTATCGCGAGGTCACGGGTTCAAGCCCCGTTGAAGTCCTGAATTTTGAGGCTTCTCTAAGCAATTGCTAAAATTGCGTCCATAACTGCGAGGATCATATACCTTTACTTGACTTCATATCCGCAGCTCAGTATATGATTCACTTGTCATATATCATTTCGTTCATTAATGTATAGTCAATATGTTAAAACATCAGTTTTAGAACGTCCGCGTTCGGCCTTTGCTATCTTTGATTGTCGATGCGCCAATGGTACACAGGCTTTTAGTAGGACGTTTCTCACCTTTGTCTAACGGAGGATTTTTCTTCTTTTAAATCTTTCAATCTTTATTGTTAATACATCATGTGAACATCGTATATTATATCACTTAGAAATTGCAATAGCACTGAGTAGAGTACAATTTTAACAGGGAGTAATCGGGCGAGAAATTTCAAAATCAGACCAATCTTGTTGAGCATATAATAAGAGCTATTATTAAAAACTGGATGATTGGATAATGCAATTCGAGAGTTTTGATTGGCTAAGCCATCATGTGTTATAAGCCATTATACCATGATCTACAAACACAGCAAGCATGCGTGTGATTTTTTGGGCCTTTTTATTTTTATTGTAGTCTAGTTTTCTATATTTTGGGGCGTTTTTAATAAAACAATTATTCCACTCGCGCTTGTTGGATATGTGATGATTATAGCCAACTCGGCGCTACGCGCCTCGTTGGCTATCTATCATCTCATATCCAACGCGCGCTCATGGAATAATTGTTAATTATACAATGCTCTACAAATATCATAATCAATAACTACGCACCAACATTCTTGGTTTTTACAAAATAAAGTAGAGAAAACTTATCCATAAATTGTGGGCTTTTTCAATAAAACAATTATTCCACTCGCCCTTGTGAAACGCATGCGCTTGTGGAATAATTGTCAATTACCAGGAACCCATCCTGCAATTATCTAAATACCTGCGCTAAAAAAGAAGTGCAACATATTCAAGTACAAAGAATAATAAGTAAACGATGGGTAAATAAATAAGTAATAAATTACAAAGGAATAAAGCGGAGGCTTTAAGTGGATATTTATTATCTTTACATTTATTTTAGCAAAAGGTACTAATGATTTAAGCCTAATGAGTTTATAATATCGATCGTAGTGATGCTATGAAGGGCGCGAGAAACTACAATTAACTACACTTTTCTTTCTACAGTTCTAACCCGTTTTTGCTATTATAATTCCTACAAAGTTATTGTCATTTTAAACTAGGGACGACACGGAATGACTGTTTCATCAGTGATTCATTCCGCTAAAAGCCAACCGTAAGTTATCTAAGCCGCCGTCGTTGTAGTAAACAATTCTTCGTATTACGAATTACTCCGACTCTGTTCCTTACTCGGACGATCAGCAACGAAATGTAATCAGTTGTCGGGTCACAGGCAAAATCGAAAGATTAAGTTAATCGTAATGCATCGGAACCAGTATAGTCACTGTGATTTGTTTAAGTTCTCGGGCTCCCCAGTGACTTCTACTTGATCCGAACGCCAAGCGACGGTTTACAAGCAAAATCCATACCATCCAAGGAGCGTGAAGTCGATATGGAAGAAAAGTTTTCAAAAGCTGGTACCTGTGTACGAGTGATCAAACCAAAACAGGCCCATTAATTCAGCTGGTGGAAGCTTAAAGAAACAAACCTAATCATTGAGAGCTTGTAAACAATTTTAAGCCAACTTGTCAAAACAGTGTATGGGATCGTCGCTTTTCTTGGAAAATAACGGGAATTCTTAAAACCTATTCTGAGCTGTTGCTGTGGAAGGACGATATCAGGTTAGATAGACTCAGATTTGTTCTTTTATTTTATCAGAAAGCAAGCTAATATCATTTTAATGAGGTCAAAACACGGGTGGAGGTTAATTATCTGAACGATTATAAGTCAGATCGTTCAACCGTCCACGAAAAGGAAATTTACTTTTCCTTCCCATTATTCGACTCATCACCCAACAAGTATACAAGTATACTTTCTGCAATATAAAGATTTTGTCGGAATACTTAAATTTCCTTTGTCCTGGTTTCTTATGACTATTTCGAGTCTTTTCGATCAGTGGAATTGACATGGACAAGACCTGCAATTCAAAACTTCCGACGAACCTCTGGGCCAGAGATTAATTGCGATCATCAGCTTATTCGGTTTTAGATGCTTCTTCGAAAAGTAACTGTGAAATATGACGAGTTTACTTTCTAACAATTCAAAATAAATAATAAAGAAAAGTTCAGTAGTAGTCTTGGATCCAATGCGGCAGATTTTTATTACTTTTAAAGAATTACCTTAGCTTCTACAGGGAATCGTGTGAACTTGCTGGCGTACTTCGTGATTTATAGTCACTCGTGATGTTTTGAAAGTTCTCACATTGCACTCGCCTCTTTGACGGCTCGAGAACTTTCAAAACATCACCCGTGCCCATAAATCACGAAATGTACTCGCGTTCACACGATTTCTTATACTTATCCCATTATCCTCTTTTGGTTTAACTGAATACGTAAGTAGCGGATTCTCAGTGGTCTTAAATATGCCAATTTCATGAACTTATTTTTGTCTCCGAGACAAGGCTAGCCGAGAAAAGGTCGAGGTGCTCTCTTTTATAAAAACGAGTTTAAAACCCTCAGATACGGTTGGAAGAAATTTTACCAAACTTTTCCGTCGGGGGCTGTTGATTTTTCAATTTGGCTGTCATGGTAACTGCAAACAGAACAAGACGGCCTTGTATTTATATATCGAAAAAATTCTTAGATAGAATGATCCGAAGTCGTCTCGGCACGCAGGCCGGGGAAATTGAATTGTAGCGAGCATCGTACTCACAAGACTGTTCTGCTTTTAAGTACGAACAAATACTTTGTTCATGTTCAAAAGCATAAACATCATGTGAAACTTGGCATCTTGTCATGGGGAAGTCAAGAGATTTGACCTCGCTGCAGTTGGAAGTTTGCCCCTGCTTTTCCTGTAATAAGGCACCCGTGAAATGGTGCTAAACACAGATGGCATTGATCATATTATGAAAGGCAGATAGATCAATCCTAACTGATACAAGGAAGTGTTACGTTTTTGCAAACGTTGGCCGTGTAGTATTATATTTCAACAGAATTAACTATTACAGGGCAATGTGAAGTGCTGTATTCTACCCATGTAAACCATGTGAGCGTTAGCCCTAATAATGTCATTGGGACGACACAAGGACAGAGAAAAACTCTGACCAGGGTGGGAATTGAACTGAGCTGTCTTCGCACGGCTACAGTGGCGGAGGATGCTAAAAGGAGAGCTCTGACTCTTTTGTACACTTTTGAAACCCACTGGTGAGGTATAATGATAACGATTAATGGTGCGCTTAGCCTTTGCCCTTAAAAAGGTTTTAGTATTTGTTAAGTCCTATCTAAACGATGTTCATTACCCTAGCCTATCGAGTAATTTGTCGTCGGAAACTTTCCGCCATGCGTAATTTCAGTGTGATAGCTGTCTCGGTCCCCAAGCCTACATTTCTCTTTTGCAACGGATCGGGCAATAGCCAGCTCGGCAGAGGTTTCCTTGATTTCCTTCTCTAGCGAGAGACAATCTGGACCCCAGAGCTCTTCTCTTTTGCG
Organism: Montipora capricornis; assembly: GCF_036669925.1. Lineage (NCBI taxonomy): Eukaryota > Metazoa > Cnidaria > Anthozoa > Scleractinia > Acroporidae > Montipora > Montipora capricornis. The sequence goes on from NC_090896.1 coordinate 15,538,685, forward strand.
CATGACTTAGGGAGAAGAGAGCTCTGGGGAACCCTGAAACAAAGGGTGAAAAACAACGAAAAACGTCTCTGATTGGTGCATTCATGTTAAGACGAGGCGGAGAAGGCGCCGTAAGATTCAAATAGGCAATTTTTGGCTATAAGAACCCTACGGCGCATGTTCTCCTACATCGAGTTTCACAGGGCCTCGGGTCATGCGCAGACATAAGATCCGAGGCCCTGGTGACGAGATTGAGAGAGAGAAGGGAAGGATCTCCTCAATGTTCTGTCACGCATGCGCGATGTGACATGATGCAACGTCACTTCCACTCTTCCGCCATTGGGCAGGCGTAAACAACCTCGTTCCCAGTGTCCCCTCTCTCTTCCTCCCTGGAGAAAGTACCCTGGTTGTGGCTGGCCCTGTGTCTGCTAGATTTTTGCAGATTCCAGAAAGATTATTGAAAGGAGGGGCACGATGGTTACATTTTTGTAGGGAGTGGAAATTAAACATCGCTGGTCGCGGGAATGTCTATTAATTTAATCTAAAACAAACTCCAAACAAATATCTGTAAATCCTTTGTACCCGTGGGTATCATGCAGTTCCTAGAAAATTTCGTGGTCGCCTTGATCTTTCATTCAGTGACGCTGTTTTAGAACTTATGATGAAACGTAAGGTAAGAAATAAACAAAGTATTAAGCTTTAAAAAATTCTGTTTTTGAAGACAAAGATGTCATTCATATCTCTAGATAAAGATAGAGAATGAAATGTTCAATGCAGTATGCTCACATTCGCAGACTTAGTCATTTCGCGCTGTTTCCTTCTTCGTCTTTTTTTGTTTGTGTTTTGCAAAGGACACTAAAGAAACGTTTGAAGGGTGATGAACGCTATCCATTTGCTAAATCTCTTCATTATGGTTGTGATTGATCAATTTCGATCCATCGCATTCTACATTTTGAAACGTCCATACCCTACACAGTCATTCACCCAGTTCTAGTAGACCGAGAGCGTTCAGTGCTCTCTTTCTTTAAGCAACATGGGCCTGATAATTCCAGTTTCGAGTTTCTTTGTTTTCTCTGATAAATCAGAAGTGACCTTATTTCTGAGCAGTTTAAAGGGGCAGTGTCACGGCGATATTTCAGTCAAACCTCAAAACACGAAAATACGTCTTTGCATCAATCAAGACCAAGAAATAATGGTGTAGTTTTGTTGCCAATAAAAATTGAAGTGCACTGAAGCTATTCTTTGTTATTTGCTTTTATGGATGGAGAGGATGGAAATGGATTGAAACTCAAGTTTTGAGGTGGTGTCCGCAGAAAGTCGCCAAAAATTAAGAGCGAATAGCTCTTGGTGCAACAAATATTTTTCATATCTTGTCAGTGGGTTGTCAGGAATCTTGTACGTGTGAGCTAAAGTAGTATTTTAGACTTTTACCCAGTTTTGTCCTAAATTTAGCACGACAGTACCCTTTTAAGGCCACTTAGACATCACTAGTGCTGACCAATTACTTTTTTTCTTCTTCATCATCGAATAGGATACAGCATTCAGCAATGTGGATTTAATCACTGACGCAATCGGTACAAGCTCTGAAACCCGGAAAAGCTTGGCCAAGTTGTTAACTTTGCTAGCAACTTCAATATTGAGAAAATGTCAGAGGAATCTCTTGCAGAGGACAAGGCCGATTCCTGTATAAGCAAAATCACTGTTGAGCCAGTGATCTTTTGTTACGCTTTTGGTATCATTCTTCACGTGCCAGTCATTCAACAATATATTCACAAGAGACTTTCCGAAGAAAAAGGAGTTATTTACAACACCACTGCTAGTCTAAGCAACTGTGATCTAACACACGTCTCCAGAGACGTTGAAAGTGCAAAACTACAGAAGGTTGTGCAATCTGAATCATCATTTATGCAGCTCGGCATGGTGTTCTCCGCCAGCGCCCCGTCGCTTTTTGTCGCGTTATTTTTAGGGGCCTGGTCCGACAGAGCAGGCCGGCGAAGAGTCATGGGACTTCCCATATTTGGTAGTGCCGTGGAATCAGCAATTATTCTTTGGGTTATCACTTTTAATCTTCCAATCCACTTGCTTCTCTTAGCAGCATTTATAAATGGAATTTGCGGTTTCTTTCCAACAATGGTTTTATCTGTCTTTTCTTACATAGCGGACGTAACAGACCAATCCCAGCGTGCTTTTCGACTGGGTATCTTGGAAGCGACTGCTTTTATCAGTGGAATGCTGAGTCACTTAAGCAGTGGCTGGCTGATCAATAAAACTGGTTACAAAGCGCCCTATATGATGATGCTCTCTCTTCACACGTTCGCTCTATTCTACGTCGTCTTAAAACTCCCGGAGTCGCGAGCAAAACATTTGATGGAAAATTCAACCGTCAAAGTCTTCAGTTTACAGCATATCCGAGTAATTATTTACATCTTTACAAACCCACGTTCCGGAAAGAGATGGCAAATGTGTATATTGATGCTGACGTCTGGGCTCATGATTGTGTCTTCAATAGGTTTTGGTAGTGTTATTGTACTGTATGCAATAGACCGGCCTCTTTGTTGTAACTCAATTTTTATTGGCTATTACTTAGCAACAAGCTTTTTCGTACAAGCCGTGGGAGCCGTTCTTGGTCTCAAGTTCTTGCGCATGGTTTTATCTGAACATGCTGTTATGCAGGCAGGAATGATATCCATTTGTTGCTCTCTCATTATGATGGCGTTTGTTGAGACCAAAACGCAGTTTTTTATTGGTAAGTAATGCTTGCCATTTGCAATTAGAAAGAGCGAAACTGATGTCGCTGACGTCACCTGTCGTTATCAAAGTGGCGACCAGAGCCTTATATGATTGGCTACCGAAACAAAGGGTTGTTTTGATCACGTGGGTGGTACATTTGAATAGTAAAAACAATTATATAAATAAATGAATAAATTCTTATAAGAAACGATTTGGAAATACACGAGACGAAATATAAGTGATCACGAGAAACCGACGTTTCGGTGCATCTTGCGCCATTATTAAGGTTACATAATGATAAAAAGCGGTTCGTGAAAAGGCTAAGTTGAAGCGAATTTGCATAATAAGAGTGCCAAGCTAATTACATCAATACTTTAGCTCGAGGAGAATCAGACTGTTCATTCAGTGCTGGTTAAATTTGATTTTTCTTTGTGTAATAATCATTATCATAATCTGAAACAAAGGAAAATCAAAACTGAACTTGTTTAAAAATTCTGAGCTAAAAAAAGAATCAATCACAACATCGCGACATGCAACATGAGAGCCAGTATAAAAAAAATTTGAAAGGTAACTCCAACATGTTCCTTAAGGACGTTCGCGCCAAAATCTTCCTACGGTGAGATTTTCTTCATTTCTCGCCTAGAGTTAGGTCATAAAGTACTTACTCCAAAAATGAAAAAAAAAATGGGGGTCACCGACTTTGTTTCGGAGAAAATGGCAGTGGAAAAATGCCTTAATTTCGAGAAATCGGTCATAATAGCGAGATGTAGGCTCATCTGCTCATCCATCGAAAATCATAAAAATAAACTGTTGGAGTGAAAGTTTCCGTGCATAGGTTTTTAGGAGTGAGATTTTTAGATAATTGTATGCCGCTAGGGATGTGGTAAACAGTAGAATTCATCCTCGACGAGCGTTTTCGTAAGCTCTATCCGTTGCAACCACTACCAGAATTCGATGGCACGAGGAAAGAAGATGTTAAAAAAAGATAACTTCTTACGGTGAAAATTTTTTCATTTCATCATATTTTGTACATAGTAAGTAAAGTAAGTGATTCATGATTAAAAAAATAGGGGTCACCGATGATCTGAATGAGTAAAATCGATGTGATTTTGCAAAGCTCTTGGAAAAGTTCGTTTGTCACGCTTTTGCGTGACCTGTCGGGCAAGGACTGGAACCCAAGAGAGGATCGATCGTTGAAGAGATGAAAGGTTTTTACCGAAAAAAAAACCTTTCTCGAGCATAGCAACGAAGTTTTAAGAAGGGGTCATCTTCATTTGGTTGGTGTTTTGTATAATATCTCTCCATTGCCGTCATACTCATCCTCTGGAGTGTGTTTTTTGTGAAATTCAATCGCTGATTGTTTCCACGCAGGTCCGCACTATTCAAGCAGACGAGGACGAAAATACTGCTCAATTTTCACGAAAGTAAAGGAAAAGAACTTTAAAAACATGCATTCACTTTGAACTTAAGTTCGTAGGGTAATAAAAACATTAAAAAGAAACAGCCCCATTAAATTTACGCAACGGTTCGTCCTCGAGTTTTCCAAACTTTCAGCCACTAGTCTACTCGATCAGCTACCTTTTCCAGAGCTTTTCCATCCTCCCGCTCACTTCTCTTTGAAGTTTCATGATGATTCGGAAATAAATGTGCCATTCTTTTGCCGGCCTGGAATTTTTTCCTCGGCGTTTTTGTCGCCATGTTATTTTGACTGATGCTTGAAAAACTTGTATGAAAGTCAAGTAGACTAGTGCACGACTGATAAAACCTCGCGAATATCAGTCGTGCAGTAGTCTACTTGACTTTCATAAATATTTTAGATCAATTTTCACTGATCACGATCTTCTCTGATCCAACGCTGTGCAAGACTTATCGTCCACGGTTTTTGCAAAGGTTTTAAAACCTCAACTTCACTAATGCTCGAAGTAATGCGTGACATATTACAGTCGCGTTACCTGCGCAGTAACGTTGCGCACAAACAATTAGCGCGAACGTCCTTAAGGCGAATTTTTCCAAGAAATCCGAGAAGTAACCGACATCAAGCTAATAGGTGGTGTCCATACATGTATATCAATCTTTAACTTAAAATTCTAGTTTTTAAACTACAGCAAATCTTAGCTATTTCTTATTTCTCCAAAATGTATAACAAAAAATTTACAAAACACCCCAAAAGATTGATTTGTGTTATGAACGTAAGGTTTTTGTATTGCTTGAAACGCGAACGAGATATTTCCATTAAACTGATTTTAAGCGGCGTGAAAACAACTTTCAGGTCTACCCCCGACTTAATTAAACTTTTCAATGGGCGTAAATTTCTTATCCAGGGCGTAAAATTTGATTTATCTTGCATCATGATAAGTGTTGATATTGTTATTAGTTCCATTGGTTGCATGCCTGGGCGGTGTCCCTACACCAATCATCAGAGCCAAGATGTCTAAACTTGTGGACGCTGATGAACAGGGTGAGTTTATTGGTATTTCCTCTATCCTGTCCCCTGCTTCCACACATTCTTGGTACCCAAGGTCTCTTAGTCCAGGCCTAAAATGGTGAAAGACCCTGGGAACTACCATTCTGGCCAAAACACTTCTTTGTCGTTTTCGAAGAAAATAAAAGTTCCATTGATCCCTCCCCGCACCTATGAATAACGTTGGTTTTCAGTGGTCAAACACCTGTGAAAAGTGTTGTGCAAGAGAGGGGCTTCAACATTGTTCAGGGGCGAATGTTTGCAAGGCTGTAGTCATGTTAAAAATCAAACGTAATTTAGAAGTAATCGACCGAAAAAGGAGTGAAGTGGGTTGTCCCCCCAAAAGTTTTGGGCTGGGCCCAGTTATTTGAAACCCGATTAACACTAAACCGTGATTAAATACCAACCCAAGTTTGAATTTTCCCCGTCAAAAAAAAAACCTTGGCATCGTAATCTTATGCTAAAGGAGAGCAAAAATTCTGTCAAAACTGACGACTAAAAATCTTGTGGAAATTTTTTTCTGATCAGAAAATAAACTGCACTTTAAGTTCCAATAATCCAGGATATGATCGCAGACGATCGAGAACGATCGCAGAGCCGACTGTAACCATACATTTCGGTCAGCAGAAATGTCAAATGTACACGCGCGTTGTGCTCGCGGGAAAATCGCAGCAAACAACATGGCGGACATCGAGGAGGAAATCTTGCAGCAAGAAAATTTATTTCAAGGTCTTAACGAGAATGAGAAATTTGATCCCTGAACCCGCAGAAATTTGATCCCTGATCCCTCATTCCATGAAAAATACTGCTGATCCCGATCCCACCCGTTGTGATTCCAGATCCGAGGGCTGTGATCCTTGATCCGGCACTTTTCAGACCTTTGATCCGTGATCCCATATACCTCGTTACGACCCTGTTATTTCTTCTTTTAGTCCTGAAGCAACGGCATCGTCTGCTTCAAAACCGAAGGAAACATCGGTTTGGGGCAGGGTTCATGAAAAGACAAGAACTTGGGGCTTTCCACACATTAGTGAGAGAACTTCGTGTTTCTGACAGACAGTAACGAACATTCGGGCTTTGTTGCTAAGAAGAGTTGAATCATTGGTCAGAATTAAAAATGTTATGGGATACGTTTCGATCGCAGATCGGAGAACTTTGATTTCCATATGATCGCAGACGATCGCAGAACTTTCTGCGACCTGCGATTGTCTGTTATCATATGGAAACCAGCCTTAATTTAATCGGGCTTTGAACATTTGAACAACTGGGCCCAGGACTTTCGGTTATGTTCTTTCAGTTGCATGCCTCAATACAGATGATTTAAGGAACGACGACCGGTACGGCGGCTTTGAAAAGAAACCATTGCGCAGTCTATTAAGACACCCAGGATGTAGACTGAGAAAAATGAAGGTCTCTAAGGTAGCCACACAAAAAAAATGTTGCAGACTGTGTTAGTTGCAGAACATTGCAGATGACAACACCAATCAATGTTTTTACCGAATTACTGTAGGTTAGAGATTTCATGCTATTGCTTCGTTTTTAGGTGCTTTGTTTGCCGCTGTCGCTACTCTGGAAACACTGTGCACTTTATGTGGAGCCGCCTTATTTAACTCCATCTATCCACTCTTTCTCCACGTTGGTCTAAACGGGTTTTGTTTTCTTGTTATGGCCGTGTTGATGATAGCTGCTCTCATATTAACTGAGTAAGTCTTTTCATTCTTTAAAACTACAGTACATCTGATATAATGGAAATACAATAGGTTTCAGTGGAGGGTCTAAAAATCACTTCTACTTCCGCTTTTCGAAACGTCAGTCAATTTAAAATCACCGGCAAGACAACCCTTGCCCGGACGATCTTAATTTCCCTTAAGTTTTTTTTTAATTATTTTTTTTTAATACTATGAAAGTGTAAGGCCCGTTTTAAACGTCGCATTTTACATATACCGAATCTAATACAAATGAGAAAAATCGTTTGTTTTCGCTCATTTGTATCAGATTCGGCACATGTACAATACAATACAATACATACGTAATTGACCGCTCCCCATAGGGGCTTTTCAGGGCCAATGAACAACAACGAAACGAAGGAACAGAACAACAACAACTGTTAAGTATCCCAACTGGCCGGAGGCAAACCAGTTGGCTATTTACAAATGCAGCTGGGAATTTGAACCAGGGACTACCAGGAACAAATTCAACGAGTGGTCAGGGCGGGTCTTGAACCCGGGATCTCCGGATCTCAAGGCAAGCGCCCTAACCACTGGGCCATACTGCCTCCTCCGTAAAATGTAAAATGCGGCGACGTTTAAAACGGGCCTAAGGTTAGGTTTTGGTCTCACAGTACTCAATTGAAAGCTGTTGTAATTGGGTCTGAGAGCTTTCTATCTATTTGTAAAATTATATCATAGTTCAGAATATTTCTCTGTTGTCAAAAAGAAAATAGTCCGACTTGCTACTACGAGCTCGAATGCTGGTTTTCAACTGAGCAAATTCATCAATTGTCGTAACTGCGCTGTCAACGATGTCGTTTTTGTTTATAAAATTCCGATAACAAACGCCGAAGTGTGGTCACTTTTCTAGTTTACTCTGTTATTGGTAATACCACCAATCACAAAAACAAAAACCGGAGTTCCATGGAAAAAGAAGGAAGGTTACGATTTGGCGCCTTAAGTATTTAATGCCAGCGTTCGAACTGAATTCCTCCTACTTTGCTTCCCCCCTGATCTTCTAAGATATTTGCTATCGTAAACTCTGAATATTGCATCAACTCGTTATTTTCCAACCAACAGAATTTACAAGAGGAACGATCACACAAACACCAGAACTGAAGAAGGCACAGGTATTGTAGCTATAAATAATGCAAAAAACCCGTGGCATTATTATTGTTCTGCGTCAAGACTCTTTACTCAGTCGGAAATTTGTTCATATTCGCTCTATCCGTCAACATGTAGAAGAGGGTTTGCGGAGAAAAGATTGTTTTTTCGAGTGATAAGAAATTTCAATCAATAGTGAGAGTCTCGAAAAACTGACATTAAGATTTCTATCATTGTCAACCGCGCTACGTAATCAAACGTTTCCACCGATATCACGTTTGCTAAATACAACTTGTTGGGTGGGCTAAAGTTTGACCAAGAACAAACTGTCTGTTGAAAATGTTTGACATAGATGAGACAAATGAAACAGATTCAACAACATAATGTGAACCGGATCGAATCTTCATGTCCGCCGTTGCGCACACGCTCCATTAGGACTGCGTCCCAACTTAGGTTTAACAACATGTCATTTAACCAACACGAAACATCCCACAAAACGGGGAAAATTCAGAGATGCCGAGACGCTCACACAAATCGAACACAATGTTGCATGATAATGTTCTGTCCAAAGGAACTTGTTCGTTCGAGTGTAACTGGAGACCAAAGTTACTCGAACTCCAAAATATTTCCTTTGGAAAAGTGGCCCCCTAAAGTTAGATAGCGGTATCATATCGGTAGAAACTGCTCGTCTAGCCAATAATGTGATAGCATTAGAGACCGTATTCACAAATGGCGGTCAAGAAATTATTCTTTCGTCTTTGTGCTAATCATCATAACTAGCCTCACTTTGGAACAAAAATTCTTTTGAATTTTGCCTTGTGTTTACGAGGCTAGTTAGGATGATTAGCATAAAGACAAAAGAATAATTACTTAGCCGCCATTTATGATACGGTCTATAAAGTTCACTACTGAAGGGCCTGAGATGGCGTCGCAAACAATGCTTTTTGCTAGAATTGGAAGTCATCTCGGAAATTGACCAACGCCTTTCACTTGCTCACTCACATAGCTAAGTATGTTTTTTAAAAACGAATTTAAAGCCACATTTTGTAAAAGAAACGGCAAATAGAAGGTTTTTACTCACGTGACTTGGCGGCCATATTTGTGTACAAAACAATACAAAATGTACGCATGGAATATGCATCAAAATAGAGTATGGTTCCCAAAGGAGAGAACGTCTATTGTTCTTGTACACCAACATGGCCGCTGTGAGGTCACGTGAAAACGATCTATACATTTACATGTACATCTCTCAAATGATGTGCGCGCAGCGATTGGCCACTTCAGCGGGCGCTCTTCGGTAGCCCGGACAACTTTATGTTTGAAAGATCTCCAGATTTAATATCTCACCAACCTAGTTTTTTTCGTGCAGTGCTGGAGAACGTTTCTTCCAGTTCAATTTATAGCTCGGGTACCAACTCGACAAATAAAGAAAACCATATTACGGCATGCAAGGCTTAATCTACTTATTTGCGGTAGCCCTAAACAAAAACATACTGATTGCCTTGCAGGACTGAAATCAGAAGAAGCGCTGCCCAAAACAGAGAGTGTTAATAGTCGGACAAAGACGAACTTGCCTTAAGGGCCTACTGACGTATTTTTTGGGGTGCGTTGCTAAGGATGTAATAGTTAACTAATTTGAGAGAATTTGGCATTATTTTGGTCAGTTTCCAACTTGTGTAAACCAATGTCCCTAAATATGACGTCATCATGCCACGCCTATGGTCACATGACCAATTTTTAAGAAAAATTTAAATTTGTCTACGTGCTACTCAATTTGGGTATTTAATCAGTGGTTTCATAATTTGTATTCGTTTTTGCATCCAGCCAAGCATGGTTTTCTTTTTATTTTGAAAAATGTTCTTATTAGAGAGATAAACGATACTGAAATACCCATAGAATTTTCAAAAAAGATGATTTGAAAAAATCAATGCTTAGCTATATTCTGTATTTGGAGGTGAAACGTGACATATTAAAAAATAATAATTTAATTTTACGACCGCAGGAAATTTAGCTTTTTCTCAAACCTGACGTCAGTTCGTTAACGGATGCGCAGTTGATCTGAGAACGAGTTCGAGGAAGGGCGAGGAAAAACCTTCGATGGAATCAACAGTTCGTGCGGTGGTTTTTGCTTGTGAGTGGGTTTCCTGGTCAGCTCACGATATGATGATGTCAGTCACCGGAAGTAACATTTCACCTCCTTAGCAACGCGCGAAAAATACGTCTGTGGGCCCTTAACAATAACTCAACGAAGTGGAGATGAAAAGTACTTGGATAATTACCTCCGAGTTGCCCAATCAGCGCGCTCGGAGAGCACTATTCACTTGTGTGGTATATAGATGTTATTGAACTAGCGTTAGGTCCGAACATGCTACAGTAGTTCAATAAGGTTTTTATTATATTGACTCTCTTGCGCATGGTTTTCTATTCCTTGAGACTTGTTGGAGGCAAAGAAGACGATGCATTGCTAGGAAGGATTTTAAGAAGCTTTAAAATACGTACTACCAGCTAGTCTAGTTAAATCTACCAAGTAGCCACACACTTTCCCTGCAGGGCAGACCGTTCGCTTACGTTCTCCTGCTAATACTGGACCGATCTACCGTAAGACCCCTGTCATTTTTGAGCCAGATGGGTTGGCCACCTGGCATTCAGGATTGGCAGTCCACGAATCCTTAACCACCATGAAAGAGGGTGATGCAACCATCTTATCAGTCACAGTGACCAAAAACACAACCACGACATCACCTTACCTGGGAGAGTTGTCCTGGCTCGTCTCAAGCTTGTACGGTCAGTGACTCCTGTTGAACTCAGGTTTAAGGATCCTGAGACACCGTCCCATGCGAGGGACCGCTTTGTAAACAACATACACCTGCTGAACGGATTGAGAGTGATTTTCCCTGGTTATCTGAAGTTGATTTGAGTGCACTGACGGTGAATAACAGGATCAGGCAAGACAGTTGTTGGTTGAAGAAGCAGACGCATTCCCAACGAGCGATGATGACTTTGGTTGCATTCCAGAATCGGAAATGGATATTAGATTGACTGGTTACCAGCCAGTTGAGAATAATTACATTTCCATACCCTGTCCACTCTACCCAGACGTTAAAGGTTACATTGCAGACTTACTGGAGGTTTCATCCGGAAGTCCAAATCACCATTCTCAAGTAGTGTTGTCTATGTTTATAAAAAGAGGGTGGAACGAGGTTATCTATAGACTACAGCGAATTAAATAAGAAAACAGTGTGAGACCGGCATCTCATTCCATTCATGGTGTAGTGTGCTGGATCAGAGAAAAGTCTACCATCTGAGGTTCACCGGCGAGAAACGTCAACTGTTAACTGCGTTTGTTACACCTCGGTGGTTATACGAATGGATGCATAAACCATTCGGACTCATGAATGCGCCCGCAAATCTTCAAAGATTTGTGGAGAACTGTCTTGTTGAGCTACGTGATGAGATGTGTATTCTCAGAAACATTTTGTGGACATATTGAACATCTGTGTAAAGTTCTTCGTCGGTTAGAGGGTTATGGTGTGAAGCTTAAGACTGGAACGTGTGCATTGTTTAAACGGGAAGTGACTTTCCTTGGAAGAGTTATCTCTCAAGACCGGTACCGAATAGCCCCCAAAGATAATTAAGCTAAAAATGGAGGGATTAGAATGGAGAATTCAAAACCGCGGATCACTGGAGAAGTGAGAAGACTCATGGGTCTACTTGGTGTGTACCGCCGTCATACAAACAGCAAAACCCGTTTATGATTTCCTCAATCATGACCTACTGGGGAAAAAGAATGCTGCCTCAATCAGACAGAGCCCAGGGCTGCGTAGTGGACAGTTACCATCTTCTTCACCAGTGGATTGGGAACCCAAGGGACCAGTCTGCTTTGGCTACCCTAATAGATAAAATAACTTTACCCCCTCTACTGGCATACCCAGGTTATAATGCGCCATTCATTGTACATACCAATGCTGTTCCTCTTCTTGACTACAGCAACCTTCCCATCTTCAATCTCACGATCCAAATCGCAGCTAACTGTGGAAGCATTTTCAATGGGAGTAGTAGCTGCTTCTGACCCTAGGAGAATAATTGAGAAATCTCACAACACATCTCATGTAACAGAATTTATTATAGTGCATTATTTTAATAAGTGCTTAGTCAATTAAATGTTGTTTCCTTTTGTACGATGTGTGTTTGCTTGTACATAAGTCATATATAAAGCTCATAGAGTAGATTTCCTTGTCAATAACACTGAACTTCAAAAGGCCTTTGCTCAGTTTGTTTGATTACCCCTAGTATTTCGTTTATGCACGTATTTCACATTATGTACCAGTCAAATCGAAGCTTCAACATCCCCCCCGGGCATTTGACGCCTTTTCTTGCCCAGGGGGAGTGAATTTAATCATCTTAGTATCCCCAGGGGTGGGGCATTTGATTACCACGTGTAGGGGATAGGGAATTAGATCGCTTGCCTCGAATTCATGGTACGTTCCATGTGGGTTGATAAATCAAAGCGAAGACAAACTTTGATGAATTCAAAGGAAAGATTGCAAATTCGTGGCGGTTTGGTTGAAAACCAAAGGTCTATAAGAGCTTTGTTCCGTATTTGAAGGTATTAAGAACCATTTTATATTATCTTTGAATATATAAATATCTTAAATTGAATTTTCAATAAACAATAATTCAATACAATACTGACGTAGCCTGATACCATTTATAGAGGTTAAAATGATTGCTTTGACCGACCCGGTGTATTTATGAATATTTTAATACATTTGCGACGATTGCTAGGGAGTGTATAAAATTAGTAATGGAATGAATGTACGGAATATATTTAAGTGTTTTTCCGTGAAACCTCGTAAAACCTATGCATCCAGTTTATAAAAATGATTTTGGCCGCTGCTCGTGAAATAATAGTGAGCTCATCGACGATGTTTGACTTGATGTCTTTATATGAAATATGTCCAGAATCTTTTCTTTAGCTTTTTATAATATTGGATGTGAAGCATTTGCTAAATTTCCTTCAACATCTGAAGGCGTCTTTGTCGACTTTCTTTCATCCATGTTTTAGTCAAACTTGAGATTTCTTGTGCTGAAAACAGTAATCTGGTAATTTTCCCGGGGGTGGGGGCATTTGATCACCTGAAATGGCCTTGAACAGCTTTTTGGCCCGGAGAGGGGGAAATATGAACAAATATCTTCCAAAAATTATTTATTTCTTTCCTTTTTTTTTTTTAGCCTCTAAACTTTTTTTTTTTGTAATGAGTTTGAGAACTTTAATTACAATTTTTATATTACAATTTTTATGTGTGTACTTATTACAATATTGTGTGTCCTTATTATGTTACTTACAAAATTAATAGTAAATAAATTACTTACAAGGAATTTCCATTGTTAATTACTTATCGCCACTTAAAAACAATTCATATTCTTTCCATTTGTTACGAAAAGAACTAATTCTTTTAGACTCCAATGCAATGTATTTTCAGTTTCATATTTATTTTTGAGAATTCTCTTAAAATGACTACACGATGCTTTAATATTTTTGTGCCTACAGCTCCATAAATAGCTCTTACCTAAAACTATTACATAATTAGCTGGATCCATCTCCTCCTTCAGAATTCCCATGATAACATCACACAGTAAGAGACATCTACAACTACTAATATTCATCAAAATGTCCACAATAACATCCATCCAAAAAGAGTATGAAAGGGGACAAGTAAATAAAGCATGGTTTCTAGTTTCTTTGGTATCTTGACAAAAAGAACAGTTAGGACTTGAAATGTAGCCTATTTTATAAAGGATTTCATTGGTAAAAAGAATAGAGTTCAGTACTTTATATTGAAAAGATCTTAAGTATGGTTCACTAGAAACTCTAATGGGCAATAAAAAGGCTTCTGAAATACGATTATCTTCCAAACAAAATTCTTCCCCTATCTTGGCCCATTTCTTCAGCTTTTGACACTTAAACTTTATTAAGAGGCTATAATAATCACGACATTTAAAGTTTTCCCGATCACGAACAACAGTAAAGGTAGGTGGATGTGCACGTAACTTCAATGGCACTGCTTGTCTCAATCCAGTTCACGTCAAAAAATTAGAATTTAAGAGCCTTTCTCCTACGAAAGTGTTAAAGGAGTCAATGTTTGTCTTATCATAAAGTAGATCTTTGGTATGCTTCACGCTTTTTTATAAATAACGTTTATACAGCATACTTTTGCCTTCAATCTTAATTTCTCTGTTGTTCCATCTAATATATTTATATTCGCCATTGCAATCAACGAGATCTCGTAATTCTGACCACCATAATAGAAGCTCATAATAAAACTCAGGTAAAATATTTAAGTTATTAACAGCATAGTTACAATCAAAAATGAATAACCCCCCATAACTGCTTAGGAGGTCACGGAGAAAAAAGTTTCCAAAAACTGCTGCATCCTTCATCAGTTATTCTTTTTGACCAACTTAATCTTAAGGCTTTGACTATGTTTTCATAATCAACCATGTTGACACGACCAGAATCATAGGACGCATAGGCAGAGCGTCTAGTGACCTTATCTTTCCCATTCCACAGGAAGTGAAATACTAGTCTATTAAATTCTTTTATAATCTCATGAGGAGTAGTCGAAACAGAGCTAGGGTAAATCATTTTTGAGAGCAAGAACGCCTTGATAATTGTTACTTTACCATGGATAGACAGCCCTCATCCTCGGAGACCCAGGGACAGATCGCGGAGGCAAGGTAAAGTCAAAACGGGCGAAAGAAAATGGCGACGAAGAAAAACATGGTAGGGTGAGAAGAGCCCCTGGGGACAAGTTCGTACCAGACCAGTTCCAAACAGCAGAGGTAATCCTCAATTCTGATTGGTGCCAGAAATTCTTTGTGTTTTTCTGCCCAATCAGAGGTCAGCAGGCCGTGAAGTCGTTTCGTGTCTTCTTACACGGAAATCACTTGATCGCCATACTCGCCTTGGTTCGTTTGGCAAGGTTTTGCTCGAGGAGAAAAGTCTCAATCACAGCACAAAATATACAGGGAATCGTTCGGAATATCGGCGGAGAAATACGCTGTATTGGTACAGTAGCGTATTTCCAAGTGTGCGAGATTTTGTTTAAAGATGTCCTCACCGATTCACCTAATAAAAATTATAGCAGCGATTACTTTTGATCTGACAATTATTTTTATTCTTCCCCCTTATCCTGGTCGAGGTATTCCTAGAAATCTTACATGAATTGCGGTGGCAATAACGTTTGCTAATCTCGAGAAATTCTTGATCGCACGGGCCACAGGCAGCACGACTTTATTTCAATGCGCGCCAAATTATTATAAAATTCAGCGCTATCGAGCTCGTGTTCTCTTCACGATATTGTTCACGATGAGCCAACCGAAAGAAACAGTTCAGTCACGCCTGTTGTCGAGTGCGTTCTTACGTTTTTGTTAACAAACAGAGACAGCGAAACCTTTATGGTAAATTTTTGAGAATATTTGAAGAGGCTTTCTATCAAACTTAAAAGTCCAGGCAGATGATGGCCTTTCTGGTGCATTGTGCGACACTTGTCACAAAAGGCTGGAATCAATCTGGAAAAAAAAAGTCGTCATTTGCCATTTCGGCAAAGCACTTGTTGAAAAGGAGACATCCCCTTTATCCATTGACACCGAGGCAAGATGCAGAAACTGCTTGTCACAGTGACATGGAAAAAGGTTATAGAATTCCCTTTGACCACCATCCTCGGTGATGTATTGTCCTGGGCCCGGTTGTTCGAAAGCCGATTAACTTAATCCAGGATTAGCGCAAACTTTTGTTTCATGTTTTCAACTTTTTCAACTTATTTTTGTTTTTCAAGATCGACATCTACTAATGCAAATTTTATCCGAATATCAGCGTCGAACAGCATTTGGGAGTAGAGAAATAAACTCCCTGGTTAATTTTTAATCTGGGATTAGCGTTAATCGGCTTTTGAACAACCGGGCCCTGGTGAGTTAACAAATCTCCATGAGGAAAGCACCCAAACACCAAAATCAAGTTGCCACGACAGGTCGACAGAGCTGAAAAACGACTGCGCATGCGCCAGATAGGGAGCACAAATCGTGCATGAGACGCGAAGTGTCCATTTCGATCGTTTGATCGCGTCTTTTGCCTGTGTCACTTTATAACTCTTGACGGTGTGAATTTTGGAAGTGAGATCATGGTGATTTAATTTAAGGAGACACATCAGATCTGTGTAACATATTTGTGTGGAATTTTTGGGCTATGAGATCCAAACCCAGTTAAATTGTCTGGGAATATGCGCTGCAGAAACTAACGGAGGCTACGGTGAGTGTTCCATATTTGTTTTTGAAGCATAAAGTGTTCACAACGTTTGGTTCAGTTTGCACAATAGGGTATTGCCCATGCAATCTCTACAGTTTTCATCAACAAGATAATTTGGGCAGGGTTTTCTGAAATCACCTTTACAATCAATCATACATGTATTTACAATGCGTTAAGATTAAACGTAACATGTCCTAAGAGCATTATTTGAAAGTTGTCAACCTTCTCCTTGAACCCAGGCAGCAGTTCATTTAGAGTGCTGCCACTCTGCAATAGCCACTTAACCTCCTGACTGCCCCCATAAAGGCAGCTTTCTAAAAGAAAACACCTTGCCAACTTGTGAAGTTGGAATGAACACAAGTATTGGCCAGAACTACATAGAAAATATTGAAGTTCTTTGTCCCTGTCTCAGGGCATTTCTTCAATGAAAAGGTAAATTGGTTGCAAGACTGGCCTCTGAGATTACGCTCAGAAGAAGTTCTAGTTGCACAGTAGTGTGATCAATAACATTGTTTAATTTATTGCCATAGTGAGGCTTGATTACAGAATCATAAATATTTGCCCACCAAAATACCCTGTGCAATCAACTGATACACCCATGTTCGGGAGACTGTTGGCCTGTTAATTAATGGAACATCGATATATTAGGAAAAGAACAATTTGTTAAATAAAAGTACAAAGTCCAGGCCCTGCTTCCTGTTAATCCTAGGATTATTGACAGGGAAATACTGCTTCAAAGTGGCACCTGAGTGACTTAATTGTAGTCTAGCTTCCACAATCGCCAAATAATAATGATCTATCATCATTGTAATAATGCAACACACTTGGTGTCAACATCTATGTCAAAACTTGGAAGATGGTATTTTTCTTTCCCCCTTGACTGGCCATTATTTGCAAATCTATGTTCAACCCAACGTCCAAGGCAAAATTATGGTTAGACTCAAAAAATTTAAGAACATGTGTTAAGGCAAACAGTTAAGGGTCATTGGTTTATGTGTGGTTTATAGTATGTTTATATGGTTAGCTCATCATGTTTTCTTTGTCGTGGTTGTGTAATAAGAATGACTTTTTGTACTAATTTTCACAGCCCCCATAAAAACTGATATGTGCAGTTTCCTGTGTCTAGGAAAATAATAATATCATTATGATATTGTAGATTATAGCATTGTAATATGCATCTCATGGACAATAACATTCATTTTCGTTTTTTGTCCTTAGGGAGATGGATCCACCTGGTATTATTTGCGGCAGTTTTGTGAAATATTAGCTCTAAAAGGAGCGAGAAGAAATTCAGCCTTTTTTTCTCAGCAATAAACCACAATAATCTTATTGAGTTCACTTTGTTCATGTTGGTAGTGTGGAACAAAAGACTGGATAAAGTCACTGAGAAATCCAGACAATGCTGTTGAGTTTTAAGCAGTTTCTTTGGTACTCTTCACATTGTCAAACTTTTCAGTTTCTTCTTAGAACTGAATACCAGTCCTTAACCTTTTTTCAGTTATGAACTTTTTGGACCATCACAGAGCTTTAAGATGCCACTTTTTTAAATGTTGTACTTATAAAAAAAATGGGGACAACATATTCAAGCAAAAACATCACAAATGCATGTTGTTTGCACCTGCACGCAAACTTTGTGAATGCTTTTGATCTGATGAGTTGCCAACCCAGTAATGCTTCAGATACATGTAGTGATGTCGAAACCCAGAACACCTTCAAACACATTCAATGACAAGTTGTCAGAGAAAAAATTAAAATTAAAAACAAACATCTTCTTGAGCATTGGGACCCACATGGAATAGCCCTTGCATATGTGTATTATACTGATGACTGGATTCCGTCTACTTAATATACAATCATCTTTTTAGGATAATACCACCTACGCCAGTCGGCAGATAATGCTAGAGTGAACTTCTTGCTATACAGCTGAAAATATTAATTTTGTGGAATGCCCCTTTCAGGGATGTTTCCTAGTTGTCTATGCTCTAAAGATTTTGTTCAAACCCATCAAGTACAATGTAGCATGCATGTGTGAAATGTCTCAAGTTTAGATCAGTTTTGCAATATGCACTGTGTTGTCTGAACTGATCCTTGTAAAATTTTTGTAGTTTCTTGTCAATTGTTAAATATGGAAAAAAGGATTTACTTTCTGAAAGAAAAATAACATTAATGACGTCTCTTGATCAGGTTAGGATCTGATGAATTTTTATTTTAAAAGGCAAGCAAATCAAGGGGCAAATTAATTTTCTCTGAGCTGTTTAATGTTTAATGTCAGTAAGAGGGCTTTCCAGGATGAAGCACTTTTTTGCCTGCTCTCTGTGTATCATACAGTGTATAATCTTTTTCACCGATTTATCTCAGTTTCTGTTGGCTGGCTTTCATCGCTCTTCTATAAATTTAACAAAAAATGCTGTGTAAAGAGCGAAAGATGTATTTTGCTTTCATGATAATTATAAATTCGTATTAAAATTTGGAGAAACGTGGAGCTCAATTTGCCTGAGTTCTTGCACCTTTGCATACTCCATTTTAATATCGCTTTGAACATGCTTGCCAAAATATCTTTTGAAAGCGTGTCACCATTCACCACCTGGTCTATAATTCACCAGTTGTCTTCCTTTATTGTTCAGAGTATTATAGAGAGTATCTGGAACGTCATAAGGTTTTCCAATGTCTCTTTACCGACACAGACAAAGAGGCATTGTCCTGTATCGCAACCACTCGACGAACTAGTCTCCACCGATAAGTTCGAAGCTCTCACCAATTCCACCGGCCGAACATCGCCAAAACAGGGTTTAAGGGAATTTCTGGTCCTCCCAGAAAACCAAGAACTTGCAAAAACCGTTCGAGAAACTTGCGACAAAAGCCAACACTGTCAAAAAAGTAAGCATTGCAGCGCTCGTTACCTCCATTCACCGTATAGTCACACGAAAGGTGCATTTACCGCGCGAAAACAATTTTTACACAATTTGTACACCCCTTCAATTTTTGGAAAAACATCAAAACTCGTCAAAAATTGTGACAAAATCCTTATCTTTCAAACAGCGACCTTATTTTTTTGATTTAATCAACGGCTGTCATTTTCCGGCGAACAGATAGTCTTTTTGAATGAGCGCGCCCTTGAGCCTGCGTTTCGTGCCGCGGATCAGTGACTTGCGCAGTCGTTTTTCAGCTCTGTCCGACAGGTCTCAAAAACCACTGAGCATGCTCACTTATTTCCCGCCATCAATGTTTCAAAATGGCGGACGACAAATGAGATTTCCCCACGTACTTTAACCTCTCACCAGGCCGCTCGTACATTTGTTCAAATTTTAATAATCGGTTGAGTTGCGCCTTCGACGTTTCTAGTTTACCTCTGTACGAAGTTTAGAGAGATCGGCAGTTGTTATCCACAAGATATTGTCCCTTATCTGATTCCTTCTCGTGTGAATGTTCGCTGCTAGTGGAAGATGAACCGGACTCTGTTTTTCTCGTTTGTTAAAGCTGCCCATGGTTTGTTAAGCTTGAGATGTGGACTACGTTTACGTTGTTTTTTCCACAAGAAAATATCAAAAATGACTTTTTTTCGTTCCAATGGTCTTGAGAAAACACTTCCTAAAGGTGTTGTTGTGGATTTAAACCGAAAGGAGCGACTGCATGAAGTTCATATAATGGCGAGAGTGACGAGACTAAGTCGGATCGTGTGCAAAATATGACTTCGCAAACTAATTTGTGAGTAATAAATTACAATTTTGCTTTTCCGCCTAGCGTTCGTCTAGCGTTATAGCTCCATCATGATTGTAATTTCACGTTAAGAAATGCTTTAATATCGTCCATTTATCTTTGTACGCTGCTCTCTTTTGATGTGAAAATAAACTGGATTCGTCTTAAGTTCAATTTTAAGGTCATTTATATTCCCTTTTCTGGTGAATGTCTAAGTTATTGTACTTTTTAGCAGTCACAACTCAACGATCCTTGCGTTCAAGTAGTTACCAAGTTATGGATTTGCAATTAATTTGAGTTTAAAATCAAAATCAAAATCCATGTTGAGTTAAAATAATGTTTGGAAGAACAGAAGTGCAGGTACAGATATATATAGATCGCTATAGATTCAGGTTCGTGACTGTTTTGCAAATCTTTTTTTTTTTTAGACTGTTGTTTTCTGGAAGCATTAATGATGTAATTTTGGTTTTTGGGGGACTATCTTGTGTTGTTGGATCAAGGAATCTGTTTTGAGTCAAGTATGGTTGACAGTGGATAGTTTTTCCTGAAAAGGCTGAAAGGAAGCATTATTGCCTTGGACTTTTTTTGGTTACACCCCACATGTTTGTTTTTTTCTTAGATGGCAAAATCTATTAATATATTATGTGATTTGGAGCTGCAGCTAGAAACAGTGTCCCATGCATAAGGTATCATTGGGTTTGATGGCAGTAAAATAATTTTGGTAAAAAAATATGTTTAGAGTTTTTATCATAACTTCTCATCTTGGTCCTGATGGACTTCAAACATGCTCTACCATTTTGCACAAGGAACTTGTCAATCAACTGTTACCTTTTGGTGTATTTGCAATAAGATCTTAGGTTAGCAATTGATTTATTTTTCTTATCCCTTATGTGTAGATATCCTATGTCTGTCACATAGTTAGTTTTGAGCCTTTATTTACTGTAGTGTAGCTTTATTATAGTTAGCACATGACCCCACAAGCATGTATTATTGCTTTAATATTGATTGTGTTTGAATAAAGGATATTGTTGTCTTGTCTTGTAGATAAGGCAAAACAGCCTCAGTTGTATTTGCATTATTATTTCTGAGTGTTACTTTTAACCCATTGACTCCTGGGGATTCCCCATTGACAAGTAAACTCGTCTGGTGTTAGACAGAGTAAAATGCTAAGTATGGCCGGTTTAGGGGTGAAAGGGTTAAAGTGCTATTGTTAGTTTGACTTTCTTTTTCTTCATTTGAACCAAAACAAGTGATTAATCGTCACCTCCACCATGCTTTGCTTTGTGTTGCTTTGGCTTTTAGAACAAAGTATCAAAGTTGAAGCTGGTGGCTCGAGGAGTAAACTATAAAGACTGTAATGGTATTTGAGTATATATTGTCATTAAATGTTTAAGTCAATGTCAATGTCAATTAAATTCAATGTTAAAGTCATTAAATCAATGGGAATCCAAACATGAGGATGCAGTTTGCTCAGGTGGGGTTTTCCCTATAAAAATGGCAGGCCACTTATTGGATTTTTTTTAAAAACAACCCTTAAAGGTAACAGAACCTTGTTTTGTGGACGTAGGCTAAAGAAATCTGACCCCTTAGAGGAACCAGTTCTAAAGTGACAAATGACTGGCAAATAACTTTTACTTATGAATTATTCATAAGTAAAAGTTATTTGCTCGTGTACCAAATTGTCTTACAGTTCCAGTCATTTTTCAGATTGATAGCCTTAAATGTACTGCAGCAACTCTGCCAGCTGTTTGGTCTCAGCATCATAAGCAGTGCAAATCCACATTTTTTTCTCCAAAAAGGAACAAAAAGAACCCCTGTCATTTTCGTAAGGGAGCCCCCCTTGGGGCAGTTTGTTTACTTTACCACCATTGTTTAATACTATCCAGGGACTAAATCAAGAATGGAAATAGATTACAGTTTGAAAAAATATGCCACTTTTTTTTACTTCTTACACTTACTGCATTCAACTTTAATTTATTCATATTTATTGGAAATGGTAGGAATGATTAGTATTCTTTAAAGCAATTGCTAAAAATTCATTGCACCTAATGTTGAAATATTGTTTCCATATGGAAAGGTAACAGCAGTTATTTCCGTGAAATTCTTCTCCAGAAAACTCCAACATGGGATTACGCCCCTTTCAAATGTAGCTTTGTATGCTTTTGCTCGATGACTTTGAACAATTATTACATAAATATGATGTTATGGAGTTTTCTAAAAGTTAAATCTAATGGAAGGGGATTTAAATTATTGAAACCACTGTGTTGCAACCATAGTCCACAAAGAGAGGTTAAATAATCTATTGCACTGGAAGTATTTAGTAGGCCAGCATGAAATTTGTTTTGGATAATAGCACTGAATCACCTTCAACAAGTTTTCTAAACTTTGAAGATACCTAATTTTATATCCTCCAGCTGTTTTATTGCTGGAAGATAAAACCAATATCTTGATTAATTATTTTTGTTGTCACATTAACCCACTACAATGTGTTGAAAGGGTATTATTAGCTGTAGTAATATTCTGTTACAGTAAATTCCCCCCTGCTAGTGAGCTGGATTTCTGAATCAAATTTTCAACTTGGAATACCAGTATTGTTGTTTTGGCTATTCACAGTTAACCTAACCTATGTTTATTTCTATAATTTGGAGGGAAGCAAACGATTGGCATTTGCTTGAAATGACTATAGCTAAATATAATGCAACTAAAAGGTTTCCTTCTAGTGTACCCAATATGAGGTGCTTATATGGCATGTTATGTATGACATTGGTGCTAAATTCACTTTAAAATTTATCTTTGAACGACTGAAATACATTTCTAACTTTTCAGGAACGTCATGCATTTCTTTTTTTTTTCTCCGTCTTAATAAATTAGCCTCCATGGACCACTTGAATGGCCATTTTAACAACTTAATTTTGAAGAAAAATGCAGAAATCTTAACATTTTCTGCTAGATGCGGGCCCCCGCGGAAACAGTGTGCAAATATTTAGTCGAAAGAGAAACCATTTGGAAATTTATTGATATATTTTTTGCTCCACTTTTTAAAAGATAAACGCATGAATTGAAATCAAGATGGTACTCCACTAGCCGGTAAGCTCCACAAACAAATTTCCAATCAAACACTGTCACAGCAACCTGGACTCGCGTTGACCTTGAAATTGTACGGTGGCCCACAGCTAAAAAGATACTCTCGCTGGCATAAAAACGCACTATGCAGTCAAAACATTCGTCCGTTTTACTGGCCTGAAAAAGGTCTTTTTTTATCGACGGAGATCGGATAAACACCCGATGGATGGCAGCCATGTTTTTCGCCAGTGAACAATAAGTCAGTGCTTACCGCCTTGCGCACGCGTCCTTGAAAGGCAACCTTAGCCAATCAGCGGTTTTTGAGACCTGTCAGTTGCCACTGCTTTCCAAAATCAAGCAAAGGAATATCTAGCCTCCTTCGCAGCCGTTTTTAGAGGGCCTTTGAGCAGCACTGTACCATTAGCATAGCAGCAGTTGGGACCCAGCAAACACCCTTTAAAACATTGCCTCAAAATAGTATTACACAGGTATGAAGCTGTAGCCCTTTTGTAAAGATTGCAGTAATCTTTTTCCCATTCCTTAAACTGAGAAAATAATTTCTCTTTTCATCAGTGACAACATTTCTGTCATTCTGTAGAGTGCTCTTTACTTCTTCAAACAATTGTCTATCTAGATTAATGCTGCAGTGACATTTTGCATTTTGCCTGAGTATAATATTTATGTTGATTTCAAAACCCAAGCAGCTGGATACAGTTGAACAACAACAATAATAGTAATAATAATAATAATAATAATAATAATAATAATAATAATAATAATTATTATTATTATCATAATTATTATCATTATCATTAATATCATTGTTGTCGTTGTTCACCATACTTGTACTATAGAAAGAGTATGCTGTTTCCTTCTTTCTGTGGGAAATATGAAAATAGTACATAAATCACTTACTAATGGTTCATTTTTTGAGGTTCTATTTTGTTTCCCTAAACTGAAATATTGTGCTACTTTTTCTGATGTGTCCAATAACGATGACAAATTAATAAAAATATTGAACGAATGTGAAATAATTATTATAAGTTGTCACATTTTTGGGATCTTTGATGTAAAGAGAAATATCAAGGTTAAACAGCCACCGACAACCACATGTCTTTGCGGGCGTGCAAGCTATCGGCGCCATTTTCTATAATACAGAAACTAGTATTTCTTGAAAGATCAATTTCCATCGCCTCACATCGTCGTGTTTTGGATGCCCAGTAGCTTCAAACTTTGTTAATATTTTCCTTAATGTTTAAATATTGTATTTTTGACGTTTTTTTGGTGTTGTGTTCACTCCGCGCTCCACATCAAAGTAGTGAGAACACAATCCATTGTTTATGACACAGCTTTGAATATTTTTGTAGAAGATATTGACCCATCTCATAAAATCCGGTCCAAAGTTGAATAGTTCTAGACATTTATTTACAAAGTCCCATTCTAAACTATCAAAAGCTTTCTCAAAGTCAATGAAAAATAAGATACCAGGTTTGTTCTTGTCTTTTGTATATTCCATTATATCGAGGATTGAGCGAACATTATCGCTAATACTTCTACCTGACATGTATCCTGACTTATTCTCATGTATTAAATCCGGCAGCACACGCTTCAATCTTTCAGCAATAACTTTAGAGGCTATTTTTGCATCAACATTTAGGAGGGAAATTGGTCGCCATGTTCATGCCAGCGTGCTCTAGATCTTACAATTATACCTTCCACTTTTTTTTCAAACATTTTTTCCATTCTTTCTTTCAGTATATTTAAAACTACTAAATTTCCTCAGATGGGTCATTTTGAAAAGCTAGATGCGTTTCCTTAAGTAGTTCGTTCAGTTGCTGCTCTTTTCCTCGTCTTTGTTTACATTTATTCATAGACAACTAATGCCCGGGAGGTTGCAAAAACTATGGAGCAAATCACTTAGTTGTCTAGACATTGGGCACAAAATCTTCGCAGTGAACGCATAGTTAAAAGCCACCAGATTGTATTAATAAGTAACCGAGGGGTTCTGTCTCCCAGTAATGTCTCCTCCTCTTCAGTCAGGCTTTGCCATTCCAAGCTCGCATAGCTTTCTTGCCTTTCCTTCTAAGACTTTTCTGGACGGGAGGAACTCTGTGACTCTCACGATAGATTTTGGAGAATTTCTGCTTCTTAAGGAGCGATCTCGTACTCTTTACTACTTTTCTTCCTCAACTCGGCGATTTGGGAGAGCGCTTCATTCAGCTGTGGTGCTTCATTTTGAGGTTACTTTCCAGTTTCTCATATTTTACCCTTGTTTCCGCCTACTTTTGGAAAATGCAGTCCACTACTAGTCTGTACTTCTTTTCGTATTCGTATTTTTCTTTTCACTGCCGTGCTTCAGTTGTTCAATAAACTCTCCCTCGACTTCAGTAAGACGGGAAGCCATTCTTACAAAGAGAATAGACTACAAATCTCAACAATAAAGCTTCGTTGAAAAAAAAAAAAAAAAAAAAAAGGATTTCATCTTGTACTAGACAAATGTTAAACTTGACGACGTTTCGTCCGAAAC
>NC_090896.1:15566758-15619258 GCF_036669925.1 Montipora capricornis
GTTTGTCTCATTTTCAGAAAAAAAACAATGACCGAGCCAGTTTCAGCGTGGTTTTGACTAGAATAGATACTCCAAAATAACGTGAAACACTTAGGTTTGTGTATATAAAGTGCCAAACGATCTAACTTAAGTTTTATTAAGTTCAAAAAATATGTGTAACCAGAACAATTTATGAAAGCCAACCATTCTCCAATAAGTGCCAAGGCTTAAATAGTGCAGATTAGTGCTTAACACTACAAACGATACTACGTGGGGTGCATGGAATGACCGGTTTTTGTCTCCTTGTTTGGCCCTGAAGTTGTAAGTTGTGTTACGTAGTTGTCATAAAGTGTCTCACTTTATTTTGGAGTATCCATTTTAGTCGTAACCGTTTTAGCATAAAATATTCTTAAAAATGAATAAAATGGCTTACAATACACTTTTATGCATCTTGAAACAAAAGTAGTAATTACCTAAAGAGAACTATTTAGACATTGAAAACACCATTTTTGTAATATTTATGTACAGGAGACAGGAATTATATGCAAAAGATCAAGCATTGGCACAGACATGAAAGTGCTTGTGTTTGGCAAACAAGGGTTTTTCTTGCTGTTCCTGTTTGTATGGAAAGGAAACAATCACACATTTGGCGAAGGTACTCAAACAAAAAAAAAATTGTTATTTTAATTAACACTCTTCTTACCGGTTAGGAGAAGGCTTTTGTATGAGCTGGGCTGCTGAGCGAGACGGAAAAACGACATCTGCCCTGCATGGAAACTCGTTTTGCCGCAACCGCCGTCTACTACGTTAGAAGATGCTTTTCAAAATCATTCTCCCTGTTGTGTTTGCTGATTATGCGTTGAATTATCCAGATAAGTGCCAGGATCACTTTTCATTTCGTGTATAACCCCTCTCTTCAAAATACAATATTTATTTCGTTCATTATTAGTATTGTTGTTCAACAAATTAATATATGCTATTCTACCAAAAAAATCAGTGTTTGATCTTTTCCTTGAGAGTTTGCACGAGAACTTAAATTGTGTCTTCCCTTTAAGAAAAAAAGTGCCATTTTCATCTTTTTGTCCTACGTCATCAGAATGTCCAAAGCCCTGTAGTTGCTCTGAGGGATTGGAAACTGTTAATTGTTCATGGCTGCAATTGACGTCAATTCCAGGACCCTTGCCAGTAAATACTACTTATCTGTAAGTTTCATATTTGTACTAGATGGGAAACTGCAAGCACAATTTGAAAAAGAAACATCCACGTAGAGCGAGGAATGCTAAGCATTTATGCTGCTATATATTGTTTAACGTATAACCACACGACAAACAACTGCTAATTGGGTATATTTAATTAACTTTGCTTTTGTAGCCAGCATCAGTAAGTTCGATCAACTGAAAAAAAATGCAAACATTTATTTGTTCTTTCGGAATGGCTACATGGTGTTACTTTCCTTTTGATTGTGCTTAAATTTTTAAGTTCGCAAAGATAATAGTTACATGTAAATTAGTCACCACCGGTAAACTTGTGTGAAGTTTTATTTGTATATACCCACGAATAAATGGCACTTTTCGCACTTTCTGAAAGACTAGCTTAGAGGTGACTAGGAAATCACTATTCATCTCTACCTAAGAGAGGTATTCCCGTAATTGCCATCAGTTCAATACATTCATACGTACATATAATACGTCTGGTCTGGTCTCGGAAAATATCCATACCCCCGTCACCCACGGAAGGTCACTGGAAATTCCCGAAGGAGGAGGAGACGAAAGCCAGAAATTTCCCAGGGGAAGGGGGACTCAAGTCGAACTGTTTTTTTCCAGGCACTGAGAAACATGTCAAATACTTACGTATTTTTCGCTTACGACCAAGAAACAGAGAGAAACAATAAATAAAGCTCTTCTCCACTCAGTTTTGACTTGGAACTTCCAAAGAGGACGAAATTGGAAATATTATCGTCGCCGAGTAAACACTCCAGATCCCTAACCGAGAGTCACATTTTCATGACACCGAAGAGTTTATATTTTTATGTGGCATTAAAATTATCTTCGTGGCTTTGAGTTTTCACTGTCCTAAATTACTATACATGAATAATCATGCCAAAAATAATAAACTTCATAGTGGTAGCATGGGGATGGAAAATGCCAAGGTTAGAGTGCGCAACAATTTACTGCATCTTAGGGGGCTATGAAGTTGTAGGACTTTACAACGTTCCACCAAAGAGGAGACAAAAGATATGTAAAACGGGTGGCAAGACGTTTTCACTTCAAGTGCAAAAATATTTGGAACTTTGATTTCGCTGATGAAAATATTGTCTCTTGTAGATTAATCAAAGTACAACTGTAGTTGCTTGTGGATATGAAAGCTACCGCAATTGTTTGAAATTGGCAGGCTGAAGTTTCCTTTATGCACTAGTCAGTGTGATATAACAGCTGGGTAATGGTGTAACAGCACAGGGGGCTCTCATATGTGACTAGATACCCAAAATAACGCATGTATGTGAGGTGATCTCCTTTGATGGAATTCAATAACCCTGTAATAGAATTCTACTATTTCTCCAATAGGCATACGATTACTCTTACGCATAACACATCCTTTATAAAGAGCTGCACCATTTGTTCAAAGTTTCTAGCACAGGCTACAGGGTCTTTTTGAATAAGGTCTCATTTTTGTTGCCAGGTCACATTGTTAATTTCATCATCAGCCGGTTAGCTCCTGGTGCAAAGCTTAATATCTTCCTAAAATGTTCAGTTATATCTGGTTGTTGCAGTAAAGTATCTGTGACACCAGACTGTCGTTCTTCTACTTCGCACCACTCATCATCACTGTTTGTTAAAATCTCATCAATACGTCTATCAACAGATACTAGAGCGTTTTGAATGTTTTCAGCAATAATTTTATTTGAATGTATATCAGGAACGCTGGTACTTGTGGTTTGAACATTATAGAATTCTTCCCATTCATTAATGTTACTTATGCCTACAGCAGTTGGATCTGAAAGAGCAGTGACCACATTTTCTGGCCAATTGTCCCTCACTAGTATGCACAAGGTAGTTTGCTGCTTCTAACACTTTGGCTGGTCGGACATTTTCATACTTAAATGATGTTTGTAACTTAAGCGTTTTTTCAGTTTAATTGGTATGGTTTGTGATTCATTAATGGACCTTGGCAAAGTAATTACTGTTGAACTCGCATATGCTGGCACTTTAACAACGTTGCCATGGATAGATAATTGACCACCCTTTGGAAGTTTACATATTTACATGAATCACTTTTGACATGGAATGTCTAACAGAATCTTGACCTTGAAGAATTTCAAATGAATGAAGGGGCTAGTTTCCAAAGAAACTGTGGTGCTGCGTCGTTGGGGAAGTAGTATACTCGCTCTGACGAAGGGCTAACGCTCGAAACCTCAGCTTTTAGAATCTCTTAGTACGGTGGCCAAATTACATTATCAACTCCGTCGATAAAACCAAAATTCTTGAAGAATTTCAGTTTGGTTTAGGTTTGAGCTCTGCACAGCTTTCCTTAAATTGTTCTGTGCTTTTCTGTTTATAGTTCTCTGACATGTTCTGTATTGGAAGCTTTACCCTTATGAAATCATATTCCCTATCAATATTTTCAGATCTTTTCTGGCGTTTCGCATTGTTTTCCTTTCCCCTGAATTCCTTATTTTGTCTCTTTCGCCTGACCGAGTCTCTCATATAAGCTCTTTTTGCGTCTGCTTTGGAGAAATTAATGCTGATACACACACAATTTTTGGCCATGGTTAATTTACCGAATATTACCTCCGAATAATAAATTAGTATTGTTGACATTGGTAACACTGCTGATATTATAACCTGAAATTCTGTCATTATAATAACCTAACGGAACTGCTGATACATAGTGTCTTTCATCTAGATGTCCAATGCTAATAACAGTAGTTCCCTGCTGTCCACATATAGGACTGATAACAGTTACTGGTGTCCACCCCTCAATGCATTCAGTTGTTCTCTAATCACTCTGCAGTGAAACGAGAACAAATCATTTTCATACTAAATATCATTAGACGCAGACAAGGATGAGATATAGAAAACTCGTTTATTGCCAGTTATCATGATGCGTTAATACAAGGGCAGTAAAATTACAGAATATATAGCCGTACATCGGAGACTGCAAAGCTATACTGTAAATTTAAGGAGGCAGCGTGGTCCAGTGGTTAGGGCGTTGGGTTTGCATGCGGCTGCTCCAGGGTCAAATCCCGTTGAATATATGTCCGGTTATCCCGGATTCAATTGCAACTCTACCACATTTTGCAAATAGCCAACTCGTTGCCTCAACCAGTTTGATTTTTTTTTTCACATTGTTAAAAGTAGAGTGCCTGTAAACTAGCTTGATAGCGAAGTGCACATCCACCATAAACAAGGCAAAAGCCGCATTTACATATATTTACAAATACCAAATATACAATGAAAAGTCTTCTAAACATCAATTTCTGCAGACAAAAAATATAGCTCAACTTAAAAAAAACTTGCAGCAAACCTTAATTATATTGCATATATCAGTACTTCTCGAATGAGCAAACATCATCCTGACACCCGTAGTAGTCGGCACTGATTACATTACATTGGCGTACAAGTACGAATATCGCAAAGGATATTTTACAGAGAGGTAGCGAGAGATGCCGTCGAGTGACCTTGAACTGCGAGAAATGTCTATATATACCTGACTAGTACAAATAGTCATGCGTACTACCAGACTATACACACTTAATGGGGAATACCGAAACACCCGAGCTACAATAGCGTACATTCCATAACGTGAGAAAATACATTTGTTCTCTGCAGTGAAACGAGAACAAAGCATTTTCATACTAAACATTATCAGACGCAGACAAGCATCAGCATCTCGTTTATTACCAGCTATAATTCCATTTGTCGATGATAAAGAAAGAGAAATTTAATGTAATGTGAAGGTTGTTCAAAGAGACTTACCGCAAAAAGAAAAATATATCCTGGAGTCAAACAAGGAGACTTCTAGACTAACCACAAATCGCCGGCTTTAGGATTACTAGGATTCAATGATCCGCAATTTCGTAGGTATCATTTTCCAACGCTACAAATGTATTGTCCATAAAAACTTACTAACCGTAATAACAATTGTAATATCAATGGATTCTAGCAAGGCCCCAAAGCTCTAACTCTTCGGAAACTGATAGTAAAGCATCGAGATTGTTCTTGACATAGCTGTCCTTGGCTTTGTCTGAACGCCACCGGCCATGACTCTTGAGCCTATCAGAAAAGCCGGCGTTTGCGGCAGCAGTGGTGCCAACAGGCCTAAGACTGTGGAGGCCAAACAATTTGGCCGGGGCGGACCCAGTTGGGAAAAAATATCCAGAACTTCCTCCCGAGCTCGTGAATAAGAAATGACGGTGCTTCTTAAAGGCATACCTTCAACCGACAAGCATTGTGAGCCGTTGAACAATTTTCATATATGTAAAACCTGCCAAAGCTGAAATTCATCCAATCAGATCGCTATTATAAGCAACCCGAATTTACATAACAAAAGCAAACGGTCGAAAAGCCTGTCGGTTGAAGGTGGGCCTTTAAGGTATAACTATGAGAGGTTAATTTGAAGTGCTATTTTCTACCCATGTAAACCATGTCAGCGTTAGCCCTACTAATGGAAGTGGGCCCACTCAAGGACAGAGAAAAACTCTGACCAGGGTGGCAATTGAACCCACGACCTTAAGTGGGCCTTTTCCATATGTAAGGCTAACGCTCAAATGGTTTACATGGGTAGAAAGTAGCACTTCACATTACCCTCTCATAGTTAATCCTGTTGAAATATAAGTGCTACACAGCCAACGTTTGGATAAACGTAACCCCTTGTACTTGTACATATTCATTGCCGTGAATTTGACATCTTCAATTCCTATGACCCGCTTCCGTCTGATGTGATCTAAACCGAACGTCGTGGGTTCAATTCCCACCCTGGTCAGAGTTTTTCTCTGTCCTTGCGTGGGCCTATTTCCTTAAGGTATGGCCCATCAAAGCGAAAAACCAGCATAAGCTGTAACACAATAGCAGCAGCACCTAAATCAGATAAATTGGCGTTAACACAAGCAAACTTCTCACAAATTGCCAAAATTGTATCAGGAATGGCAGGCTCTTTTTCCACTACTGGTTTAGAGAGGCTTCTTTTAGCTGATTCCAAAACGCCTTCAACAAGAATAGATTGGCAAGGATTATGAAATCCACAGAGATTATGAGCCCAGCGAATGCCATAAAAGGCGGCTTCTATAGCCGAAAAAGAGGAATTGCTATGAATTAATGACTCTAGATAGGTGGCAACAGATAAACAATCAGAGGTAAGAGCATTGATTTCTTTGTAACCAGCATCCCAAAGTCTAAATTTCTCAAAAGCTCTGGAATAGCGTTCGGTGCAGAGCTAGAATCAGCTCTTGCTCCTAGACAACGCAATGGTGTACAGCTGGTGAAACGACTAAGCTCCGGATCCCTGAAGTGAGGCGCAAAAGATGACAGGCATGTGTTCCTTGTAATAGCAAACATAAAAGGGGAAAAGATAATAGACAATGAAAAAACACACGCCACCCAAAGTCCCAGTGGACCAAATAAAAGTCCAAGTGGACTATTTATTTATTTATTTATTTTTAAATATTTATTTGCAACACAACAATACAACAATGTTCATAAAGGATAAAATCAACTAATAACAAACAGCATACTATACAAATCGCACGTACTAAAGTACATATATATATATAACGGGTGGAAATGAACATGCCTCCTGTGCCCTCAAAAGGTAAGTGGACCCACCAAAATCAGCTTTTCCTGAAGTGGAACTCTTTCTATCAAAAGTCAGAAATGACATTTTAAACCCTAAGAACTCTCGTAAACCTAAGGGCAATCTCAGTAAAGAGGAACGTCATGCAATGAAAAATTTGAAAATAGATGACAGGGTTATTAGGATTCAAGATAAAGGCTCTCGTTTTGTTTTATTAGACCGAAAAGAATACGCAGAAAAAATGTCCAGTCAATTAGATAACACGTTGCACTATGCTAAGCTGCCAGAAGATCCTACACAAAAGCATTTAAAATTAGTTAAAGATTGGAGTAGCAAGTGGCGCAGGGAAGGTCAAATAACAGATGAAATCGCTGATTGGGTTACCAACACTCGGCCGAGACCTGGAACAGCTTTTGGCAATGTCAAAACCCACAAAGTCGGTAACCCGCTCCGCCTTATTACTTCTTGTTGCGGAACAGCGATTGAAAAGTTATCTGCCTTTACTGAATATTATTTGAAACCTTTAGCAGAAAGATTGCCTTCTTTTATCAAAGATACTACGCATCTTATCAATAAGATTGACGAAGTTAATCAATTAGGCCTTTTCCAACCGGTACTTTGTTAGTTTCATGGGATGTTGTTGCAATGTTTCCCAATATTGACAACGAATTGGGGGTTACTGCAGTTAAAAATGCATTAGATGCAAGATCTGTCAAACTACCATCCACAGAATGCATTTTAGAGGCTGTGGAAATTTGTTTGGAATCCAACAATTGCCAATTTGATAACAATAACTATGTTCAACAGCACGGAACCGCGATGGGGCCCAAGAATGCGTGCTCTTATGCAGACTTGGCTATGGGCGTAATTGATCACAAAGCGAAATTTGAGGGTACAATTAAGGCAATGCTTTGGTTGAGATATAGGGATGATATTTTTGATCTATGGACACAGGGTGTTGAGAAACTCCTTGAATTTACCAACTATATTAATTCACTATATCATACCATGAAATTTGAATTGGTTTATTCTGAAAGCAGCCTCAATGTTTTGGACCTTACTCTCCTTTTACAAGATGGCTTTATTTCAACAGATATTTATTCCAAGCCCACTGATAGTCATTTGTATTTGCCCTACAATAGCTCACACCCAGATCATTGTAAGAAAGCTATCCCTTATGGAGTAGCCCTTAGAATTAGGCGTAACTGTTCCACCAACGCCTCTTTTATGAAGCGCTGTAGTGAATACAAAAGCTACCTCAAACAACAAAATTACAATGGGAATCTGGTGGACAAACAGTTTGAGAGGGCCATGCAAATGGAGAGATCAGATGTTCTCAAGCCAAAAACAAAAACTAAGAAAAAAACCTTTCCCTTAGTGGTCGATTACAATCCGAGGCTACCTAATATTTCGTTGATCATTAAAAAACATTTTCACTTGCTTGAATCCAACCTAGTAGTAAGGGAAATTTTTCCTGCCAAATCCGTCATTCCAGCATACCGTAGAACAAAGAATTTGAAGGACAATCTTGCACCCTCCAAATTCAAAAGAAGTCGAAACCATGACGAGGCTGAAAATTGCGGATGTTTTAAATGCAACAAAAGATGTGATCTCTGTTGTAATTATTTGTTGGAAGCTGGTGAATTTTCAAGTTTTGCAACTGGCCGGTCGTATCAAATCAAACAAAACCTTGGATGCAATTCGACTGGAATTATTTACTTAGCCTCCTGCAACAAATGCAAAGTGCAGTATGTTGGTTCGACTTCCAATGCATTTAAAGTCAGGTTCAGAAACCACAAATCCGACATGAAAAGAAACAAAAAATCGTGCGAGCTTGGCATTCATTTCAATAAATTTCCTCACAACCTTTCGGACTTCAATTTCATTGTCATTGAGAAGATAATGAACACTGATGGAGATTTAGATAACACCTTATTAAAGCGGGAGGGTTATTGGGCGGCACAATTGCGCACACTGCAGCCTTTTGGCCTCAATAAGCGCTGTGAATTTCGTTCAAAAAAACGGATCAATTTCAATGTTCCATTAAAAGCTTTTTTGTTTCCATTATAGTCCCATCTAATTTGTACTCGGTATTACATAAATAGTTTGAATCACTTGCATAACTCTAGATTTTATTATTACATCATTACTTGTGTTTTAGTGATCAAGCTTTAGTTTTGGATTGTATTGTACCATACAATTCACTACTTCATTGTATTCCATTACAATAGCCATTGTTAGTCTTTCAGAGACTATATAGTCTCCACTGCTGTAATAATTAGGCCATTTTATCCTTAGATTTTTAACTTGTACTCTATTTTAAGAAAAAATTTAACTGACGAAGGCCGAGGGGCCGAAACGTTTTTATTAAATTTCCTAAACCTTCGTGAAGTTTTGTCTTCCTCTCCAGTTTATATGCAACATTAAATACTAACTGAGGAGACAACGTGCATCCTTTTGCATCCTTCTGTTGGGAGTTTATCGTTTGGTCAACCACTACAGATATTCAAGCTATACATACATACATATATATATATATATATATATATATAGAGAGAGAGAGAGAGAGAGAGAGAGAGAGAGAGAGAGAAAGTGTAGGAGAGAAACCCTGACAATGCACACCCCAAATAATCATATTTTTAACTGAATAAATGTTTGAAAGAAAATTTGCCCTGAGCGGGATTTGAACCCACGTCCCCCCATTACTAGTCGGGTGTGATCACCACTACACCACCAGTACAACCATGCTGGCAACACAGCCATCGAAGAGGTGATTTACGTGGTTAAGGCGTGGGCCTCCCGGGAAATTTTCTTTCAAGGGGACAAGGTAGGGGAGCCTATAACTTCACTTGAAACCCAACTAAGAATCAAGTTAATGATGCACGACCGTAGTCAACTTAGCGGATGACAAGGAAGGATCCTAGAAGGATACATATATATATATAGCTCTTTGGCATTACAAAGCTTTTGCTTTCATGTTCAAATTGAGCACTCTACTAGGATGAGTCATTGCCGCTAGCAATTGCGCATGCTCACTAGCTCGCTAGTTTGAGCACTCTGGCATGACTTGGATGTACCACATGTGTGGGACATCTGGGGTGGCTTTATAGCTTAACCTCCATCCTAGACATCAGCACTGCACTGATGAGGCCCAGAAGGCCGAAACAGTACTGTCTGCAGTTAGTTAGTTATATATATATATATATATATGTATGTAAATGAATGAATAACCAGGACACGATCATACTTTTGCCTCTGGTTTTCATACAGGCCTGTTTCGTACAGGACGTTTAGTTTGTCCTGCACTCATCAGTGTGTAACCGAGAGTGATTTTATTCGTTGAAGATTACCGCTTTTTAGTCATACATGGCCGTTCGTGTTGCACGCTCCTATTTACCTAACGTTCTTCAATACGTATTTCTCATTGTGTCTACATTTACTAATCAACTCGTTGCGCTTATTGAGTGTTGCTGTTTGCGGCTGGCATATGATGTAATATTTTTCAGCTATGCATAAATTACAACGTTTTGTCGCGTTAGTATAATGCGAGGCGTGACAAAGAATTTTCCACGAAATTGTATAGTCGGTGTTGCTGTCCTTTAATTGCCAAATGTATTTGCTCAGTTCAGTTGAGTTGCTCTTCGCTCTTGCTTTAAACGATGCTTTATGGTTTGCGTACCTTGCTTTGAAATCAGTTGCTGTGAGTCCTACGTACTTTTCTTCCTTTTCGCTGGTCTTCACCGTTGCCTGATACACGATGTCTCTTAAGAGGCATTTTCCTTGTAATGGGCACGTGGTATTCCTCGGACAATTGCACTCCTTCTGGACATTATCTTTGCTGCCTTTTGCCAGTTTTCTTTTGTTATTTTCTTCGATGATTGTTCTTACGTTTGGCATACAGCTGTAGGATAGTTTTATTGTGTTCTTGTTGAAGATCTTGTGTAATTTATTGCTTTTCGGAAAGCATTTACGGATAATGTTCAGGAACTCTCTCCCCACATTTTCGTTGTAGGGTGGATTGAACCAGATGATGTTACGCTTCCTTTGCCGCCTCCCTGTCTTTGGAGCCGTTGGTCTAACATAATTGAGTTTGTAAACATATCCACTGTCGCTCAGCGCCTTTTGATATACGGGGGCTGCTTCATTGAAGACTTCCTCACTCGAAGAAATTTCTGACAGTCGCTTGTTGATTCCTTCAGGAATGTTCTTTAAGATGATTGGGGTGTGGTTGGATTTGATGTTGACGTACTGTAACACGTTGTTTGGTTTCATGTATGGTATGTGCTTTCCCGTGTTTAGGTCTAGGGTGACATCAAGGAAATTGACCACTTTCGTTCTCCTGGAATGTTTTGCAAATGTCCTTCTTCATTTTCAATTTGCCTTGGTGTCCCTTTGACTATGCCCAATCCATCATCTCTGTATAAGCCAAAGGATGACCCATGTTTTGCTTGTAATAGCGAAAGCATGTAACATACCACTAATTCACATGATTCTGCCCCATCGAAGCTCCCCATCGTTACATCGAAACCGTTGTTATTACCTTTTCTTCCTTTCCGAAAAGCAATAAATTACACAAGATCTTCAACAAGAACACAATAAAACTATCCTACAGCTGTATGCCAAACGTAAGAACAATCATCGAAGGAAATAACAATAGAAAACTGGCAAAAGGCAGCAAAGATAATGTCCAGAAGGAATGCAATTGTCCGAGGAATACCACGTGCCCATTACAAGGAAAATGCCTCTCAAGAGACATCGTGTATCAGGCAACGGTGAAGACCAGCGAAAAGGAAGAAAAGTACGTAGGACTCACAGCAACTGATTTCAAAGCAAGGTACGCAAACCATAAAGCATGGTTTAAAGCAAGAGCGAAGAGCAACTCAACTGAACTGAGCAAATACATTTGGCAATTAAAGGACAGCAACACTGACTATACAATTTCGTGGAAAATTCTTTGTCACGCCTCGCATTATACTAACGCGACAAAACGTTGTAATTTATGCATAGCTGAAAAATATTACATCATATGCCAGCCGCAAACAGCAACACTCAATAAGCGCAACGAGTTGATTAGTAAATGTAGACACAATGAGAAACACGTATTGAAGAACGTTAGGTAAATAGGAGCGTGCAACACGAACGGCCATGTATGACTAAAAAGCGGTAATCTTCAACGAATAAAATCACTCTCGGTTACACACTGATGAGTGCAGGACAAACTAAACGTCCTGTACGAAACAGGCCTGTATGAAAACCAGAGGCAAAAGTATGATCGTGTCCTGATTATTCATTCATTTACATACATATATA
Source organism: Montipora capricornis (assembly GCF_036669925.1). Lineage (NCBI taxonomy): Eukaryota > Metazoa > Cnidaria > Anthozoa > Scleractinia > Acroporidae > Montipora > Montipora capricornis. Next base: position 15,578,837 of record NC_090896.1, read on the forward strand.
TATATATATACGTAGACTTGAACTAGGTCAAAAACATTTGACCTACTTCAAGTCTACGTATCTATTCAAAGCTCTGGTAAACCCATTGAGCACTTTTAGCTGATGATCAATTTATCACGTCATTTCATTTTACATATATATATATATATATATATATATATATTGTATGAACATAACAACGATTAAGACGGGGGGGGGGGGGGGAGTTAGTATCAAACAGAAGAGCACTTGTCAAGTTTACATTGCCATTCAATTTTCCTCTGTAGTTCTGAAAATGCGTCTGCTCTCCGCAGGATAGATTTGAACCCGTGACCTCACGATACCGGTGCGACGCTCTATCTAACTGAGCTACGAAACCACTGACGTTGGGAGCTGGTCATTTGTGGGTTCTAGTGTTCCCGTGAGGAATGAATCAACAATTAAATGATATCCGCAGTTCATATATGATCCAATTCATATATCATTTCATCGTTGATTCACTCCTCACGGGAACATTACAACCCACAAATGACCAGCTCCCAACGTCAGCGGTTTCGTTACTCTGTTGGTTAGAGCGTCGCACCAGTATCGCGAGGTCACGGGTTCAAATCCCGTTGAGGTCCTGAATTTTTCAGGCCTCTCTAAGCAATTGCAAAAATTGCGTTCACAACTCCGAAGATCATAGCTTCACTTGATTTCATATCCGCAGTTCATATATGATCGAGTTCATATATCATTTCATCCATAAAATCTTATGTTGCCCACTTTAGATTTCTCGATATACCCACTAGTAAAGTGGTAAGGGGAAATGAATTTTGTTTGTATACGAAGCCAGGGTGTTTCGTTTAATTATTTGCCAAAAGATGTTAAAAAGTTGCTCACTTCCGACTGCAAACTTAAGATTTGTTCATTACTTGATATACCCAGTCACTAGTGAAGGATTTCCTAGGGCAGTGTCGATTTCAATATACTAAACGGCTTTCTACTCTTAAAAAGAACATGGATGAGGGGATCCAACAAGTAATTTATGAAAAATGTGACTGGAAAGACTATCCCTGCATGGCTGAGCCATGGCTGAGCCATGGCTGAGCCATGATCCATTGGATCATGGATGACCCATGATCCATTGACGACCAACACTATTTCGTAGTACTAGAGATTCAGAGTCTGGCAAGAAGTATAGATACGACTCTGAAAGTTATGCGGAGTATTTAACAGCCGCAATTGCTCAATGCCAGATAAGTCTTGTCTGACGTATTGCTTAACAATCGCGAAAGTCTCGGGAAACAGACTTTCGAACTAAAAATAGTGAGATTTGCATACCCTGGTGAACACACCTATTGAGTACATTACCTCTTTCTTGCTCTTTTTCTCTTGATCAAGCTTTTTTCTGAACATGCTTACAGGATACACTAGTTGTTTGACTTCTATTCATAGATATACATCTCAATTTATGAACGTGTTACTTCCTTCAAAAATATCTTTGTTTCTCTTTGGACGGGTGGGTGAATTACAGAAATTGCATATTTAGATACAACAGCTTTATTTCATGACCACGAAAACAAATCTGACAAGTTTAAAAGACGTTTGAGAAAAAAAAAAAAAAACACACAACTTGAATGAATCCCAATAAACTAACTCACACTTAGTGTCAAGCGGGACTTTTTTGTATATGCGTATTTCCAGATTTAACAAGTTATTTTACGACAAAGAACACGAAACTGACAATATCAGAAATGTGCTTACATGAAGTGCTCAATTTGCCAACTTCCGACTGGAAACTTAAGATTTGTTCATTACTTGATATAGTCACTAGTGAAGGGTTTCCTTGGCCAGTGTCAATTTCAATACACTAGTCGGCTTTCGACCCTTAATACAACATGGATGAGGGGATCCAATAATTACTTTAGGTAAAATGTGGCCGGAAAGAATAAAGGCTGAGCCAGGATCCATTGACGACGAACACTATTTCGTAGTACTAGGGCATCAAAGTCTGGCAAAGACAGACATGTATACAGGGAGAATGATCTGCCATTTTTAACGTACTAACATGTTGCTTGGAGCCCAAGAAATCGACCAAAGCAAAACAGTGATGGTAATATAGGCTCACTAGCTCCAACCGTTCGATGTTCCTTGAAGTCTTTGGGTTTTGCAACAGGTTGATAAAGTTTGAAATGTCGCTAGAGCTTTAAATTTTTGTTTTTTGTTTGTAGGCGGTTGTCAGGAAACCAGCTGACGGATCTTCCTGACGGCATTTTTGATAAGAATGACCAGCTAACAGAACTGTAAGGACCAAATTTCTGTTAAATAACATTGGAAAACAATTCAAAGCTGTTGTGATGACTTTAAAGAAAGTATGTTACTGAATGCCCTCGCAGGTTACACTTGCTCACGTATTTCTAGATTTAACAAAGTTATTACATGACAAAAAACACAAATCTGACAACTTTAGAAAGCCGCTAACATAAAACGCCCAAGTTGCCCACTTCCGACAGGAAACTTAAGATTTCTTTATTAGTTGATATACCCAGTCACTAGTGAAGGGTTTCCTTGGCCAGTGTCGATTTCAATATACTAGTCGGCTTTCGTCCCTTAATAGAACATGAATGAGGGGATCCAATAATTACTTTAGGTAAAATGTGACCGGAAAGAATAAAGGCTGAGCCATGATCCATTGACGATGAACACTATTTCGTAGTACTAGAGCTTCAGAGTCTGGCAAAGACAAACACGTATACAGGGAGAATGATCTGCCATTTTTAACCTACTAACATGTTGCTTGGAGCCCAAGAAATCGACCAAAGCAAAACAGTGATGGCAATATAGGCTCACTAGCTCCCACCGTTCGATGTTCCTCAAAGTCTTTAGGTTTTGCAGGAGGTTGGCAAAGCTTGAACTGCCGCTATAGCTTTAAATTTTTGTTTTTTTGTTTGTAGGTGGTTGTCAGATAACCAGCTGACGGATCTTCCTGACGGCATTTTTGATAAGAATGCCCAACTAAATGAACTGTAAGGACCAAATTTCTGTTATGTAACGTTGGGAAACAATTCAAAGCTGTTGTGACCACTTTAAAGAAAGCATATTACTAAACGCCCTCACGAGTTACGCTTGCTCATGTATTTCTAGATTTAACAAGGTTATTACATGACAAAGAACGCAAATCTGAAAACTTCAGAAGGGTGCTTAAATAAAGTGCTCAAGTTGCTCACTTCCGACTGCAAACTTAAAATTTGTTTATTACTTGATATACCCAGTCACTAGTGAAGGATTTCCTAGACCAGTGTCGATTTCAATATACGAAACGGCTTTCTACTCTTAAAAAGAACATGGATGAGGGGATCCAATAAGTAATTTATGAAAAATCTGATTGGAAAGACTAAGGGCTGAGCCATGATCCATTGACGACGAACACTATTTCGTAGTACTATAGCTTCAGAGTCTGGCAAGAAGTATAGATACGACTCTAAAACTTATGCGGAGTATTTAACAGGCGCAATTGCTCAATGCCAGATAAGTCTCGTCTGACGTGATGCTTAACAATCGCGAAAGTGTCGGGAAACAGACTTTCGACCTAAAAATAGTGAGATTTGCATACCCTGGTGAACACACCTATTGAGTATATTACCTCTTTCTTCCTCTTTTTATCTTGATCACACTTTTGTTCTGAACATGCTTACAGGATACACTGGTTGTTTGACGTCTATTCATAAATATGCATCTCAATTTATAAACGGGTTACTTCCTTCAAAAATATCTTTGTTTCTCTTTTGACGGGTGGGTGAAGTATAGAAATTGCATATTTAGATACAACAGCTTTATTTCATGACCACGAAAACAAATCTGACAAGTTTAAAAGACGTTTGAGAAAAAAAAACACAACTTGAATGAATTGCAAGAAACTAACTCACACTTAGTGTCAAGGGGGATTTTTTTGTATATGCGTATTTCCAGATTTAACAAGGTTATTTTATGACAAAGAACACGAAACTGACAACATCAGAAATGTGCTTACATGAAGTGCTCAATTTGCCCACACTTCTGACTGGAAACTTAAGATTTGTTCATTACTTGATATAGTCACTAGTGAAGGGTTTATTTGGCCAGTGTCAATTTCAATACCCTAGACGGCTTTCGACCCTTAATACAACATGGATGAGGGGATCCAATAATTACTTTAGGTAAAATGTGACCGGAAAGAATAAAGGCTGAGCCATGATCCCTTGACGACGAACACTATTTCGTAGTACTAGAGCTTCAGAGTCTGGCAAAGACAAACATGTATACAGGGAGAATGATCTGCCATTTTTAACGTACTAACATGTTGCTTGGAGCCCAAGAAATCGACCAAAGCAAAACAGTGATGGCAATATAGGCTCACTAGCTCCCACCGCTCGATGTTCCTTGAAGTCTTTGGGTTGTGCAACAGGTTGGTAAGGCTTGAACTGTCGCTATAGCTTTAAATTTTTGTTTTTTTGTTGGTAGGTGGTTGTCAGATAACCAGCTGACGGATCTTCCTGACGGCATTTTTGACAAGAATGCCCGACTAAAAGAACTGTAAGGACCAAATTTCTGTTATGTAACGTTGCGAAACAATTAAAAGCTGTTGTGACCACTTTAAAAAAAGCCTATTACTAAACGCCCTCGCGAGTTACACTTGCTCATGTATTTCTAGATTTAACAAGGTTATTACATGACAAAGAACGCAAATCTGAAAACTTCAGACAGGTGCTTAAATAAAGTGCTCAAGTTGCTCACTTCCGATTGCAAACTTAAGATTTGTTCATTACTTGATATACCCAGTCACTAGTGAAGGATTTCCTAGACCAGTGTCGATTTCAATATACGAAACGGCTTTCTATTCTTAAAAAGAACATGGATGAGGGGATCCAACAAGTAATTTATGAAAAATGTGACTGGAAAGACTAAGGGCTGAGCCATGATCCATTGACGACGAACACTATTTCGTAGTACTATAGCTTCAGAGTCTGGCAAGAAGTATAGATACGACTCTGAAAGTTATGCGGAGTATTTAACAGCCGCAATTGCTCAATGCCAGATAAGTCTTGTCTGACGTATTGCTTAACAATCGCGAAAGTCTCGGGAAACAGACTTTCGACCTAAAAATAGTGAGATTTGCATACCCTGGTGAACACACCTATTGAGTACATTACCTCTTTCTTGCTCTTTTCCTCTTGATCACACTTTTTTCTGAACATGCTTACAGGATACACTGGTTGTTTGACTTCTATTCATAGATATACATCTCAATTTATGAACGTGTTACTTCCTTCAAAAATATCTTTGTTTCTCTTTTGACGGGTGGGTGAATTACAGAAATTGCATATTTAGATACAACAGCTTTATTTCATGACCACGAAAACAAATCTGACAAGTTTAAAAGACGTTTGAGAAAAAAAAAAAAAACACACAACTTGAATGAATCCCAATAAACTAACTCACACTTAGTGTCAAGCGGGACTTTTTTGTATATGCGTATTTCCAGATTTAACAAGTTATTTTACGACAAAGAACACGAAACTGACAATATCAGAAATGTGCTTACATGAAGTGCTCAATTTGCCAACTTCCGACTGGAAACTTAAGATTTGTTCATTACTTGATATAGTCACTAGTGAAGGGTTTCCTTGGCCAGTGTCAATTTCAATACACTAGTCGGCTTTCGACCCTTAATACAACATGGATGAGGGGATCCAATAATTACTTTAGGTAAAATGTGGCCGGAAAGAATAAAGGCTGAGCCAGGATCCATTGACGACGAACACTATTTCGTAGTACTAGGGCATCAAAGTCTGGCAAAGACAGACATGTATACAGGGAGAATGATCTGCCATTTTTAACGTACTAACATGTTGCTTGGAGCCCAAGAAATCGACCAAAGCAAAACAGTGATGGTAATATAGGCTCACTAGCTCCAACCGTTCGATGTTCCTTGAAGTATTTGGGTTTTGCAACAGGTTGATAAAGTTTGAAATGTCGCTAGAGCTTTAAATTTTTGTTTTTTGTTTGTAGGCGGCTGTCAGGAAACCAGCTGACGGATCTTGCTGACGGCATTTTTGATAAGAATGACCAGCTAACAGAACTGTAAGGACCAAATTTCTGTTAAATAAAATTGGAAAACAATTTAAAGCTGTTGTGATGACTTTAAAGAAAGTATGTTACTGAATGCCCTCGCAGGTTACACTTGCTCACGTATTTCTAGATTTAACAAAGCTATTACATGACAAAAAACACAAATCTGACAACTTTAGAAAGCCGCTAACATAAAACGCCCAAGTTGCCCACTTCCGACTGGAAACTTAAGATTTCTTTATTAGTTGATATACCCAGTCACTAGTGAAGGGTTTCCTTGGCCAGTGTCGATTTCAATATACTAGTCGGCTTTCGTCCCTTAATAGAACATGCATGAGGGGATCCAATAATTACTTTAGGTAAAATGTGACCGGAAAGAATAAAGGCTGAGCCATGATCCATTGACGATGAACACTATTTCGTAGTACTAGAGCTTCAGAGTCTGGCAAAGACAAATATGTATACAGGGAGAATGATCTGCCATTTTTAACGCACTAACATGTTGCTTGGAGCCCAAGAAATCGACCAAAGCAAAACAGTGATGGCAATATAGGCTCACTAGCTCCCACCGTTCGATGTTCCTCAAAGCCTTTAGGTTTTGCAGGAGGTTGGCAAAGCTTGAACTGCCGCTATAGCTTTAAATTTTTGTTTTTTTGTTTGTAGGTGGTTGTCAGATAACCAGCTGACGGATCTTCCTGGCGGCATTTTTGATAAGAATGCCCAACTAAATGAACTGTAAGGACCAAATTTCTGTTATGTAACGTTGCGAAACAATTCAAAGCTGTTGTGACCACTTTAAAGACAGGATATTACTAAACGCCCTCACGAGTTACGCTTGCTCATGTATTTCTAGATTTAACAAGGTTATTACATGACAAAGAACGCAAATCTGAAAACTTCAGAAGGGTGCTTAAATAAAGTGCTCAAGTTGCTCACTTCCGACTGCAAACTTAAAATTTGTTTATTACTTGATATACCCAGTCACTAGTGAAGGATTTCCTAGGCCAGTGTCGATTTCAATATACGAAACGGCTTTCTACTCTTAAAAAGAACATGGATGAGGGGATCCAATAAGTAATTTATAAAAATTATACTGGAAAGACTAAGGGCTGAGCCATGATCCATTGACGACGAACACTATTTCGTAGTACTAGAGCTTCAGAGTCTGGCAAAAAGTATAGATACGGCTCTGAAAGTTATGCAGGGTATTTAACAGCCGCAATTGCTCAATGCCAGATAAGTCTCGCCTGACGTGATGCTTAACAATCGCGAAAGTATCGGGAAACAGACTTTCGACCTAAAAATAGTGAGATTTGTATATCCTGGTGAACAGACCTATTGAGTACATTACCTCTTTCTTGCTCTTTTTGTCTTGATCACACTTTTTTCTGAACATGCTTACAGGATACACTGGTTGTTTGACGTCTATTCGTAGATGTGCACCTCAATTTATTAACGGGTTACTTCCTTCGAAAATATCTTTTTTTCTCTTTTGACGGGTGGGTGAGGTACAGAAATTGCATATTTAGATACAACAGCTTTATTTCATGACCACGAAAACAAATCTGACAAGTTTAAAAGACGTTTGAGAAAAAAAAAAAACCCAACTTGAATGAATCCCAATAAACTAACTCACACTTAGTGTCAAGCGGGATTTTTTTGTATATGCGTATTTCCAGATTTAACAAGGTTATTTTATGACAAAGAGCACGAAACTGACAACATCAGAAATGTGCTTACATGAAGTGCTCAAGTTGCCCACTTCCGACTGGAAACTTAAGATTTGTTCATTGCTTGATATAGTCACTAGTGAAGGGTTTCCTTGGCCAGTGTCAATTTTAATACACTAGTTGGCTTTTGACACTTAATACAACATGGATGAGGGGATCCAATAATTACTTGAGGTAAAATGTGACCGGAAAGAATAAAGGCTGAGCCATGATCCATTGACGACGAACACTATTTCGTAGTACTAGGGCATCAAAGTCTGGCAAAGACAAACATGTATACAGGGAGAATGATCTGGCATTTTTAACGTACTAATATGTTGCTTGGAGCCCAAGAAATCGACCAAAGCAAAACAGTGATGGTAATATAGGCTCACTAGCTCCCACGGTTCGATGTTCCTTGAAGTCTTTGGGTTTTGCAACAAGTTGGTAAAGCTTGAACTGCGCTATAGCTTTAATTTTTGTTTTGTTTGTTTGTAGGTGGTTGTCAGATAACCAGCTGACGGATCTTTCTGACGGCATTTTTGATAAGAATGCCCAACTAAGAGAACTGTAAGGACCAAATTTCTGTTATGTAACATTAGGAAACAATTCAAAGCTGTTTTGACCACTTTAAGGAAAGCATATTACTAAACGCACTCACAAGTTACACTTGCTCATGTATTTCTAGATTTAACAAGGTTATTACATGACAAAGAACACAAATCTGACAACTTCAGAGCGGTACTTTCATAAAATCTTTTTTTGCCCACCTCTGGCTGACAACGTTAGATTTCTTGATTACTTGATATAGCCACTAGTAAAGTGGTAACGGGAATTTCCATAACAAAAACAAACGTTCCAAAAGCCTGTCAGTTGAAGGTTGGCCTTTAAGGCATAACTATGAGAGGTTAATTTGAAGTGCTATTTTCTACCCATGTAAAGCATGGTTATGATTTAATCATCCATTTGTCTTTGGAAAAGTGTTCTTCTCCCACACTTCGAAAGAGTACAAACGTCAAAATGCACATCGCCTGGCGGAATACTTCGATTTCTCTACATGATTTACAGTGTAATCATACATTTCTCTTGATACTGAAATTTGCCAACCACGAAACAAAACAAGCCGTTTCTGGTTTGTTGATAGGCACCTGGACTACAACAAGCTAAAGAAACTGCCTGAAGGTGTCTTTAATAACAATACCCAGCTAGCAACCCTGTAAGTACTTCTTTTATTAATATAATCAAGAAATGCTGACTGAGATAGATGACTACAAGTGTATAACACTTCTTTTGAAATGCTTTCTATGCTTGCACAGCATAAGTAAAAAGGTATATCAGACAACACTGATAATTATTTAAGGCTTTGTTCATTTCGTTGATATAGAGACTACTTATGAGAGAATATGACGGTTATTCTTACTTTTCATCAAATAAAAATCTTATAAGAATGCCAACTAAAAGTGATTTTTTCATCATATAGGAAGTGAGATAGTTCTCGTGAGGTATTTTTTGTTTGTTGTTATTTTTGTGGTTATTCTAATAGAATGATTAATAAAAGAATAAGGGTTCTGTAAATGAATGAAAAATCCATTTCAATTGAAAGTTTACTTTGGAGCAAATCTCACCACGCCTTAATTACACCAGACAAGGTATGAAGGCAGAGAAGAATTTGCTTAGTCTAGTCCTTGGGATATGTTAATTTCAGTAAAGTTGTTTTTAGATGTTACAGAAACTGAAGTCTGTTTCCGTAGACGTCGGCTAATCTTCTCTTATTTGTAGGAAATCTTAACTTATAGCCTTCCGTGTACTGCATGCCAGTAGTACTCGAATTATCTTTCTGCCATTTGACCTTCGGAGTGGAGAATAAACGAATGTTTGCAATAGCGTAAGCAAGAAAATTGGCAGATCTTTGCCTCAAGACCCGGAGTGAGAAATAGAGTCTACAATTGCTTTTGAATCCAATGGTTTCTTGGAGAACGTATAGAAACGACTCTGACATTTATGCTAAGTATTTAACATGCGCAATTGCTCAATGCCAGATAAGTGTCGTCTGAGGTATTGCTTAACAATTGCGAAAGTCTGGGGAAACAGACTTTTGAGCTAAAAATAAGCCTTGTGAAATTCACATACCCCGGCAATCACACCTAGTGAGTACACTCCCTCTCTCTTGCTTATTTTCTCTTGATCGCACTTTTTTTTCTGAACGTGCTTACAGGATACACTGGTTGTTTGACGTCTATTCGTAGATGTGTATCTCAATTTAAGAACCGGTTACTTCCTTCAAAAATATCTTTGTTGCCATATCTTTGTTGCCAAAATATCTTTGTTGCCATTTTTAACGTACTAACATGTTGCTTGGAGCCCAAGAAATCGACGAAAGCAAAACAGTGATGGCAATATAGGCTCACTAGCTCCCACCGCTCGATGTTCCTTGAAGTCTTTGGGTTTTCCAACAGGTTGGTAAGGCTTGAACTGTCGCTATAGCTTTAAATTTTTGTTTTTTTGTTGGTAGGTGGTTGTCAGATAACCAGCTGACGGATCTTCCTGACGGCATTTTTGATAAGAATGCCCAACTAAAAGAACTGTAAGGACCAAATTTCTGTTATGTAACGTTGCGAAACAATTCAAAGCTGTTGTGACCACTTTAAAGAAAGCATATTACTAAACGCCCTCACGAGTTACACTTGCTCATGTATTTCTAGATTTAACAAGGTTATTACATGACAAAGAACGCAAATCTGAAAACTTCAGAAGGGTGCTTAAATAAAGTGCTCAAGTTGCTCACTTCCGACTGCAAAATTAAGATTTGTTCATTACTTGATATAACCAGTCACTAGTGAAGGATTTCCTAGACCAGTGTCGATTTCAATATACGAAACGGCTTTCTACTCTTAAAAAGAACATGGTTGAGGGGATCCAATAAGTAATTTATGAAAAATGTGACTGGAAAGACTAAGGGCTGAGCCATGATCCATTGACGACGAAAACTATTTCGTAGTACTAGAGCTTCAGAGTCTGGCAAGAAGTATAGATACGGCTCTGAAAGTTATGCAGAGTATTTAACAGCCGCGATTGCTCAATGCCAGATAAGTCTCGTCTGACGTGTTGCGAAACAGACTTTCGACCTAAAAATAGTGAGATTTGCATACCCTGGTGAACACACCTATTGAGTACATTACCTCTTTCTTGCTCTTTTTGTCTTGATCACACTTTTTTCTGAACATGCTTACAGGATACACTTGTTGTTTGACGTCTATTCGTAGATGTGCACCTCAATTTATGAACGGGTTACTTCCTTCGAAAATATCTTTTTTTCTCTTTTGACGGGTGGGTGAAGTACAGAAATTGCATATTTAGATACAACAGCTTTATTTCATGACCACGAAAACAAATCTGACAAGTTTTAAAGACGCGGTTTGAGAAAAAAAAAACACAACTTGAATGAATCCCAATAAGCTAACTCACACTTAATGTCAAGCGGGATTTCTTTGTATATGCGTATTTCCAGATTTATCAAGGTGATTTTATGACAAAGAGCACGACACTGACAACATAAGAAATGTGCTTATAGTCAGGGAGCAAGTGTACCCCCGTGGGAAGTTAGTGCTTAAAGCAAGCCACTGGTCTAGATAGGTTGAGGGGACCTTAGTGAACGTGAAAAATGTTGTCGGCAACTTTGTGACCCGCACCGGCACGATTCACGGGGGATTAAAACACGTCTCATACAATATTAGCATGGAAACGAGGCTACATCTTAAATCGTCTTTATTCCCTCTTATATGTCAATATTTCATCACCAAATTGTAAGAATAGCTTTTCTCTAACATTATACACACTTTTAGATGGAAATTGTGATCACGTGACCTAAAGCATGAAAACGAGTCTAAATCCAAAATGTGCCCTTTTTGCGTATCTTGTTTCAAAATATCACTACCAAAGTAAGTTATAATGACGAAAAAACATTTCATAGACTTTCGCACATCAAAAACTGAAACCTTCTACCACTTTATCACGTGATTAAAGACATGAAAACGAGGCTATATCTTTAAACTACTTTTTTCTCCGTAATGCAAATTAATGTCATTCACATGTATGATAACATCATTTCAAGAGACAAGAATAGCAACCATCTACAATCTTAAAACTGTGATTAGTCGCCCATTAAAAGTGTGATAAAGACAATTCACAACATTAATCGTATTCATCATCATCACTTGCACTATCATAGCTATTGTCACTTTCATCATTGTCAACAATATATTCATCACTATCATCTTCCTGCAAAGCATTTTCACGGGGCTCGTCATCATCAGAGCATACGCAAAGTTCAGTGCAGGTTAGCCCAGACTTTCGACACTGGCACCAATTTGTTGAATGAAATACAAGGTGCCGAGTTCCACAGACTCAAAAGAGTCAACGAGTCCGAAAGATTACCCATCAAGAGTTCACGTGATTTTGCAATCCAGCAGTCAGAGGGTAGTATTGATGTTAGTGACCAGGAAATGAAAACTCTATTTGAGGCTGCGAAATTCCTTAGAAGATCTATCAGTCAGTGCAAAAACTGGGTCTTTACTGGATCATTTCAAGATTTAAACAGCAACCATCTACCACAGGAGCTTCACTCATTTTGTAGATGGCTGATAAGTGGGCCTAGTACTGACATCAACGCCAGTAACAAGTCAAACGAAATCCACAAGCGAGCAATGAGCTTGGCACAAACTGCAGTAAGTATGTTCCTGACTGACAGACAAAAAAGCAACACCAAGTCTAAAGTAATCAAATCTTCTAGGGACATGCCTCAACAACTGGCTGCTGGCTTGGCTCTACGACAATCTATCAGAAGCAAAGAGATCGCGTAAATATGCTTCATGGTTTTGGAATGAGTGTTGAGTACAACGGGTTACTTAGCATTGAAGCCCAAATAGAACAAAGTGTTCTTGAGCGCATGAATCAACATGGCGGAATGTACCTCCCCGAGAACTTTGTGAAAAATAGACATGTATTTTTCGCAATCGACAACGTTGATTTTGCAGAGGATACTCATGATGGAAAACACACACTTCACGGCACCGCAATGGCTATCTACCAGAAGACGGATCCTAGAGACACAACTCCACAGATAAGGTTAGTTAACAAGCCTCTTAAAATATCATAGATATTGGTTGATCATTTTTACATTTTTTGTTACTATTTTCAGCTCCTTAATATCTCATTGATTTAATTTCTGTTTTACCGCCGTCCCATCATGATTTACGGCGAAAGAACAAGTGAATTCTTCTGAGAACCCCAAAGCGTTTCACAAAAGTTACCATGGGGGATCGATCCTTCATGGCGGCAGCGCCACGGCTTTGGAAGATTCTCCCCGTAAGCTTTATACCTGCTCGCACAAAAAGTGATTTTAAACAGAAACTCAAGCCATTTTTATTCAGCAAGGCATTGTGTTAGTACAGTTAGTTTTTATTTAGATTTTTATATAGTTTTTCTGCAAATTACTTTTCTTATAACCAGTTGTAAAGTAGTGTAGTTTTCGTCTTTGATTCCATAGTGATTGTAAAAAGGTTCTTATTTTTGTATTTTTTGTAATGTTTGTAATGCGCATTTGATTATTTTTATAGAAAATTTGTAATATAAATGTTATCATTATTTTGTCTCGCTGTTAGATTGGATAGTCAACCAAGTCAAGGTCGCACATTACGCAACCTTCCCGAATCAATTCCTGAGCTAATGGAATGACAAGAACCTCCCAAAACACCCAAGAATCCAGTATACCCCAACTTCAGGCTGTATGATAAAGATGAGTTACCTATTGTTGTTAGATGAAAAGAGTTTGCATGGATGCTAGGGGGCAGCTTATCGAGCCTCTCGCATCAGGAAACACAAGAACCTGAGGAGTTATGTAATGCAACGCAAGTTCCTGTTTGGTCTGCATATAATTCCCTTATATATGACCCTCTGGATACCACAAGAACTGCAACTCCACCTCTCATTGCTTCCCGGCACATGAATGGAGTACGCTACTAACAGTGTTAAAGTTGATTTTGCAGAGGATACTCAGGAAAAGGAAAATTGGCATGCTGGAAAGTCTTCAACAGAGCTGATGAAGATGTAATTACTGCTCTCGCAAACCTTGGAACAACAGAACACCCAGATGAAGATACCATAAAGAGAGTTGAGAAGTTTGTCTGCCATCTATACCAGCCAAATACAAGCATGAATGAACTAAGGTAGTCGTTATTTAAGAAGAAACATTATCAGACCATGGTATGGAACAACGACAAGGTTCCAAAACCGAATATCCCATCACCAGAAAACTATGGTTGGAAGAAAGACGAGTGATGACGACAACTCCACCAGCTCCAGAGGCAATTATTGAGATGGTGAAAGCTGGCTGTGTGATGCTCAACAAATCGGTGCCAAAAGTCTCGGCTAACCTGCACTGAACTTTGCGCATGCCCTGTGCTTTGCAGCAAGATGATAGTGATGAATATATTGATGACAATGATGAAAGTGACAATAGCTATGATAGTGCAAGTGATGATGATGAAGACGAATAATGTTGTGAATTATGTCTTTATCACACTTTTAATGGGCGACTGATCACAGTTTTAAGATTGTAGAGTGTGTCCTCCATACATGTCCAATACACCGACATAATGAGATTGTAATGAGATTCCTGGTACGTCACAATAGACATCACAAAGTGTCCCGCACTTTATGTCTCCCAAAACTGTTACTACTCTTTTAAGGATTAAGGTTGGGGGACAATTTGTGATGTCTATTGTGAAGTGCTATGAATCTCATTATGTCGGTGTATTGGACAACCCTTTTGCATTACGGAGAAAAAGGTAGTTTAAAGATATAGCCTCGTTTTCATGTCTTTAATCACGTGATAAAGTGGTAGAAGGTTTCAGTCTTCGATGTGCGAAAGTCTATGAAATGTTTTTCGTCGTTATAACTTACTTTGGTAGTGATATTTTGAAACAAGATACGCAAAAAGGGCACATTTTGGATTTAGACTCGTTTTCATGCTTTAGGTCACGTGATCACAATTTCCATCTAAAAGTAAGTATAATGTTAGAGTAAAGCTATTCTTACAATTTGGTAATGAAATATTGACATATAAGAGGGAATAAAGACGATTTAAGATGTAGCCTCGTTTCCACGCTAATATTGTATGAGACGTGTTTTAATCCCCCGTGAATCGTGCCGGTGCGGGTCACAAAGTTGCCGACAACATTTTTCATGTTCACTAAGGTCCCCTCAACATATCTAGACCAGTGGCTTGCTTTAAGCATTAATTTCCCACGGGACTTAATTTTACGACACTTGCTCCCTGACTATTACATGAAGTGCTCAATTTGCCCACTTCTGACTGGAAACTTAAGATTTGTTCATTGCTTGATATAGTCACTAGCGAAGGGTTTCCTTGGCCAGTGTCAATTTTAATACACTAGTTGGCTTTTGACCCTTAATACAACATGGATGAGGGGATCCAATAATTACTTTAGGTAAAATGTGACCGGAAAGAATAAAGACTGAGCCATGATCCATTGACGACGAAGACTATTTCGTAGTACTAGGGCATCAAAGTCTGGCAAAGACAAACATGTATACAGGGAGAATGATCTGCCATTTTTAACGTACTAAGCAAAACAGTGATAGTAATATAGGCTTACTAGCTCCAACCGTTCGATTTTTCTTGAAGTCTTTGGGTTTTGCAACAGGTTGATAAAGTTTGAAATGTCGCTAAAGCTTTAAATTTTTGTTTTTTGTTTGTAGGCGGTTGTCAAGAAACCAGCTGGCGGATCTCCCTGACGGCATTTTTGATAAGAATGACAAGCTAACAGAACTGTAAGGACCAAATTTCTGTTAAATAACATTGGAAAACAATTCAAAGCTGTTGTGATGACTTTAAAGAAGGCATGTTACTGAATGCCCTCACAGGTTACACTTGCTCACGTATTTCTAGATTCAACAAAGTTATTACATGACAAAAAACACAAATCTGACAACTTTAGAAAGGCGCTAACATAAAACGCCCAAGTTGCCCACTTCCGACTGGAAACTTAAGATTTCTGCATTATTTGATATGCCCAGTCACTAGTGAAGGGTTTCCTAGGCCAGTGTCGATTTCAATACACTAGTTGGCTTTCGACCCTTAATAGAACATGGATGAGGGGATCCAATAATTACTTTAGGTAAAATGTGACCCGAAAGAATAAAGTCTGAGCCATGACCCATTGACGACGAACACTATTTCGTAGTACTAGAGCTTCAGAGTCTGGCAAAGACACACATTTATACAGGGAGAATGATCTGCCATTTTTAACTTACTATTATGTTGCTTGGAGCCCAAGAAATCGACCAAAGCAAAACAGTAATGGTAATATAGGCTCACTAGCTCCCACGGTTCGATGTTCCTTGAAGTCTTTGGGTTTTGCAACAGGTTGGTAAAGCTTGAACTGCGCTATAGCTTTAATTTTTGTTTTGTTTGTTTGTAGGTGGTTGTCAGATAACCAGCTGACGGATCTTTCTGACGGCATTTTTGATAAGAATGTCCAACTAAGAGAACTGTAAGGACCAAATTTCTGTTATGTAACATTGGGAAACAATTTAAAGCTGTTTTGACCACTTTAAGGAGAGCATATTACTAAACGCACTCACAAGTTACACTTGCTCATGTATTTCTAGATTTAACAAGGTTATTACAAGGCAAAGAACACAAATCTGACAACCTCAGAAGGGTACTTTCATAAAATCTTTTTTTGCCCACCTCTGGCTGACAACGTTAGATTTCTTGATTACTTGATATAGCCACTAGTAAAGTGGTAACGGGAATTTCCATAACAAAAACAAACGTTCCAAAAGCCTGTCTGTTGAAGGTTGGCCTTTAAGGTATAACTATGAGAGGTTAATTTGAAGTGCTATTTTCTACCCATGTAAAGCATGGTTATGATTTAATCATCCATTTGTCTTTGGAAAAGTGTTCTTCTCCCACACTTCGAAAGAGTACAAACGTCAAAATGCACATCGCCTGGCGGAATACTTCGATTTCTCTACATGATTTACAGTGTAATCATACATTTCTCTTGATACTGAAATTTGCCAACCACGAAACAAAACAAGCCGTTTCTGGTTTGTTGATAGGCACCTGGACTACAACAAGCTAAAGAAACTGCCTGAAGGTGTCTTTAATAACAATACCCAGCTAGCAACCCTGTAAGTACTTCTTTTATTAATATAATCAAGAAATGCTGACTGAGATAGATGACTGCAAGTGTATAACACTTCTTTTGAAATGCTTTCTATGCTTGCACAGCATAAGTAAAAAGGTATATCAGACAACACTGATAATTATCTAAAGCTTTGTTCATTTCGTTGATATAGAGACTACTTATGAGAGAATATGACGTTTACTCTTACTTTTTATCAAATAAAAATCTTATAAGAATGCCAACTAAAAGTGATTTTTTCATCATATAGGAAGTGAGATAGTTCTCGTGAGGTATTTTTTGTTTGTTGTTATTTTTGTGGTTATTCTAATAGAATGATTAATAAAAGAATAAGGGTTCTGTAAATGAATGAAAAATCCATTTCAATTGAAAGTTTACTTTGGAGCAAATCTCACCACGCCTTAATTACACCAAGACAAGGTATGAAGGCAGAGAAGAATTTGCTTAGTCTAGTCCTTGGGATATGTTAATTTCAGTAAAGTTGTTTTTAGATGTTACAGAAACTGAAGTCTGTTTCCGTAGACGTCGGCTAATCTTCTCTTATTTGTAGGAAATCTTAACTTATAGCCTTCCGTGTACTGCATGCCAGTAGTACTCGAATTATCTTTCTGCCATTTGACCTTCGGAGTGGAGAATAAACGAATGTTTGCAATAGCGTAAGCAAGAAAATTGGCAGATCTTTGCCTCAAGACCCGGAGTGAGAAATAGAGTCTACAATTGCTTTTGAATCCAATGGTTTCTTGGAGAACGTATAGAAACGACTCTGACATTTATGCTAAGTATTTAACATGCGCAATTGCTCAATGCCAGAAAAGTGTCGTCTGAGGTATTGCTTAACAATTGCGAAAGTCTGGGGAAACAGACTTTTGAGCTAAAAATAACCCTTGTGAAATTCACATACCCCGGCAATAACACCTAGTGAGTACACTCCCTCTCTCTTGCCTATTTTCTCTTGATCGCACTTTTTTTTCTGAACGTGCTTACAGGATACACTGGTTGTTTGACGTCTATTCGTAGATGTGTATCTCAATTTAAGAACGGGTTACTTCCTCCAAAAATATCTTTGTTTCTCCTTTGACGGGCGGGCAAAGAGCAGAACTGATTCATAATAACCTAACGGAACTACTGAAACATAGTGTCTTTCATCTAGATATGTCCAATGTTAATAACAGTAGTTCCCTGTTGTCCACTTATAGGACTGGTAACAGTTACCGGTGTCCACCTCTTAATGCATTCAGTTGTTCTCTAATCACTCTGCAGTCAATCGAAGACAAATCATTTTCATACTAAATATCATCAGATGCAGACAAGGATCAGCAATAGGCATCTCGTTTATTGCCAGTTATCATGATGCGTTAATACAAGGGCATTAAATATACAGAATATATAGCCGTATATCGGAAACTGCAAAGCTATACTGTAAATTTAAGGACACAGCGTGGTCCAGTGGTTAGGGCGTTGGGTTTCCACGCGATTGCTTCGGGTTCAAATCCCGTTCTAACGTCTGGTTTGGATTTGTTCCGGTTGTCCCTGATTCAATTCTACCACGCTTTGTAAATAGCCAACTGGTTATCTCCTACTAGTTTGGGTTCTTAATAATGTTTCTGTTAAGTTTGAATTGTTTCTTTCAAATTGTTAAAAGTGGAGTGCCTGTAAACTAGCTTGATAGCTAAGTGCACTTCCACTATAAACAAAGCACAAGCCGTATTTACATATATTTACAAATACCAAATATACAATGAAAAGTGTTCTGAACATTAATTTCTGCAGGGAAGAAAATATAACTCAACGTAAAAAAGCTTACAACAAAAGTTAATTAAAATGCACTTATCAATACTTCACGAATGAGCGAACATCATCCTGACACCCTTAGTAGTCGGCACTGATTATATTGCTTTGGCGTACAAGTACGCATATCACAAAGGAAATTTTACAGAGGGGTAGCGAGAGATGCCGTCGAGTGACTTTGAACTGCGAGAAATGTCTATATATACCTGACTAGTACAAATAGTCATGCGTACTACCAGACTATACACACTTTAAGTGTGAATACCGAAACACCCGAGCTACAATAGCGTACATTCGATAACGTGAGAAAATACATTTGTTCTCTCGTTTATTGCCAGCTATTATTCCATTTGTCGATGATAAAGAAAGAGAAATCTAATGTAATGTGGAGGTTGTTCAAAGAGACCTACCGCAAAAAGAAAAAAATATCCTGGAGTCAAACAAGGAGACTTCTAGACTCATCACAAATCGCCCGGTTTAGGATTACTAGGATTCAATGATCCGCAATTTCGTAGGTATCATTTGCCAACGCTACAAAAGTATTGTCCATAAAAACTTACCAACCGTAATAACAATTGGTAATATCAATGGATTCTAGCAAGGCCCCAAAGCTTTAAATTTTCGGAAACTGATAGTAAAACATCGAGATTGTCCTTGACATAGCTGTCCTTGGCTTTGTCTGAACGCCACCGGCCATGACGCTTGAACAGCCTATTAGAAAAGCCTGCGTTTGCGGCAGCAGTGGTGCCACCAGGCCAAGGACTGTGGAGGCCAAACAACTTAGCCGGGGGACCCAGTTGGGAAAAATATCAAGAACTACCTCCCGTGCTCATGAATAAGAAATGACGGTGCTTCTTAAAGGCCTACCTTCAACCGACAAGCATTGTGAGCCGTGGAACAATTTTCATATATGTAAATCCTGCCAAAGCTGAAATTCATCCAATCAGATCACTCTTATAAGCAACGCAAATTTACATAACAAAAACAAACGGTCAAAAAGCCTTTAAGTTGAAGGTGGGCCTTTAAGGTATAGCTCCTCAAAGCGAAAAACCAGCATAAGCTGCGAACACAAATAGCAGCAGCAGCACCTAAATCAGACAAATTGGCGTTAACACAAGCAAACTTCTCACAAATTGCCAAAATCATATCAAGAGTGGCAGGCTCCTTTTCCACTACTGGTTTAGAGAGGCTTCTTGAGCTGATTCCAAAACGCTTTTAACAAGAATAGATTGGCAAGGATTATGAAATCCATAGAGATTATGAGACCAGCGAATGCCATAAAAGGCGGCTTCTATAGCCGAAAAAGAGGAATTGCTTTGAGTTAATGACTCTAGATAGGTGGCAACAGATAAACAATCACAGGGAAGAGCATTTGATTTCTTTGTAACCAGCAGCCCAAAGTCTAAAAATCTCAAAAGCTCTAGAATAGCGTTCGGTGCTAGAATCAGCTCTTGCTCCTAAACTACGCAATGGCGCACAGCTGTTGAAACGACTAAGCTCCGGATCCATGAAGTGAGCCGTAAAAGATGACAGGCCTGTGTTCCTTGTAAAAGCAAACATTAAAAGGGGACAAGATAATAGACAATGAAAAAACACGCCACCCAAAGTCCCAGTGGACCAAATAAAAGTCCAAGTGGACTATGATATCTCCTAAATAATACAATGATTCGATTTATGTTGTCCCAGTGGACCAATGACGACACACATACTCTTTTTCCTAGTTCTCTATGGAAATCGCACACTCATGAATCATTCTTGTAGGATTCGTAGAAAGCCGCTATTTTCACTGATCGCGCTGAAATTTGGCGTGTTTACTAAGGAGAAATAGGCCCAATTTTTCTGTAAATTTTGACTTTCTAGCTTTCATGACACCTACATGACGGTCATTTTAATTCAGGCAATTTGAGCCCGAACAAAGGCGAAATTTTCAACTTTTCAACCGATCGGAGCGGTTTTACTAACGTTTTTTGGCAAAAAAATAAAAATAAAAAATACACTACACGCTTCGGAAAGGATAAAGAAAAGGATTGTGGTGCATTTGATGGAATTTCAAGGGTTAAAATCGCTGAAAAGGTAAGATTATTTTCAAAGCGGACAATGAATGAGTTGCCGGTCCCCAGGCCCCTTCGTTTTTCCTCTATATTTGCAAAGACTTCTGGGATCGCCAGGGGGCAAACAAACGAGTCGATTGCGCTGCTCGAGTTAAAATACACGATTGGAAACATATAGTAACAAAGTATTTGTAGGATTTAAGCTCCAGTTAAATTTGGGAGATAAGAAACGTTCAATATGAGGTATTTATAGGATTTCAAGAAATATAAGTCGTTCGAGTTTTAAGAAGTAGTCATAGGTGGTTGCGATAACTGTGCAGTGAGTGTATGGATGCGACAATGACCGTCGATATTCAGAGCGACAGATCAAACTAGTACTTTCTTGCGGTTTTACTCTTATCGAACCAAGAAATGACGGCTTGGGAGAAACTGCTTCAAAGAACAAACTTCAAGGCCAACAAAAGCACTAAAATTTACTCTAATCATTTTGCCGGTGGTTACCGTCGTAGTACTTGCGAGAAGCTCATTTTCTATATGAAAGGTTATCCAGACGAGGGCAATGATGTGAAGGCTAGAGAAAACATCGACACGAAAGGAAAACAAAAGCAACATTCAACGCCAGATTCCCAGCTTTCAGTGAAGCAATGCCGTGATAGCTATCTGGAGGAAGAGTCGGATTAAAGTGCTTTGTCCCCGTGCAATTACGAATTAAGTTTTCCACTTTCAGTCGAGGATGATTTCACTTCGACAATCTATCTTAATTTTATTTTAAGTTGTGTATTGCGTTTCATGCCATTAGCATTAGATCGGTTTGAAGAAGGGACTAGTTTCTAATCAGTGTCAATTTTCGTTTCAAAAACTGTATGTAGAGGACATTCGCTTTTCGGTAGTTTCGGTTGAAGATGGTAAAAAATGCTTCCTCCATATAGGTCGACAGTTCAAACTCTACGAATGTCCGCTGCAAAATTTACGTTCCGCTAAAATATCCGAATCCAAAACAACCTGTGCATCCCAGCTTTTTGTGCATTCGATTAACCGATGTAGAGCTTTAGTCATGAGCTTACAAACGTCAACCATGATCAAAAAACACGCAACAATCCTATCAGTGACTCGAGCAAGTTTCCGAGCAGAAGAGACACTTCTGTGCGACATTATTTCAGTAACTTCATAATAAAAGGAAAAAATATTTTCTGGTGAAATAATCATACAATTATTCTTGAAAACCCAACAAATATCCAACCAGCAAATGATTTCGATGGGGGCCCACTGACACTTACCTTTCTTCGGTACAAACCCAGAACGAACAAGATCTGACCTAACAAGCAATGATCGCTCTTCACACCTCGAAAAGGTTTGAGCGGCAGTAATATAATCGTCTAAATAAACAACAATACAAAGCGCCTTTGAGTGCCGATGTTTAACTAAATCGGGCTCTCACGACTTGAGCCCGAACGGCAAAACCGTAAATTTGAAATACTTAATAACGCCACCAAAATCCCAAGAGAAACCCAAAAATTGTTGATCAGATTCAAAAATAGCAATGTGATAATAGCCCGATTTCATATCAAAAGAGCAGGCCCAAGCTTAAGGTCTGGTTAACAAACACTGAAAGAATGATTTATTATTCTCAAACCTAATTTTAGACTTCTTAACAAAATAATTTGCATGCCTAAGATCTAGGATAAGCCTTTTCTTGAAATTAGGCTGAATAGAGGCCGATAGGGGATTAACAACCACCTGTGATGACTGGCACTCGACAACAGAATCAACTTTAAGAAGCTCTGTAACTAATAGCGTTGGAACCAAATTCCGAATTGTGCAAGGCAGACTTATATTTAAGGACCTTCGCGTCCATTGCTACTGCGCATTTTTTTGCGCGTGTCACGCACACGTCATGCATCGCAGACCACGAAGGTAGCACGATGCGCAAACATCTTCCATAAGAATGGAACGTGAAAGCATGTGGTATCATGGGATAGCTGCGGACCCAGATCTTCTCGGAAATGTCACGCAATGACGTGACAGTGCGAATGGACAATCGCTTTGAGAACTTCGCAGCTATTTTACTCTCTTGAATGCTCGGTGACCCCCATTTTTCTTTCCGTAGGTCACTTCCTTTCCCGATTTTTTCTATTTTAACAAAAAAAATCTGTACGTGAGAAGTTACAAATATTTCGCCTTTTATGCTCCCATTTTTCTTTCCGTAGATCACTTCCTTTCCTCATTTTGACCACTTTATTAAAAAGAAAATTATGTGAGAAGTTACAAATATTTCGCTATTTATGCTCTCGTCCCACGGAAGTTTTCTTTCTTAGACTAATATGTATCTTTTTTCTAGGTCTATTTCGCGACTGAAAAGACATCAGCTGCAAAACTTTATTTAGTTACATTAGTTATGTTGAATTGAGTACGTTTACCTGATCTAAATTTCACTAATGCCGCTTTTTTATTGCTGACAGTTGTAAGCTAAGATCGTATTAAAATAAAGCAAGCTTCTAAAAATGCACCTCATGATCTCGAAAACGAGAACGGTGACCCCCCATTTTTTTTTTTTTTTGCCTTCTTGGAAAACATAGATCATTACCTTTTTGTGTGGCAAGTTTAAATTCCGAATTGTGCAAGGCAGACTTATATTTAAGGACCTTCGCGTCCATTGCTACTGCGCATTTTTTTGCGCGTGTCACGCACACGTCATTCATCGCAGACCACGAAGGTAGCACGATGCTAAAGGCGCAAACATCTTCCATAAGAATGGAACGTGAAACCATGTGGTATCATAGGATAGTTTGAAATGTCGCTAAAGCTTTAATTGTTTGTTTTTTTGTTTGTAGGTGGTTGTCACGAAACGAGCTGACGGATCTTCCTGACGGCATTTTTGATAAGAATGCTCAACTAAGGGAACTGTAAGAACCAAATGTCTGTTATGTAACATTGGGAAACAATTCAAAGCTGTTGTGGGGCCTTTAAAGAAAGCATATTACTAAATGCCCTCCCAGGTTACAATAGACCTAATCGGCTCACTCAATGTTGTACCCAGTTCAAACCCTTTAGGAATAAAACGTTTTGTTCCAGGTATTTCCATATCATTTAAATATGAATAAATATGAATGCAACATTATCATGCAAAATCAATACACAAAGAATCTTAATCCTGGGAGATTTGAATTGGGTACAACATTGAGTTAGCCGATTAGGTCTATTGCTCACGTATTTCTAGATTTAACAAGGTTATTACATGACAAACAACACAAATCTGACAACTTTAGAAAAGCGCTTACATAAAAAACCCAAGTTGCCCACTTCCGACTGTAAACTTAAGATTTGTTCATTATTTCCTAGGCCAGTGTCGATTTCAGTATACTAGTCGGCTTTCGACCCTTAATAGAACATGTATCAGGGAATTCAATGAGTAATTTATGTAAAATGTGACCGGAAAAACTAAAGGCTGAACCATGTTCCATTGACGACGAACAATATTTCGTAGTACTAGGGCTTCAAAGTCTGGCAAAGACAAACATCTATATCGGGCCACTGATCTTCCCTTTTTAACTTACTAACATGTTGCTTGGAGCCCAAGAAATCGACCACAGCAAAACAGTGATGGTAACATAGTCTCACTAGCTCCCACCGTTCGATGTTCCTTGAAGTCTTTGGGTTTTGCAATGGGTTGGTAAAGTTTGAACTGTCGCTACTCCTATAAATTTTTGTTTTTTTGTTTGTAGGCGGTTGTCAGGAAACCGACTGACGCATCTTCCTGACGGCATTTTTGATAAGAATGCCCAACTAAGGGAACTGTAAGGACCAAATGTCTGTTATGTAACATTGGGAAACAATTCAAAGCTGTTGTGGGGCCTTTAAAGAAAGCATATTACTAAACGCCCTCACAGGTTACACTTGCCATGATTCATTGACGACGCACACTATTTCGTAGTACTAGGGCCTCAGAGTCTGGCAAAGACAAACATATATACAGGGCCACTGATCTGCCATTTTTAACTTATTAACATGTTGCTTGGAGCCCAAGAAATCGACCAGGTACATATGTACGAATGGACTGTGTACTTATATTCAGTATTTCAAGTTATGATTTAATCATCTATTTGTCTTTGGAAAAGTGTTCTTCGACCACACTTCAAAAAAGTACAAGCTTCAACATGCACATCGCCTGGCGGAATACTTGATTTACATTGTAATCATACATTATCAGTGAAACAATCGCGAGATATCTGTGTATAAACATTGAGGTCACATTTCTTTTGATACTGAAATTTGCCAACCACGGAAAAAAATTGATTAAAAAGACAAACGCAACTAGATTCATTTTAACAACGTTTCGACATCGTCCGATGTCATCGTCAGGCAATGAATTTTAATCGGATGAAGCATAACTTATAGTACAAGAACAATAGAACAATAGAACAATATATACAATAGTACGCTAACAATAAATGTGAAATCTAAGTAAATAGTTTTGCCCTGACAGAGTCTGACTGCACATTAAGTGATGGTTTTAATTCTTTGATGTCGGAACATCTCATCGTCACTTGCATCAACGAATTGAGGAACATAGATACTCAGCTATCGGGAGGCATCGCCTAGCAGATCATGGCCAAACAACAGCACCCCCAGCGGCGAGTTTTAGTGTCTTAAAGAAATGCGCATCGAAATTTGATTGCTTAATTCATGAGATGTTCTACATCAAAGAATTAAAACCATCTCTTAATGTGCAGTCAGACTCTGTCAGGACAAAACTATTTACTTAGATTTCACATTTATTGTTAGCGTACTATTGTATATATTGTTCTATTGTTCTATTGTTCTTGTACTATAAGTTATGCTTCATCCGATTAAAATTCATTACCTGACGATGACATCGGACGATGTCGAAACGTTGTTAAGGACGGTGCCTACTAATTAAAGATATTTTTGCCCCGGCGTGTGATTACGCAGGAAATGTAGATCTGAACAAGAGTTGTTGAAATTCAAAAAGAAAATTGGGGGTAACCACGCATTTTTCAAAGATAATTCATGAATAATATTTGTAAAAAGCTTTAAAATACAAAGCAATGTATGGCGTTCTTTCTCAAATTGAAACCTAATTATCTCTCAAAAATGCAAGGTTACCCCCAATTTTCTTTTTGAATACCAAGGACACTTGCTAAGATCTACTTTTTCCGGATAGTTTTAAACCGCGCAAAAATATCCCTGTATTAGTAAGCATCGGCGATAGGAAATCCGAGTATCTGGAGATGCGCAGAATGTATGCGCAATAACAATAGTAGGCACCGTCCTTAAAACGAATCTAGTTGCGTTTGTCTTTTTAATCAATTTTATCACAAGATCTAGACTTACACGGAAAAAAAAGAAGCCATTTCTGGTTTGTTGATAGGGACCTGGGCTACAACAAGCTAAAGAAACTGCCTGAAGGTGTCTTTGACAACAATACCCTGCTAGCAACCCTGTAAGTACTTCTTTTATTAATATAATCAAGAAATGCGGAATGAGATAGATGACTTCAAGTGTATGACACTTCTTTTGAAATGCTTTCTATGCTTGCACATCATAAGTAACAAGGTATATCAGACAACACTGATAATTATTTAAAGCTTTGTTCATTTTGTTGATATAGAAACTACTTATGAGAGAATATGACGTTTATAACATCCGCAATTGCTCGATGCCAGATAAGTCTCGTCTGACGTATTGCTTAACAATCGCAAAAGTCTCGGGAAACAGACTTTTGGGCTAAAAATAACCTTTGTGAAATTCACATACCCCGGCAATCACACCAAGTGAATACATTCCCTCTCTTAATCACACTTTTTTTTCTGAACGTGCTTACAGGATACACTGGTTGTTTGACGTCCACTCGTAGATGTGTGTCTCAATTTATGAATGGGTTACTTCCTCCGAAAATATCTTTGTTTCTCCTTTGACGGGCGGGCGAAGTGCAGAAACTGATTCATAATAACCTAACGGAACTGCTGAAACATCCTTGTCTTTCATCTAGATATGTCCAATGTTGTCCAATTAGTTCCTTGCTGTCCACTTATAGGACTGATAACAGTTACCGGTTTCCACCCCTAAATGCATTCTGTTGTTCTCTAACCACTCTGCAGTGAATCGAGGACAAATCATTTTCATATTAAATATAATCAGACGCAGACAAGGATCAGGAATAGGCATCTCGTTTATTGCCAGTTATCATGATGCGTTAATACAAGGGCAGTAAAATTACAAATATATAGCCGTACATCGGAGACTGGAAAGCTATACTGTAAATTTAAGGAGGCAGCGTGGTCCAGTGGTTAGAGCGTTGGATTTGCATGCGATTGCCCAGGGTTCAAATCCTGTTCTAACCTCTGCTTTGGATTTGTTTCCGGTTGTCCCGGATTCAATTCTACCACGCTTCATTAAATAGCCAACTTGTTTCCTCCTACTAGTTGGGGTTCTTAATAATGATTCTGTGAACTTTGAATTGTTTCTTTCACATTGTTAAAGGTGGAGTGCCGGTAAACTAGCTTGATAGCTAAGTGCACTTCCACTATAAACAAAGCAAAAGCCACCTTTACATATATTTACAAATACCAAATATACAATGAAAAGTATTCTGAACATTAATTTCTGCAGGCAAGAAAATATGGCTCAAGGTAAAAAAGCTTACAACAAAAGTTAATTATAATGCACATATCAATACTTCTCGAACGAGCGAACATCATCCTGACACCCTTAGTAGTCGGCACTGATTATATTACATT
This sequence comes from Montipora capricornis, assembly GCF_036669925.1. NCBI lineage: Eukaryota > Metazoa > Cnidaria > Anthozoa > Scleractinia > Acroporidae > Montipora > Montipora capricornis. The sequence goes on from NC_090896.1 coordinate 15,606,445, forward strand.
GGCGTACAAGTATGAATATCACAAAGGATATTTTACAGAGAAGTAGCGAGAGATGCCGTCGAGTGACCTTGAACTGCAATAAATGTCTATATGTACCTGACTAGTACAAATAGTCATGCGTACTACCAGACTATACACTCTTCAGTGTGACGACCGAAACACCCGAGCTACAATAGCGTACATTCCATGACGTGAGAAAATACATTTGTTCTCTGCAGTGAAACGAGAACAAAGCATTTTCATACGAAACATTATCAGACGCAGACAAGGATCAGCATGTCGTTTATTACCAGCTATAATTCCATTTGTCGATGATAAAGAAAGAGAAATTTAATGTAATGTGAAGGTTGCTCAAAGAGACTTACCGCAAAAAAAAAAAATTATCCTGGAATCAAACAAGGAGACTTCTAGAATCATCACAAATCGGGTTCAGGATTACTAGGATTCAATGATCCGCAATTTCGTAGGTATCATTTTCCAACGCTACAAATGTATAAAAGCTTACTAACCGTAATAACAATTGTAATATCAATGCATTCTAGCAAGGCCCCAAAGCTCTAAATTTTCGGAAACTGATAGTAAAGCATCGAGAATGTCCTTGACATAGTTGTCCTTGGCTTTGTCTAAACGCCACCAGCCATGACGCTTGAGCCTATCAGAAAAGCCGGCGTTTGCGGCAGCAGTGGTGCCACCAGACCTAAGACTGTGGAGGCCAAACAATTTAGCCGGGGCGGACCCAGTTGGGAAATAATATCCAGAACTTCCTCCCGAGCTCGTGAATAAGAAATGACGGTGCTTCTTAAAGTCCTACCTTCAACCGACAAGCATTGTAAGCCGTTGAACAATTTTCATTTATGTAAATCCTGCCAAAGCTGAAATTCATCCAATCAGATCGCTATTATAAGCAACGCGAATTTACATAACGAAAACAAACGGTCGAAAAGCCTTTAGGTTGAAGGTGGGCCTTTAAGGTATAGCTCCTGAAAGCGAAAAACCAGCATAAGCTGTAACACAAATAGCAGCAGCACCTAAATCAGACAAATTGGCGTTAACACAAGCAAACTTCTCACAAATTGCCAAAATCATATCAAGAGTGGCAGGCTCTTTTTCCACTACTGGTTTAGAGAGGCTTCTTTGAGCTGATTCCAAAACGCCTTTAACAAGAATAGATTGGCAAGGATTATGAAATCCATAGAGATTATGAGTGCAGCGAATGCCATAAAAGGCGGCTTCGATAGCCAAAAAAGAGAAATTGCTTTGAATTAATGACTCTAGATAGGTGGCAACAGATAAACAATCGGAGGGAAGAGCATTGATTTCTTTGTAACCAGCAGGCCAAGGTCTAAAAATCTCAAAAGCTCTAGAATAGCGTTCGGTGCTAGAATCAGCTCTTGCTCCTAAACAACGCAATGGTGCCAGGAGCCCATCTGGAGCGTGCAACTTCCATACAGCGTCTATGAAACGGCGTTTTGACAAGTAGGTTTATTTTTAGACTAGCCCTTCTCGCGAATTAGGTCAAAAAACAAAGGCAGTTCCGGTTCGGTGACCCTATGACGTCAGCTTAATTTCTTGTAATTGGTCATCGGGCTCCTGTGGGAGTCTCATTAGCGGGAAATTCAATCTAAAAATAACCTTACTTGTGAAAACGCCGTTGCACGAAAATAGGTAAGTTGCACGCTCCGGTTGATGGGCTCCTGATGGTGCACAACTGGTGAAATGACTACGCTCCGGATCCCTGAAGTGAGGCGCAAGAGATGACAGGCCTGTGTTCCTTGTAAAAGCAAACATAAAAAGTTGACAAGATAATAGACAATGAAAAAACACGCCACCCAAAGTCCCAGTGGACGAAATAAAAGTCCAAGTGGACTATGATATCTCTTAAATAACATAATGATTCGATCTATGTTGTCCGAGTGGACCAGTGACGACACCCATACTCTTTTTCCTAGTTCTCTCTGGAAATCGCACACTCATGAATCATTTCTGTAGGATTCGTAGAAAGAATAAAAAGTAACAACACTATCCGACGTTTCGGAGTCAGACATGACCCCATTATCAAGGTTAAACTGTACTGGAAAATTCGCAATTTAAATATAACGGGCGTTAGGTCAAAACAAAGACATGCATAAATGGAAATTAAACGATAGTTGACACTAAGGTATTTACAATTTTTGCTAGAATACAAAAGGCGAAGGTCAAACAAAAACTTTAGCACGAATGGAATCTGTCTGCTTATTTAGTGATGGTTGACGCTCACGTATCAAAAGCATCTCGTGAACGAGACAGTCAAATTTCGATTTGCATTTCTTTAGGATCGTAAAATGTGCTTTAAGTTCAGGTTTGTCCAGATCGTGTTTCGTCTTCATGTGTCGACCAACCGAAGATGATAGGGATTTGTGTTCCTCTATACGCTGATGTAAATGCCTTGTTGTATAACCAATGTAGTCCATATCGCATAGCCCACATTTAAAATAATAAACAACACATTGGTTATTTACAACATTTGGCTTGTTTTCGCGGTGTTTGAGATGACTTTCAATCTTACGATTAATAAACACGGGAACAATCTCGATGGTGTTACCAATTTTAACACTCAGATCTTTGAGTCGTCTCCGTAGCACGTTACCTGACTTCTGATCTTTGTACGGTAATACAATACGGACGGTTTTTCCTTGGTATTGCGCTTGTGGTGGTTTCTGGGCATCCGATTGAACATAGTCGACAAAATTCTTAACAGATCTGTTAATTAGGTCTTCTGGGTATATAAGGCGTTTGAAGATATTTTTGAGCTTTTTACCGATCGCGCTGAAATTTGGCGTGTTTGCTAAGGAGAAATAGTTCCAGTTTCCCTGTAAATTTTGGCTCTCTAGCTCTCATGACGCCTACATGACGGACATTCTAATTCAGGCAATTTGAGCCCCAGCGGAGGCGAAATTTTCAACATTTCAACCGATTTCGGAGCGGTTTTACTAACGTTTTTTGGCCAAAACATTACACTACACGCTTTGGAAAGGATAAAAAAAGGATTGTGGTGCATTTGATGAAATTTCAAGAGTTAAAATCGCTGAAAAGGTAACATTATCTTCAAAGCGTACAATGAATGAGTTGCCGGTCCCCAGGCCCCTTCGTTTTTCCTCTATATTTGAAAAGACTTCTGGGATCGCCAGGGGGCAAACAAACGAGTCGATTGCGCTGCTCGAGTTAAAATACACGATTGGAAACATATAGTAACAAAGTATTTGTAGGATTTAAGCTCCAGTTAAATTTGGGAGATAAGAAACCTTCAATATGAGGTATTTATAGGATTTCAAGAAATATAAATCGTTCGAGTTTAAGAAGTAGTCATAGGTGGTTGCGATAACCGTGCAGTGAGTGTATGGATGCGACAATGACCGTCGATATTCAGAGCGACAGATCAAACTAGTACTTTCTTGCGGTTTTACTCTTATCGAACCAAGAAATGACGGCTTGGGAGAAACAGCTTCAAAGAACAAACTTCAAGGCCAACAAGAGCACTAAAAATTTACTCTAATCATTTTGCCGGTGGTTACCGTCGTAATACTTGCGAGAAGCCCATTTTCTATAAGAAAGGTTATCCAGACGAGGGCAATGATGTGAAGGCTAGAGAAAACATCGACAAGAAAGGAAAACGAAAGCAACATTCAACGCTAGATTCCGAGCCTTTATATGCAGTGAAGCAATGCCGTGATAGCTATCTGGAGGAAATCGGATTAAAGTACTTCGTCCTCGAGCAATTCCGAATTAAGTTTTCCATTTTCAGTCGAGGATGATTTCACATCGACAATCTTAATTTTATTTAAAGTTGTGTATTGCGTTCCATGCCATTAGCATTATATCGGTTCGAAGAAGGAAATAGTTTCTAATCAGTTTCGATTTTTGTTTCAAAAAACTGTATGTAGAGGACATTCGCTTTTCGGTAGTTTCAGTTCAAGATGGTTTCATTTCCGTTTTCATGGTTGTTGCGTTTTCAGAATAAGCCTTTACAGGTATGTTCTTGATCACAAGAGCTGATGGTTTGAAGTCAGATCATGTAACCGCGGGTTGAATTCCAGAAGAATTTAGTGAATCGCTCCTATTGACGCTCGGAAGAGGTGGTTTTTGTTTTTTCAGGAAGAGTTTGCTGTATCACTGCAAAGGGTCATTCCATTTAAAATCCTCACCTCCCTGTTGACGAGAAATTGACAGTAAAAGAAAATGCAAAAGAACGCGAGGTACCAAGTAAACTGGAGGAACAAGCCAGCAGTTTTCCTGACCCCAATCAAAAGTTAACGAATCCACACCTAAACTCCCGGGCTGAACAAACAGGGAATAAAATCTAGAAACTTTGGCATTCTCAGAAGTTGCAAAGCAGTCGACTGTAAAAGGTCCCCAAAAGAAATCCGTTGTTCTGAAATAAGAATCCTTAACACTCTAGTCATCGAGATCTACAATTTTGCTTAAATAATCTGCGAGTTCATTCTCGCTGCGCGGAATCCATTCAATAGCGAAAACGATCTGACATTCCCTAGAAACTGAAAAAATGTCCATTGCCAACTTATGCAAATGAATTTTATTGCTACCAGACGGAACAATAGAAGCTACTCCTTGGTTATCTGTGTACCGCTTAATTAACGTGAGTTCGCTCAAGGAAGTGAAGAAAACCATGCAAGGCGTGCTTGACACACATGAATGCTCTCCACGTAGAAATTTGTTTCATTTCAGGAAAGCGTCCCAATTTTTATGCGAAATCGGTCTGTCGTTCTGTATGAAAGCAGCTCAGCCTAATGCACTGGCGTCGGAATATACAACCTGGGAAGGTAAAAAATGCTTCCTCCATATAGGTCGACAGTTCAAACTGAATGTCCGCTGGAAAATTTATGTCCCACTGAAACATCCGGATCCAAAACAACCTGTCCATCCCAGCTTTTTCTGCATTCGATTAACCGATGTAGAGCTTTAGTCATGAGCTTGCAAACGTCACCCATGATAAAAATACACGCAACAATTCTACCAATGACTCGAGCAAGTTTCCGAGCAGAGACACTTCTGTGCGACATTATTTCAGTAACTTCATGAAAAATGCAATAAATCTTTTCTGGTGGAATAAACATGCAATTATTCTTGAAATCCCAAAATATACTCAATCAGCAAATGATCTCGACAGGGACCCACTGACACTTACCTTTGTTCGATACAAACCCAGAACGAACAAGACCTGACCTAACAAGCAATGATTGCTCTTCACACCTCAAAAATTTTTGAGCGGCAGTAATACCATCGTCTAAATAAACAAGAATACAAAGCGCCTTTGAGTGTCAGTGTTTAACTAAACTGGGTTCTCACGAATTTAGAAAAAAATTAAAGGACCTACATTGAGCCCGAACGGCAAAACCGTAAATTTGAAATACGCCACCAAAATCCCAAGAGAAACCCAAAAATTGTTGATCAGATTCAAAAATCGCAATGTGATAATAGCCCGATTTGATATCAAAAGAGCAGGCCCAAGCATAAGGTCTGGTTAACAAACACTGAAGGAATGATTTATTATTCTCAAACCTAATTTTAGACTTCTTAACAAAATAATTTACATTCCTAAGATCTAGGATAAGCCTTTTCTTAAAATTAGGCTGAATAGAGGCCGATAGGGGATTAACAACCACCTGTGATGACTGGCACTCGACAACAGAATCAATTTTAAGAAGCTCTGCAGCTAATAGCGTTGGAAACAAATTCCGAATTGAGCAACGCAGACTTATATTTAAGGACGTTCGCGTCCATTGCTACTGCGATTTTTTTTTGCGCACGTCACTCACACGTCATGCATCGCAGACCACGAGGGTAAACACGATGCTAAAGGCGCAAACATTTTCCACAAGAATGGAAAGTGAAAGCGTGTGGCATCATGGGATAACTGTGGACTCAGGTCTTCTCGGAAATGTCATGCAATGACGTGACAGTGCGAATGGACAATCGCTTTGAGAACTTCGCAGCGATTTTACTCTCTTGAATGCTCGGTGACCCCCATTTTTCTTTCCGTAGGTCACTTTCTTTCCCGATTTTGTCTATTTTAACAAAAAAAAAAATATATATATATATATATATTAAAAAATCTAAACGTGAGAAGTTACAAATATTTCGCCTTTTATGCTCTCATCTTCTTTCTTAGACAAACATGTATCGTTTTTCTAGGTCTATTTCACGACGGAAAAAGACATCAGCTGCAAAAGTTTATTTAGTTATATTAGTTATGTTGAATTGACTACGTTTACCTCATCTAAATGTCACTAATGCAGCTTTCTTATTGCTGACAGTTGTAAGCTAAGATTGTATTAAAATAACGCAAGCTTCTAAAAATGCACCTCATGATCTCGAAAACGAGTGCGGTGGCCTTTTTGGAAAACGTAGATTATTACCATTTCTGCGTGGCAAGTTTAAAAAACAATCTGTACATGGGAACATTTTGGGCGCGAATGTCCTTAAGATGAAACAAAGTAGGGGTATAATAAAAGGGGATCTTATATTACACACCCCCTCTCTTGCTTATTTTCTCTTGATCACCCTTTCTTCAGAACGTCCTTGCAGGATACACTGATTGTTAATCGTCCATCCGTACATGTGTATCTCAACTTATGAACGGCTACTTCCTCCAAAAATATCTTTGTTTCTCTTTTGACGGGTGGGCGAAGTGCAGAAATTGCATATTTAGATTCAACATGCAGCTTTTTTTCATGACCATGGAAACAGATCTGACAACTTCAGAAAGGTGCTTACATAAAGTGCTTAAGTTTCCCACTTCCAACTGAAGACTTAAGATTTATTCATAACTTGATATACCCACTAGTGAAGGGTTGCCTGGGCAAGTTTCGATTTCAATATACTAATCGGCTCTCGACCCTTAACAGAACATGTATGAGGGGATCCAATGAGTAATTTATGTAAAATGTGACCGGAAAAACTAGAGGCTGATCCATGTTCCATTGACGACGAACAATATTTCGTGGTACTAGGGCTTCAAAGTCTGGCAAAGACAAATATCTATATAGGGCCACCGATCTTCCATTTTTAACTTAGTAACATGTTGCTTATTTAGAGCCCAAGAAATCCACCAAAGCAAAACAGTGATGGTGATATAGTCTCACTAGCTCCTACCGTTCGATGTTCCTTGAGGTCTTTGGGTTTTGCAACGGGTTGGTAAGGTTTGAGCTGTCGCTAAAGCTTTAAATTTTTGTTTTTTGTTTGTAGGTGGCTGTCAGGAAACCAGCTGACGAATCTTCCTGACGTCATTTTTGATAAGAATGACCAACTTAGGGAACTGTAAGGACCAACTTTCTGTTAATAACATTGGGAAACAATTCAAAGCTGTTGTGACGACTTTAAAGAAAGCATATTAATAAACGCCCTCACAGGTTACACTTGCTCATGTAGTTTTAGATTTAACAAGGTTATTACATGACAAAGAACACAAATCTGACAACTTAGAAATGTGCTTACATAAAATTCTCAATTTACCCACCTATGGGTGACAACGTTAGATTTCTTTATTATTCGATATACTCACTAGTAAAGTGTTAACGGGAAATGTATTTGTTTCTGTAAGAAGCCAGGGTGTTTTGTTTAATCATTTGGCAAAAGATGCTAAAAAGCGCCTTCTATCGTTCTTTGCTTCCTGTAACTGCTCAAGTTAGAGGTAGCTTTGTACTTTTTAAAGTGACAGAGAATTCTTTTCCCTTTTATGCTGTGTACTTATATTTATTTCCGGTTACGATTTAATCATCCATTTCTCTTTGCAAAAGTGTTCTTCTACCACACTTTGAAAAAGTACAAGCTTTAACATGCACATCGCCTGGCGGAATACTTCGACTTATCCACATGATTTACAGTGTAATCATACATTATCAGTGAAACAATCGCGATATATCTGTGTATAAACATTGAGGTCACATTTCTTTTTATACTGAAATTTGCCAACCACAGAAAAAAAAAAGCCATTTCTGGTTTGTTGATAGGCACCTGGACTACAACAAGCTAAAAAAACTGCCTGAAGGTGTCTTTGATAACAATACCCAGCTGGCAACCTTGTAAGTACTTCTTTTATTAACATAATCAAGAAATGTTGAATGAGATAGGTGACTACAAGTGTATGACCCTTCTTTTCAAATGCTTTCTATGCTTGCACATGATACGTGAAAAGATATATCAGACAACACTGATAATTATTTAAAGCTTTGTTCATTTTGTTGATATAGAATCTGGCTATGAGAGAATATGACGTTTATTCTTACCTTTTGTCAAATAAAAATCTTATAAGAATACCAAGTAAAAGTTATTTTTTCATCATATAGGAAGTGAGATAGTTTTCGTGAGGTATTCTTTGTTTGTTGTTATTTTTGTGGCTATTCTAATGGAATGATTGATAAAAGAATAAGGGATATGTAAGTGAATGAAAAACGCATTTCAATTGAAAGTTTATTCTGGAGCAAATCTTACCATGCCTTAATTACACCAAGACAAAGTTATGAAGACAGAGAAGAATTTGCTTAGTCTAGCCCTTGGGATATGTTAATTTCAGTAAAGTTGTCTTTAGATGTTACGAAAACTGAAGTCTGTTTCCGGAGACGTCGGCTAATCTTCTCTTATTTGTAGAAAATTTTAACTTATAGCCTTTCGTGTAGTGCACGCAATTGCTTGAATTGTCTTTCTTCCATTTGACATTCGGAGTGGACAGTAAACTAATGTATGCAATAGCGTAAGCAAAGAAATTGGCACATATTTGCCCCAAGACCCGGAGTAAGTGATAGAGTCTACAATTTCTTTTGACTCCAATGATTTCTTGGATAACGTATAGATACGACTCTGAAAGTTATGCTAAGTATTTAACAGCCGCAATTGCTCAATGACAGATCCGTCTCGTCTGACGCATTGCTTAAGAATCGCGAAAGTCTCGGGAAACAGACTTTCTCTTGATCACACTTTTTTCTGAACGTGCGTATAGGATACACTGGTTGTTTGATGTCTATTCGTAGATGTGTATCTCAATTTATGAACGGGTAGGAACCCATGACCCGCTCCTGGAACGGGTTACTTCCTCCAAAAACATCTTTGTTTCTCTTTTGACGGGTGGGTGAGGTACAGAAATTGCATATTTAGATTCAACAGCTTTATTTCATGACCAAGGAAACAAATCTGACAACTTCAAAAAACTTTTGAGAAAAAAACCAAACTTGAATGAATCCCAATAAACTCACATTTAGTGTCAAGCGTGATTTTCAGTGTATGCGTATTTCCAGATTTGACAAGGTTATTTTACACGAATATGACAACTTTAGAAAGGTGCTTACAGGAAGTGCCCAAGTTGCCCATCCAATTCCGACTTGTTCATTACTTGATATACTCACTAGTGAAAGGTTTCCTCGGCCAGTGTCGATTTCAATATACCAGTCGGCTTTCGACCCTCAATAGAACATGGATGAGGGGACCCAATAAATAATTTATCTAAAATGTGAACGAAAAAAATAAGGGCTGAACCATGTTCCATTGATGACGAACACTATTTCGTAGTACAGGGCTTCAAAGTCTGGCAAAGACAAACATGTATATAGGGCCACTGATCTGCCATTTTTAACTTACTAACATGTTGCTGGGAGCCCAAGAAATCGACCAAAGCAAAACAGTGAAGGTATTACTAGCTCCCACCGTTTGATGGTCCTTGAAGTCTTTGGGTTTTGCAACGGGTTGGTAAAGTTTGAACTGTCGCTAAACCTTTAAATTTTTGTTTTTTGTTTGTAGGCGGTTGTCAGGAAACCAGCTGACGGATCTTCCTGACGGCATTTTTAATAAGAATGACCAGCTAGCAGAACTGTAAGGACCAAATTGCTGTTATATAACATTGGGAAACAATTTTTGAACTGACTTTGAACTGCGAGAAATGTCTATATATATCTGACTAGTCCAAATAGTCATGCGTACTACCAGACTATACACACTTAAGTGTGAATACCGAAACACCCGAGCTACAATAGCGTACATTCCATAACGTGAGAAAATAGATTTGTTCTCTGCAGTGAAACGAGAACAAAGCATTTTCATACTAAACATTATCAGACGCAGACAAGGATCGGCATCTTGTTTATTGCCAGCTATAATTTCATTTGTCGATGATAAAGAAAGAGAAATCTAATGTAATGTGAAGGTTGTTCATAGAGACTTACCGCTTAAAGAAAAAAATATCCTGGAGTCAAACAAGGAGACCTCTAGACTCATCAAAAATCGGGTTCAGGATTACTAGGATTCAATGATCCGCAATTTCGTAGGTATCATTTGCCAACGCTACAAATGTATTGTCCATAAAGACGTATTAACCGTAATAACAATTGTAATATCAATGGATTCTAGCAAGCTCCAAAGCTCTAAATTTTCGGACACTGATAGTAAAACATCGAGATTGTCCTTGACATAGCTGTCCTCGACTTTGTCTGAACGCCACCGGCCATGACGCTTGAACAGCCTATCAGAAAAGCTGGCGTTTGCGGCAGCAGTGGTGCTACCAGGCCTAAGACTGCGGAGGCCAAACAACTTAGCCGCGAGACCCAGTTGGGAAAAAATATCAATAACTACCTCCCGAGCTCGTGAATAAGAAATGACGGTGCTTCTTAAAGGCCGACAAGCATTGTGAGCCGTGGAACAAGCATTGTGAGCCGTGAGCCGTGGAACAATTTTCATATATGTAAATCCTGCCAAAGCTGAAATTCATCCAATCAGATCGCTGTTATAAGCAACGCAAATTTACATAACAAAAACAAACGGTCGAAAAGCCTTTAGGTTGAAGGTGGGCCTTTAAGGTATAGCTCCTCAAAGCGAAAAACCAGCATAACCTGTAACACAAATAGCAGCAGCAGCACCTAAATCAAACTTCTCACAAATTGCCAAAATCATATCAAGAGTGGCAGGCTCCTTTTCCACTACTGGTTTAGAGAGGCTTCTTTGAGCTGATCCCAAAACGCCTTTAACAAGAATAGATTGGCAAGGATTATGAAATCCACAGAGATTATGAGTCCAGCGAATGCCATAAAAGGCGGCTTCTATAGCCGAAAAAGAGGAATTGCTTTGAATTAATGACTCTAGATAGGTGGCAACAAATAAACAATCACAGGGAAGAGCATTTGATTTCTTTGTAGCCAGCAGCCCAAAGTATAAAAATCTCAAAAGCTCTAGAATAGCGTTCGGTGCTAGAATCAGCTCTTGCTCCTAAACAACGCAATGGTGCACAGCTTTTGAAACGACTAAGCTCCGGATCCCTGAAGTGAGCCGCAAAAGATGACAGGCCTGTGTTCCTTGTAAAAGCAAACATTAAAAGGGGACAAGATAATAGACAATGAAAAAACACGCCACCCAAAGTCCCAGTGGACCAAATAAAAGTCCAAGTGGACTATGATATCTTCTAAATAATATAATGATTCGATCTATGTTGTCCCAGTGGACCAATGACGACACACATACTCTTTTTCCTAGTTCTCTATGGAAATCGCACATTCATGAATCATTCTTGTAGGATTCGTAGAAAGCCGCTATTTTCACCAATCGCGCCGAAATTTGGCGTGTTTACTGAGGAGAAATAGTTCCAGTTTCCCTTTAAATTTTGGTTTTCTAGCTTCCATGACGCCTACATGACGGACATTCTTATTCAGGCAATTTGAGCCCGAGCGGAGGCGAAATTTTCAACTTTTCAACCTATTTCGGAGCGGTTTTACTAACGTTTTTTTGGCCAAAACATTACACTACACGCTTCGGAAAGGATAAAGAAAAGGATTGTGGTGCATTTGATGGAATTTCATACGTTAAAATTGCTGAAAAGGTAAGATTGTTTTCAAAGCGTACAATGAATGAGTTGCCGGTCCCCAGGCCCCTTCGTTTTTCCTCTATATTTGCAAAGACTTCTGGGATCGCCAGGGGGCAAACAAACCAGTCGATTGCGCTGCTCGAGTTAAAATACGCTATTGGAAACATATAGTAACAAAGTATTTGTAAGATTTAAGCTCGATTTAAAATTGGGAGATAAGAAACGTTCAATAAGAGGTATTTATAGGATTTCAAGAAATATAAATCGTTCGAGTTTAAGAAGTAGTCATAGGTGGTGGTGATAACCGTGCAGTGAGTGTATGGATGCGACAATGACCGTCAATATTCAGAGCGACAGATCAAACTAGTACTATCTTGAGGTTTTTATCTTATCGAACCAACAAAGAAATGACGGCTTGGGAGAAACAGCTTCAAAGAACGAACTTCAAGGCCAACAATAGCACTAAAATTTACTCTAATCATTTTGCCGGTGGTTACCGTCGTCATACTTGCGAGAAGCCCATTTTCTATATGAAAGGTTATCCAGACGAAAGCAATGATGTGAAGGCTAGAGAAAACATCGACACGAAAGGAAAACGAAAGCAACATTCAACGCTACATTCCTAGCCTTCATGCGTTGAAGCAATGCCGTGATAGCTATCTGGAGGAAATCGGATTAAAGTGCTTCGTCCTCGAGCAATTCCGAATTAAGTTTTCCACTTTCAGTTGAGGATGATTTCACATCGAGAATCTTAATTTTATTTTAAGTTGTGTATTGCGTTCCATGCCATTAGCATTAGATCGGTTTGAAGAAGGGAATAGTTTCTAATCAGTTTCGATTTTCGTTTCAAAAAACTGTATGTAGAGGACATTCGCTTTTCGGTAGTTTCAGTTGAAGATGGTTTCATTTCCGTTTTCATGGTTGCTGCATTTTCAGAATAAGCCTTTACATCTATGTTCTTGATCACCAGTAGCTGAT